>NC_134687.1:639877845-640182845 GCF_050947455.1 Rhinoderma darwinii | reverse complement strand
AATACACGACAATATCCTGCTGGCCTTTGAAGCAGCTGATTGACACTGCATGCTGTTATTGAGTTTATGATTTACAAGTACACCCAGATCCTTCTCAACAAGTGAATCCGCCAGTGTAGCGCCCCCTAGGACATATGATGCATGCAGGTTGTTGGTACCAAGATGCATAACTTTACATTTATCTACATTAAACTTCATTTGCCAAGTGGACGCCCAAACACTTAGTTTGTTTAAATCTGCCTGTAATTCATGAACATCTTCCATAGTCTGAACTATATTACATAGCTTGGTGTCATCTGCAAAAATAGAAATAGTGCTATTAATCCCATCCTCTATATCATTAATAAATAAGTTGAATAATAGTGGTCCCAGCACTGAACCCTGGGGTACACCACTTATAACCGGGGACCATTCAGAGAAGGAATCATTGACCACAACCCTCTGGATACGGTCCTTGAGCCAATTCTCAATCCAATTACAAACTATATTTTCTAAACCTATAGTCCTTAATTTACCCATTAGGCGTCTATGGGGGACAGTGTCAAATGCCTTTGCAAAGTCCAAAAACACTAAATCCACAGCGGCCCCTCTGTCTAGACTTCTGCTCACCTCTTCATAAAAACAGATTAGGTTTGTTTGACAACTTCTGTCCTTAGTAAAACCGTGCTGGCTGTCACTTATAATGCTATTTATTGTCACATAATCCTGTATATAGTCCCTCAATAGCCCCTCAAACATTTTCCCCACGATGGATGTTAAGCTTACTGGTCTATAATTACCCGGGGAAGACCTAGAGCCCTTTTTGAAAATAGGCACCACATTTGCCCTGCGCCAGTCCCTTGGCACTATACCAGTCACTAGAGATTCTCTGAATATTATGAAAAGGGGGACAGAAATAACTGAACTAAGCTCTTTAAGAATTCTAGGGTGTAACCCATCTGGTCCCGGAGCCTTGTGCACATTTATTTTATTTAATTTAGCTTGGACCATCTCTACATTCATCCAATTCAGTATATCAACTGATATATTAACAGCACTGGCACCGGCTACATCAGCTGCTCTTTCTTCTGTTGTATATACAGAGCTAAAGAACCCATTTAGTAACTCTGCCTTCTCTTGATCCCCTGTGATCAACTCCCCATTACCATTATCTAGGGGTGGCTGCGAAGGTCATCATATAGAGTATTAAAATGGCGTTTGGAGGTGCGCTGGGCCACAAGTGGATGAACCCAAATCCTCCCTCTTCTCCGGGTTCCCTCCTGAAGCATGGGTCGGCGCTCACCAAATCTCCGAGAAACCATCCATGATATCAGCACACGGCCCAGCGGAGTCAAGGGCATAGTGTAGATTTTTTACCTGGAAAAATGCCAAAAACCACCCAACACGGCCAAAAGTAGTTTGCAAGGTGCAAACTTGATGCGAACATGTGCTCACATCAAGCAGGTGTTGGAGAAGGTGTCTTTTTGTAGGCTGCCCTCTCCATTACTCCACCCTCCGTTGTTTTGACGCGCGTTAAAACCGCATGCCATACGCGCGTAAAATACGCAATCACGCAGTCCTAACGCAGCCCTAACGGATGCCACACGCAACTACCACGCAACCAAAACGCTGCGTTTTTCACGCGCGCAAAAACGCCACATTCGGGTGAATCCAGCCTTACTGAAGGGGTTTTGGTCAAGATCCCTTGAGGCTTAGCACCGGCTATATTTTCCATTACTGTGGAGCTCCTATATTTTGTTTGGACATGGTGATGTCTTAATTGTAGAAACGCCAATTTTAGAGTTTTCTAGACCACTCTCAGTTCTTGATAATTTAAAGTTCTTAACCAGACGTCCTGAGGCCAAGTTCCCTGTAGAAATTTGTCTTGGAAATAAGAGCCAAACTTTGTTTCGTATTTGCACAGGAATGTAGAGATTGTTCAAATTATTTTGTCCAAACCATGAGCAAAACAGGAATAGAAATTCCATACTGTAAATGTAAAGAGAACTGTCCAAAGATATCTAGAATCCACAAAGGATTGGCGGAAGGCTGAAATCATCTCATCCAGTTCCAGTATAAAATAAAAAAGTAATAAGGTCTTAAAAATGAACAGTGGTGAGTACATTCAACACACGCACAATAAAATCAGTGGGTGTGGGAGACTTACCTTTGGGTGTACAACTATATAGGTACAATGCTATATTAGAGCATGTATGTAATGAGGATGCTGCCCCTTGTGTGCAATACCCACCTCGTCGGGACATTTGGGAATCAGACAACTGAACCGGATTCCGTGTCCAAAAGAAAAGAGGCACTCGTCTTGCGCAATCCTCATCTGGATAAAGAATCACCAAAGCATTTCTTTGTTTTAAGGCTGGGTTCACACGACCTATTTTCAGGCGTAAACTAGGCGTATTAAGCCTCGATTTACGCCTGAAAATACGGCTCCAATACGTCGGCAAACAGCTGCCCATTCATTTGAATGGGTTTGCCGACGTACTGTGCGGACGACCTGTAATTTACGCGTCGTCATTTGACAGCTGTCAAACGACGACGCGTAAAATGACTGCCTCGTCAAAGAAGTGCAGGACACTTCTTTGGACGTTTTTTGAGCCGTTTTCTCATAGACTCCAATGAAAACAGCTCCAAAAACGGACATAAAAAACGCAGCGAAAACGCAGCAAAAAACGCAGCGAAAAACGCGAGTTGCTCAAAAAACTTCTGAAAATCAGGGGCTGTTTTCCCTTAAAAACAGCTCCGTATTTTCAGACGTTTTTGGTCACTACGTGTGCACATACCCTAAAGCTTTATTGGCTGTCTCAACAATACTACACATTTCTGGGTGCTTTGAACCCCTTCTTTAAGTCAGAGACATATACAAAACATGGCAGCCATCAAACATTTAGGCCGGGTTCACACAGGACAGACATTTTCTGCTGTGGCTTGTTGCCGCAAAATTTGTGGTGAATTCACGTAAAAATCCACATGTGTATTTTGCTGCAGATTCACCTTGGATTTCAACCCTTCCACATTGAAATAAGTTATATTTTAAACAAATCCGCTGGCCCCTAAGCCTCACAATAGACTGAACTTTTCTCTGTAGTCATTTTATTATTATCACAGGCAGGATTACACTGACAAGTATCACCTATATATAGATAACGCAGGATCCACCATTTATAATAGACTGATAATTCCTGTTCTGTAAAGATAATTTTTCAGGAGTCATCTCATTGACCTCACAGACAGGATTACACTGACAGGTAACACTTAAATATAGATTACACAGGATCCACCATTCATAATAGACCGATCCTTCCTGTGCTGTAGAGATCACTTCTCAGCATACATCTTATAATCACAGGATTGCAATGACACGTAATACTTATATATAGATAACACAGGATCCACCATCCATAATAGACTAACTCTTTCTGTTCTGTAGAGATCATTTCTCAGCATACATCTCATCATCACAGGCAGGATTACACTAACAGGTAACACCTATATATAGATAACACAGGATCCACCATTTATAATATACTCTCCCTTCCTGTTTTGTAGATATAATTTCTCAGCAGTCATCTCATGATCATCACAGGGTTACAATGACAGGTAACACCTATATATAGATAACACAGGATTCACCATCCATAACAGACTGACCCTTCCCGTTCTGTAGAGATCATTTATCAGCAGTCATCTCATTATCATCACAGCCCAGATTACAAGTGCGTTGTTTTTTTTTTTTTACCACACCGTAAAATCAAGCACCTAGCCATGTTGTCTGCCCTTACAAACATCTGTCAAAGAATGGGTTGTTGTAAAAAAAAACCTCAATGAATTCGAGTGTGTTACTGTAATAGAACGCCACCGTTGCAACAAGTCAATTTCTGAAATTTCTTCCCTCCTAGATATTCCACGATTAATTGAGCGGTGTTATTGCAAAGTGGAAGTGTTTAGAAACCACAGACCAATGTAAAGTTACAGACTGGGGTCGAGGACTGCTTAGATGCCTAGTGCATAAATTTCGCCAACGCTCTGCTGACCTAATAACTGTAAAGTTCTTAACATCCGCGCAAAAACTGTGCCCCGTGAGTTTAATGCCGTGGGTTCGCATAGCTGCATGAAAGCCTTACTGTATATTACCAAGCACAATGCCAAGCATCGGATGGAGAGGTTTAAAGCACGCAGCCACTAAACTCTGGAGCAGTGGAAACACGTTCTGTGGCGTGGCGATTCACGCTTCTCTGTCTGTCTGGGTTTTGAGAATTCCAGGAGAGCTTTACCTACCTAAATGAATTGTGCCAAATGTAAAGTTTGGAGGAGGGATAATGCTATGGGCTTGCTATTCAGGGGTTGGCCTAGGCCCCTTAATTCTAGTGAAGGAAAATCTTAGAACTTTAGCATACCAGGACATTTTGGACAATTATATGTATCCAACTTTCCGGGAACAGTTTAGGGCAGGCCCTTTTTTGTTCCAGCATGTCACTGCCCCAGTGCACAAGGTCCATAAAGGCATGGTTGGTGTGGAAGAATTTGACTTACCCACACAGAGAAATAACCTCAACCCCATCGAACACCTTTAGGCTGGGTTCACACGACCATGTTACGTCCGTAATGTACGGAACGTATTTCGGCCGGAAGACCCGGACCAAACACAGTGCAGGGAGCCGGGCTCCTAGCATCATAGTGATGTACGACGCTAGGAGTACCTGCCTCTGCGTGAAACTACTGCCCCGTACTGTAATCATGATTACAGTACGGGACAGTTGTCCTGCAGCGAGGCAGGGACTCCTAGCATCGTACATCACTATGATCCTAGGAGCCCGGCACCCTGCACTGTGTTCGGTCCGGGTCTTCCGGCCGAAATATGTTCCGTACATTACGGACGTAACATGGTCGTGTGAACCCAGCCTTAGGATTAATTAGAACGGAGATTGTGAGCCAGGCCCTCTCCTCCATTATCAGTGTATGACCTCACAAATAATCTTCTGGATGAATGTGCAAATATTCCCACAGACATACTCCAAAATCTTGTAGAAAGCCTTCCCAAAAAAAGGAAAACTGTTTTAGCTACTAAATGGGGACCAACGCCATATTAACCCCATATTAACCCCTTCCCGACATATGACATACAGTTATGTCATAGCCGGGTAGCTGAAGTATGGAGCGTGCTCACAGAGTGAACCCGCTCCATACGATGCAGGTGTCGGCTGTTTGTTATAGGTAACACCTATATATAGATAACACAGAATCCACTATTGACAATGAGTGATGCACATAGCTCCCCTCCTATCCGTTTCTGCATAAGTCACAGAACATGCCTAGAAAACGCTCCCATAGCACACAATGGGTCCCCTCCTGTTCACAGGTTCCTACGGTCTATGTGTCTTCTGTAAAGCATATCTCCAAATGCTGTTGACAGCAGCTCAGGCAAGATGCCCCATAATCATATACAGAAAATAGAATAACAAAAATCTATAATAAGAAAACAAAACAGATTATAACAAAGAATATGCTTCACTATATGGTTTTAATTAGGCAAATAAATATAGATACTTTCCCTTTAACCCCTTCACGACTGCCATACAGCGATATACGTTCTAACTGCCCCATGCTGTTAGCACGTATGTAGACATTAGCAGCGTGCATCGGGGTTTAATGAGTGAAAAAGCTGCTTCAGCGTGAGCAGGTCTGCACTAATCTATGTGTTGGCTCTCTTTGCAAGTGCCAACACCTCTTTGACTTAGTTTCATAAAACAAACGTGTTTGTTTTATAAAACTTAAGTTACAAGTGCAGCGCTGCTCACAATGAAACAGTCTGCAATTATGCCTCGGCCCGTGTGTGTCAATGCCTCCCCCCTCCGTCGCTTCTGCCCAGAGATAACGGAGCCAGTGTGCTCGTTATTTGGGCAGATGAGGTACTGAAAGTTTTAGTTTCCTCTCTCCTGGAGAGTGTAGAAGGCTAACTGTTAGGGCAAAGCCACACGTGGCGGAATTGCTCTTGAATTCCGCTGCGGACACTCCGCAGCGTTAATCCGCAGCGGAGCCGTTTCTCCATTGACTTCCACTTCTATTTAGTAGGGTTCGTTTAGACGAGGCTGAAAATTCCGCTGCGGAGCATAGGCTGCGGTGCGGAATTTGGTGTCCGCAGCATGCAATGGATGTTGCGGAGTTGTGGCGGACTGGTTGCGGACTCATGGCGGAAGTTCTCCATTGACTTCAATGGAGATTCTAATTTCCGCAATGAAGTCCGCAGCTGTCATGCACATGTTATGTGTGCTGCGGATGCGTCTTGCTTTTTTGACATGACATTTCTTCATTCTGGCTGGACCTATGTATTTCTAGGTCTACAGCCAGACTGAGGAAGTCAATGGGGCTCCCGTAATTACAGGAGCGTTGCTAGGAGACGTCAGTAAATAGTCACTGTCCAGGGTGCTGAAAGAGTTAAGCGATCGGCAGTAACTGTTTCTGCACCCTGGACAGTGACTACCGATCCCAATATACAGCAACCTGTAAAAAAAATAGAAGTTCATACTTACCGAGAAATCCCTGCTTCTGTCTCCAGTCCGGCTTCCCAGGATGACGTTTCAGTCTAAGTGACGGCTGCAGCCAACCACAGGCTGCAGCGGTCACATGGACTGCCGCGTCATCCAGGGAGGTCGGGCTGGATGCCGAAAGAGGGACGCGTCACCAAGACAACGGCCGGTAAGTATGAAATTCGTTTACTTTCACTAGGGAAAGTGCTGGCCCTTCTCTCTATCCTGCACTGATAGAGAGAAGGGAAGCACTTTTACCGCAGTCCGCAGCAGCTAGTTCGCATCAATTTACTGCACATTTTGGGAAGATCCGCCGCAGAATCTGCAACGCAGATTCTGTGCAGCATTGATGCGGACAGTTGCGGAGGAAATCCGCCACGTGTGGGCATGCCCTTAAAGAGCTGCAACCAGTGTATATATATATATATATGTATATATATATATATATATATATATATATTGTGACAACCTGAGGGATAACTTATCTCACAGGATCGCCATCTCCAGGGTTTAAAGGGTTTAAACCAGCCACAGCTAGCTTTATTGTCTTCAACACAGCAAGCAGTGTAACAAAACCTTTACAAAGTAAACCCTAGGCTGTCCAGCCTCTAACTAAACATTAAGGGTATGTGCACACGAGGGCGTCCGTTACGGCTGAAATTACGGGGATGTTTCAGCCTGAAAACATCCCCGTAATTTCAGCCGTACCGGCATGTGCAGGCGCTTGAACGCCGCGTCAATTACGGGCGTAATTAGCGCTGCTATTCATTGGAGTCAATGAATAACGGCTCTAATTACGGCCAAAGAAGTGACAGGTCACTTCTTTGACGTGGGCGTCTATTTACGCGCCGTCTTTTGACAGCGGCGCGTAAATATACGCCTCGTGTGAACAGACAAACGTCTGCCCATTGCTTTCAATGGGCAGATGTTTGTCAGCGCTATTGAGGCGCTATTTTCGGGCGTAATTCGGGGCAAAAACGCCCGATTTACGTCCGTAAATAGGCCGTGTGAACATACCCTAAGTGTCTCTCAGTAAGAGACCCTGAGCCTTGTGCCTAGTACCTCAAAACCTTCACAGGTTGACCTGATGTAAAAAGAGCAGTATGAGAAATCGTTCCTGAGGAAGCAAATGAAAATCTATTGGACTGCATGATCCCCAGGAAAGGTTATACTTTGCCAGCTTCCAAATAAAGTTGGAGGCGCCACCTACAGGAAAGGATCTGGCATCAGAGTAGGGCTATTCGAAAAATAATCGAAAATGAAATTTAGCGCAATTAATCGACGTCATCTTGCGAATTTCGGTTTTATCAATTATTTTTTCAGATTTATACTGTATCTGCATCTTCCTGACTTATGTAAGCCTTAACTAATTATTTTTTTTGATAGACGTAGTGGTATGAGGGCTGTTTTTTTTGCGGTATGATCTGTAGTTATTATTGGTACCATTTTGGGGTACATGCGATTTTTTGATCACTTTTTATCCTATTTTTTGGGAGGCAAGGGACCGAAAAAACTGCAATTCTGGCATAGTTTTTTTTATACAGCGTTCACCATGCGTTAAAAACTCCATGTTAACTTTATTCTGCGGGTCAGCCCGATTCCGGCAATACCAAATTTGTAGCACTTTTTTATGTTTTACAACTATTTGCACCATAAAATTACTTTTGTAAAAAGAATGTATTTTTTCTGTCTCCAAGTTGTGAGAACCATAACGTTTTAATTTTTTCGTCGACGAAGCTGTATGAGGGCTTGTTTTTGCGAGACGAGCTATAGTTTTTATAGGTACCATTTTTAGATACATGCGACTTTTTGATCACTTTTTATTCCAATATTTGTAGGACAAAATGACCAAAAAAACCCCAGAAATTCTGGTATAGTTTTTTATGGGGGTTTTGTACGCCGTTCACCGCGTGGAATAAATAACAAATATTTTCATAGTCACGGCGATACCAAATATGTATGGTTTATTTATTTTTTTCAATAATAAAAGACTTGATAAGGGAACAGGGTGATTGTGTTTTATTTTATTACTTTAAACTTTTATTATAGGTTTTAAAACTTTTTTTCTTTACACTTTTTTTTCAAGTCCCACTAGGGGAATTGAAGGTCCAACTGTCAGATTTTTTTTTCTAATACATTGCACTACCTATGTAGTGCTATGTATTAGATCTGTCAGTCATTCACTGACAGCAAGCAGATTAGGCTTCGCCTTCCGGCAGGGCCCAATCAGCTTGCGTAATGGCAGAGCAAGAGGCCATTGTTAGGTCTCCTGTTGCCATAGCAGCAGTCTCCAGGGCTGGCGATTTGCAAGCAACCTCTAAGATGCAGCGATCGCTGCATCAAAGGGGTTAATGGCAGGGATCGGAGCTAGCTCCGGTTCCTGCTGTTACAGGTGGATGTCAGCTGTAACATCCAGCTGACATCCACCACTGAGGACGACGGCTCAGTTCCTGAGCCGGCGCCATCTTGCCGTCGGCTACGGAAGCCTTTCACGCTCCGCCGCCGGGCGGATCCTGAAATGCTTCTGTGCTAGGCAGACCGGGAGGCCAGTATTAGTCCTTCCGTTGCCATTTCAGCTACCGGAACCCCAGCAATTTTATTGCTGGGGTTCTAATGAGCTGCAAACAGCTTAAAGTGTTGTCCGAGATTTTTTTTTTTGTACATTTAAAACCTACATTGCACATATTTACAATTGCATAATATACTTACCCGTGCAATCTTGCTTCTGTTCTCCGCTCTGGCTGCTTTTTCCTTCTGCTCACATGAGCTCTGACGTCACCATTTCAGCCTCCTCCACTGTCGTGTCGTATCCCGATCACATGGTCTCGTACCAAAGAGACCTCGGATGGTATACGACACGTCACTTATCACGTGGTGTATATCGGCTTGTTCTGCTTCACAGTCTGTAACACGCATGCGCTGTCACTGCTGTTCTCGCGGTCCCTGCTGTTCTCGAGATAACAGCAGGGGCCGCGCATGCGCGTTACAACAGAACAAGCCGATATACACCACGTCACAAGTGACGTGTCATATACGCGACAAAGAATTCAAGATCAACAAAGCGGCAGAGCCAGAGCAGAGAGTGACGTCACCAGTCAAGTTTCCCACGGCAGGATCTGGAAACGGGGCCACTTTGGAAAACATAAGTATATTACAAATGTAGTTACATTTATAACTTACATGCATTAAAGGGGTTATTGAAAATATGATGGTATCTCGGACAACCCCTTTAAATGCAGCGATCGCATTTGAACGCTGCATTTAAGGGGTTAATTTCGGGGATCAAAGCTAATTTGGTCCCTGCCATTACAGACGGATGTCAGCTGTAAGATACCGCTGACATTCGGCGATGGTGGCACCGACTCAGCTTCTGAGCTGGTGTCCACCATTTGTCGTATTGATACGGCAAAATGCGGGAAGCACTAGCTTTCCATGACGTATCCATATGACAAATGTCGGGAAGGGGTTAAGATAGTAATAGATATACTTATGACATTTCCTTCGGTGGAGAAAAGATCTGTGAAGTTGGCAGATCGAGACGAATTCCATCCCAAAAAAAAATCAACACTATTATTGGCTGTTAATGTCTGTGAAGAACCTGATGACTTAAAAAACTTTTTTTGCTTTTAAAGCTTTTCCCCCATTTCAAACAAGAATATGAATTCTCTAGTGAGTTTTTCTAGTGTCAAATATTTTCCACATATAAAACATCAAAATGGTTTCTTTCCTGTGTGACTTCTCGGATAATCTCCAAGTCTGGTTTTAGTAATAAACTGGCCTGCAGACAGGACTCCCAAGAAGCTGCACTGCGCACTATTGTCTTACACTTAGACGATAATGAAAATAGGAGCCGGCGCAATAACATACGCCTCAATGGTGTGCCTGAAGCATTTCACCAAGAGGATCTGGCGGCCACAGTGCAGGGAATATTCAACTTTCTACTGGGTCGCTCCTCCACTGAAACAATTGAACTTGACAGAGTTCATCGTGCCTTGGGGCCTCGATCCAATGATGGAACTAGAATTTGCGACATCATCTGCCGTGTGCATCGTTATACTATCAAAGATAGGTATCGGCCAGGACCGGAGCTAGCTTCCGATCTGACCGACTAACCCCTCACATGCTGCGTTCAATAGAGATCGCAGCATGTGAGTTTATAGCCACCGGCACCCCAGCAACGTGATCGCTGGGTTGCCGGTGGCTGCAAAGGCGATCGGAGGCCTAATACTTACCTCCCGGTCTGTCAGCAACGAAATCCTCCTATGCTCCGTCGTCGGCAGGGCCCAAAAGGCTTCCGGTACCATCGGCAAGATGGCGCTGGCTCAGCTTCCGGCTCAGAAGCTGAGACGGCGTCATCAACAGTGGGTGTCCGCTGTATTTTACAGCGAACACCCCGATGTATCGGCAGGAACCAGAGCTAGCTCCGATTCCTGCCATTAACCCCTTCAATGCAGCGATCCAATGCGATCGCTGCATCAAAGTGGTTTGTATCAAATTGGCAGCCTGACATGCGATGGCAAGGCTGGTGACTGCTACTATGGCAACAGGAGGCCTAACAATGGCTTCTTATCTGCCATTACGGAAGCCGATTAGGCCCCGTCCGGTGGCAGAGCCTGATCGGCTTGCTGTCAGTGAACAACTGACAGTTATAATACATTGCACTACATAGGTAGTGCAATGTATTAGAACATCAAACAAACAGTTGGACCTTCAAGTCCCCTAGTGGGACTAAAGAATAGTGTAAAAAAAAAGTGTAAAAAAAGTAAAAATAAAAGTTGTACAAAATACAATAAAAGTTTCAAGTAATAACATAAAACACAATCGCCCTTTTTCCCTTATCAAGTCATTTATTATTGAAAAAAATTATAAAGCCATACATATTTGGTATTGCTGCAACAGTAACGACCTGTACTATAAAAATATGATGTTATTTATTCCGCACAGTGAACGCCGTAAAAAAAAACAACCCTAAAATATACTGACATAATTGCTATTTTTTGGTCACTTTGTTTTCCAAAAATTGAAATAAAAAGTGATGAAAAAGTAGCATGTACCTAAAAATGGTACCTATAAAAGCTATAACTCGTCTTGCAAAAAACAAGCCCTCATACAGCTTAGTTGACGATAAAAAGAAAAAGTTATGGCTCTCACAACTTGGTGACAGAAAAAATCCATTCTCTTTACAAAAGTTATAAAAGGTATCGCCAGAATCAGACTGACTCGCAGAATAAAGGTAACATGTAATTTATAACGCGTGGTGAACGCTGTATAAAAATAACTAAAAAAACTATACCACAATTGCTGGTTTTTGGTCACCTTGCCTCCCAAAAAAAAAAAGGATAACAAGTGATCAAAAAGTCGTATGTACCCCAAAATGGTACCAATAAAAACTACAGCTCATCCCGCAATAAAAACAGCCTTCATACCACTAGGTCTATAAAAAAATAAAATTAGTTAAGGCTCCAATAAGTCAGGAAAGAAAAAATATGCAGTTGTGTCGACCCGTAAGGGAACATTTCTTCTGTTTCAAGTGGCGAAATATCAAGGTCCCTAAAATTAGGGAACCAGGAAGGGGAGGGCCCAAACATATCCGCTGGAAGCGAGAGCGCCCATATTATACCAGGACAACACTTCCCAGCAGAATTCCCCAAACTGAAAAGATGCCGAGTGTGGACCAAAAGGGGAATAAGTAAAGACCATTTATTAGTGAGACACCGGCCTGTGCAGAAAGGATTGTGTCACAGCGTAACAAATATCTATGGATTATTTTATTGTTTTTTTTTACCCCATTATTATACCACCTGACTATGCCCCTTATATACTCCGCCCGGCTTACATGTACTCCGACATTATAAACGGAAACACCAGTAAGACTCCAAACAAAACTACTACCAAGCAAAATCCACGCTCCAAAATCCAAATGGCGCTACCTCCCTTCTGAACCCTACAGTGTGCCCACAGCTGTTTACTTCCACATAAATGGCATCGCCATACCCGGGAGAACCCTTTTAACAATTTTTGGGGTGTGTCTCCAGTGGCACAAGCTGGGTGTGACATAATTGCCACTGAAATAGCATATCTAGGGAAAAATTGACATTTTTACTTTGCACCTTCCGCAGCGCAATCATTCATGGAAAAGGCCTGTGGGGTGAAAATGCTCACTACACCCCTTAATAAATGCCTTGTGGGGTGCAGTTTCCAAAATGGGGTCACTTCTCTGCAGTTTCTTTTATTATTTCACATCAGAGCCTCTGCAATTGTGATCCAATACTTTGTAAATTGCCAAATTAGGTCTTAATTTTACATTTCACTCCTGAGCCTGGTCGAATGTCCAGGCAAAATATTAGGGCCACACGTAGGGTGTTTCTAAAACTGGAAAACACAGCATAATAATAAGAGAGCGGTCTTGTTATGATGGCACAAGCTGGGCACCACATATTGACATATCTATGGAAAAAATCTGCTCACTACACCCCTAGGTCCCACAGGGACTTTGCAGCAAATGCGACATAGCGCCCAGAAACCAATCCAGCAAAATCTGTACTCCAAAAGCAAATGGCGCTCCTTCCCTTCTGAGCCCTACTCTGTGCCCAAACAGCAGTTTATGACCACATATGGGGTATTGCCGTACACAGGAGAAGTTGCTTTACAAGTTGTGGGGTGCTTTCTTTCATTTATTTGTTGAGAAAATGAAAAATTTTCAGCTAAACCTACGTCTTATTGAAGAAAAAGTATTTATTTTATTTTCACTGCCCAATTCTAATAAAATCTATGAAACACCTGTGGGGTCAAAATGCTCACTACACCCCTAGATGAATTCCTCAAGGGGTGTAGTTTCGGGAATCGAGTCACTTTTGGGCAATTTCCACTGTACTGGTACCTTAGGAGCTTTGCAAATGTGGCATGGTGTCAAGAAACAAATCCAGCAAAATCTGTGCTCCAAAAGCCAAATGGCGCTCCTTCCCTTCTGATCCTTGCCGTGTGCCCAAACAGCAGTTTATGAACACAAATGGAGTATTGCCGTACTCCAGAGAAGTTGCTTTACAAATATTGGTGTTCTTTTATTCCTTTATTTGTTGAGAAAATGAAACATTTTGAGCTAAAGCTACGTCTTATTGGAAAAAAAGGATTTTTTTTATCTTCACTGCCCAATTCTAATAAAATCTATGAAACCCCTGTGGGGTCAAAATGCTCACTACACCCCTAGATGGATTCTTCAAGGGGTGTAGTTTCCTAAATGGAGTCACATTTTTGGAGTTTTCACTGTTTTGGTCCCTTAGGGGCTTTGCAAATGCGACCTGGTCTCCGCAAACCATTCCTGCTAAATTTGAGCTCCAAAAGCCAAATGGCGCTCTTTCCCTTTTAAGCCCTGCCGTGTGTCCAAACAGCCGTTTATGAACACATGTGGGGTACTGTTTTACTCGGGAGAAATTGCTTTAGAAATGTAGTGGTGCATTTTCTCCTTTAGTCCTTGTGGAAATTAGAAAAAATTAGCTAAACCTACATTTTCTTTTAAAGAATGTAGATTTTCATTTTCACGGCCTACTTCCAATTATTTCTGCAAAAAACCTGCAGAGTTAAAATGCTCACTATACCCCTAGATAATTTCCTCAAGGGGTATAGTTTCCAAAATAGGGTCACTTTTGGGGAATTTCCACTGTTTTGGCACCGCAGGAGCCTTTCAAACCTGACATGGTGCCTAAAATATTTTCTAATAAAAAGGAGGCCCCAAAATCCTCTAGGTGCTCCTTTGTTCTGAGGCCTGTGTTTCAGTCGTGCACTAGGGCCAGATGTGGGGTATTTCTAAAAACTGCAGAATCTGGGCAATAGATATTGAGTTGTGTTTCTCTGGTAAAACTTTGTGTTACAAAAAAAAAAATGAAAAATGAATTTCTGCAAAAAAAAAACAAATTTGAAAATTTCACATCTACTTTGCCTTAATTCTTGTGAAACGTCTAAAGGGTTAAGAAACTTTCTAAATGCTGTTTTGAATACTTTGAGGGGTGATGTTTTTAAAATGGGGTGACTTATCGGGGGTTTCTAATATATAAGGCCCTAAAATCCATTTCACAACTGAACTGGCCCCTGTAAAAATAGCCTTTTGAAATTTTCTTGAAAATGTGAGAAATTGCTGCTAAAGTTCTAAGCCATGTAACATCCTAGAAAAATAAAAGGATGTTCAAAAAACAATGCCAATCTAAAGTAGACATATGGGTGATGTTAATTAGGAACAATTTTGTGTGGTATTACTATCTGTCTTACAAGCAGATACATTTAGATTTAGAAAAATGCTAATTTTTGAAATTTTTCGCTAAATTTTTGTTTTTCACAATTAAATACTTAATGTATCGACCAAATTTTGCCAGTTACATAAAATCCAATGTGTCATGAGAAAACAATCTCAGAATCGCTTGGATAGGTAAAAGCGTTCCGAAGTTATGACCACATAAAGTGAAACATGTCAGATTTGAAAAAATTGGCTGCGTCCTGAAGGCCAAAACAGGCTGTGTCCTTAAGGGGTTAAAGCTGTGGATGTTGGGAATTGATCGGATTGTCAGTGCATTCCAGAGGACTGGTGCAGCCCGAGAAAAATCTTGGAGACGGGAGTGGGAGGTTCGGATTATAGTAAATCTTAATCTAACGTTGTTGGCAGAACCGGGCTGCTAAATTAAGGATAGATTGGATAGGGGAGAGTTTAGTGAGTGGGAGACCTAGCTAATGCCTTACGTAAACAACAGGCACGTACGTATATTCCCTGCATATACGATGAGTCGGACACACTTCATCATCTCCCTAAGGAAATTGCCAATTCTTTCAGACAATTTTACGCCAACCTTTATAATCTTGACTCACCAACATCCTCTTGCCTATCGAAGATCAGGGACTATATTACCAAATCTGGTCTACCCTCACTCCCAGAACAGGTCATTGCCTCACTGGAGACCCCCTTGACTGCTCTGGAATTATCCTTGGCTGTCAAGGAGACCTCTACTGGCTAGGCTCCAGGACCGGACGGCTTTACTCTTAATTACTACAAAACACTTTCTCCATACCCTCTCAGATGGTTTCCTGCATGCCTACAATTCCCTCACTGAAGATTTTGACATGCCAAGAGATACAGTTTTTGCACATGTCACAGTGATTGCCAAAGAGGGCAAAGACCTGACCCGTTGTGCAAGTTACCGCCCTATTTCCCTATTGAATGTAGACGCAAAACTGCTTGCTAAGATACCGGCCTCCAGACTCACACCTCACCTTTAATCACTCATACATGTAGACCAAGCAGGATTCCTTCCCATAGGGGAGGAGATGACACCCCGAGGGCATTGGACATCATTTCCCATAGACGCATGCGTAATACCCCCATGTTACTTCTTTCCACTGATGCTGAGAAGGGGTATGACAGGGTGGATTGGGAATTTCTTGCTTAATCACTGAAGCATGTGGGGTTGGGACACTCCATGCTCTCTTGGATTTTAGCTCTTTATTCGAACCCAGCCGCCTCAGTTAAAGTAAATGGTTTCTATTAAGACCCTTTTCTTATACAAAACAGTACACAACAGGGTTGCCTCCCCTGACCCCTCCTATTTGTCCTTTCTCTTGGAACTTTCCTTCACACAGTACGTAATAATTCTGACATCTCTTGACTCTCGTCAACACAAAGTGTTTTTACTTACCAACCCCCATATTTCCCTCCCCAACCTTATGAAAGAACTAAAACACATACAGCTAGCTACCTATCTAACTTTAAGATACATTTCCAAAATTCAGAGGCTCTTTCTGTAGCTCTCTACGTCTATTCTTTCCAGACTTCGTATTAACTTTCCTTTCAAATGGGCCTCTAATTGTAAATGATCTGCCAGGTACTACGTCTGTGTATACTCCCGGGATTAATCAGCCGACACCTGAGGCCAGACCTCTTAGACTGACACCGGCTCCCACCAACCAGGGTGGCAGGCTCAGGAGTGGGAGAGCCTATCGCGGCCTGGTCAGTCGGAGTTAGCTCCGCCCCCTGTCCATTTATACCTGCCGTGTTCTCTTCCTCAGTGCTTGTTATTCTTCTTGGATTCCTGGCCCCACTGCTGCCTTGCTCCAGCCTGCTTCTGCCGTGCTTCTGCCTTGCTTCAGTTCCGCTTATCCTGCTTCGCTTTGCCCCTGGCTTGCTTCCTGCTCCGTGCTCTCGTTGGTATACTCCACTACATCCTGATCCTGACTGACTCATTCACCGCTCCGTTTCCTCGCGGCGTTCCGTGGGCTACTGCCCCTTCCCTTGCGTGTTCCCTGTTTGTACTCCCTTGCACTTAGACAGCGTAGGGACCGCCGCCAAGTTGTACCCCGTCGCCTAGGGCGGGTCGTTGCAAGTAGGCAGGGACAGGGCGGTGGGTAGATTAGGGCTCACTTGTTCCCTTCACCTCCTTCCTGCCATTACATAATAACAAGCCCATACCTAGTCTACCATTTCTCCTACGCTGACGCTATCATGGACCCCCTTGAGACCCTGACCCAGCAGATGCAGGGCCTCTCCCTACAGGTCCAGGCCCTGGCTCAGAGGGTCAACCAGGGTGACGCTGCCTTAATAGTACCCCTCACCTCACCTCTAGAACCCGACCTCAAGTTACCTGACCGGTTCTCAGGGGACCGTAAGACTTTTCTCTCCTTCCGGGAAAGTTGCAGACTTTATTTCCGCCTAAAACCTCACTCCTCAGGTTCCGAGAACCAGCGGGTGGGTATCATTATATCCCGACTCCAGGAAGGGCCCCAAGAGTGGGCCTTCTCCTTGGCTCCTGACGCCCCTGAACTTTCCTCCGTTGATCGTTTTTTCTCTGCCCTCGGACTCATTTACGACGAGACTGACAGGACTGCCTTAGCCGAGAGTCAGCTGGTGACCTTACGTCAGGGTAGGAGACCTGTTGAGGAATACTGTTCTGATTTTAGAAAGTGGTGCGTAGCTTCTCGGTGGAACGACCCGGCCCTAAGGTGCCAGTTTAGGTTAGGATTATCTGACGCCCTGAAGGATCTGCTGGTTAGCTACCCCTCTTCTGACTCCCTAGACCAGGTTATGGCCCTAGCAGTACGACTTGACCGACGTCTCAGGGAACGTCAGCTTGAACGTTTCAATGTTTTCCCCTCTGACTTCCCTGCAATTCCCCCCGAGGTCCCGTCTCCTCGCTCTTCCACGGAGGACTCGGAGGTACCTATGCAACTCGGGGCCTCCATGTCCCCTCGACAACGTAGAGAGTTTCGCAGGAAGAATGGTCTCTGCTTCTATTGTGGGGACGACAAGCATCTACTGAACACCTGTCCCAGGCGCAAGAATAAACAGCCGGAAAACTTCCGCGCCTAAGTGATCATCGGGGAGGTCACTTGGGCGCACAGGTATTTCCCGTTAATATGAAACGCAATAAAATTTTGCTTCCCTTTCAGGTCTCGTTTGCTGGCCGGTCTGCCACTGGCAGTGCCTTCGTGGATTCTGGCTCATCTGCTAATATCATGTCTGTGGAATTTGCTATGTCTCTAAAAATGCCTTTTATTGATTTGCCTTATCCTATCCCGGTAGTGGGTATCGACTCCACTCCTCTTGCTAATGGTTATTTTACTCAGCATACACCTGTTTTTGAACTCCTTGTTGGCTCCATGCATTTGGAGCAGTGCTCTGTACTGGTGATGCAGGGATTATCGTCCGATCTGGTATTAGGTCTTCCCTGGTTGCAGCTGCATAATCCCACGTTTGATTGGAATACTGGGGATCTCACCAAATGGGGTAGTGAATGCCTGATGTCATGTCTTTCGGTTAACTCTATTTCTCCCCGGGAGGAGGTAAACACGCTTCCTGAGTTTGTTCAGGACTTCGCTGATGTGTTTTCTAAGGAGGCCTCCGAGTTGTTGCCCCCTCATAGAGATTAAGATTGCGCCATCGATTTGGTGCCTGGTGCCAAGCTTCCTAAGGGTAGGATATTTAATCTTTCATGTCTTGAACGTGAAGCTATGAGGGAGTATATCCAAGAATGCCTGGCCAAGGGTTTCATTCGCCCCTCGACTTCTCCTGTAGGTGCTGGCTTCTTCTTCGTGGGGAAGAAGGATGGTGGTCTTAGGCCGTGCATTGATTATCGGAACCTGAATAAGGTCACCGTAAGGAACCAGTATCCCCTTCCTTTGATTCCGGATCTTTTTAATCAGGTTCAGGGGGCCCAATGGTTTTCTAAATTCGATCTACGGGGGCATATAACCTTATCCGCATCAAAGAGGGGGATGAGTGGAAAACTGCGTTCAACACACCCGAAGGTCATTTCGAATACCTGGTCATGCCCTTTGGGTTGTGTAATGCCCCTGCCGTCTTCCAGAATTTTATTAATGAAATTCTGAGAGATTACCTGGGTAATTTTCTTGTAGTGTACCTTGATGACATACTGGTGTTTTCCAAGGACTGGTCCTCCCACGTGGAGCATGTCAGGAAGGTCCTCCAGGTCCTCCGGGAAAATAATCTGTTTGCGAAGACCGAAAAATGTGTGTTTGGGGTACAGGAGGTACCATTTTTAGGTCAAATCCTCACTCCTCATGAATTCCGCATGGACCCTGCCAAGGTTCAGGCTGTGGCAGAATGGGTCCAACCTGCCTCCCTGAAGGCGCTACAGTGGTTTTTGTGGTTCGCTAACTATTACAGGAGATTTATTGCCAACTTCTCGGTCGTCGCTAAGCCTCTTACGGACCTTACTCGCAAGGGTGCTGATGTCCTCCATTGGCCCCCTGAGGCCGTCCAGGCTTTTGAGACCCTCAAGAAGTGCTTTATCTCGGCCCCCGTGCTGGTTCAGCCCAAGCAAAGGGAGCCATTTATTGTGGAGGTTGACGCATCCGAGGTGGGAGTGGGGGCCGTCTTGTCCCAGGGTACCAGCTCCCTCACCCATCTCCGCCCTTGTGCTTACTTCTCTAGGAAGTTTTCGCCCACGGAGAGTAACTATGATATTGGCAACCGCAAACTTTTAGCCATTAAATGGGCTTTTGAAGAGTGCCGTCACTTCCTGGAGGGGGCCAGACACCAGGTAACGGTCCTTACTGACCACAAGAATCTGGTTTTCCTAGAATCTGCCCGGAGGCTTAATCCTAGACAAGCTCGTTGGGCACTATTCTTTACCAGATTTAATTTCTTGGTTACCTATAGGGCTGGGTCCAAAAATATTAAGGCTGATGCACTGTCACGTAGTTTCATAGCCAATCCTCCTTCCGAGAAGGATCATGCTTGTATTTTACCCCCTGGTATAATCGTTTCTGCCACTGATTCTGATTTAGCTTCTGACATCGCGGCTGATCAAGGTTCAGCTCCCGGGAACCTCCCTGGGGACAAACTGTTTGTCACCCTGCAATATCGGCTAAGGGTACTCAGGGAAAACCATGACTCCGCACTATCTGGTCATCCTGGCATCTTGGGTACCAAACACCTCATTAACAGAAACTATTGGTGGCCTTGGTTGCCTAAAGACGTTAGGGCTTACGTCGCCGCTTGTGAGGTTTGTGCTAGGTCCAAGACCCCTAGGTCCCGACCTGCGGGCTTACTACGTTCCTTGCCCATTCCCCAGAGACCTTGGACCCATATCTCCATGGATTTTATCACCGATTTTCCTCCATCTCAGGGCAAGTCGGTGGTGTGGGTGGTAGTAGACCGCTTCAGCAAGATGTGCCACTTTGTGCCCCTTAAGAAACTACCTAACGCCAAGATGTTAGCTTCTTTGTTTGTTAAACACATTCTGCGTCTCCATGGGGCCCCAGTCAATATAGTTTCTGACAGAGGGGTACAATTTGTTTCCTTATTTTGGAGAGCTTTTTGTAAAAAGTTGGAGATTGATCTGTCCTTCTCCTCCGCCTTCCATCCCGAAACCAATGGCCAAACGGAAAGGACTAACCAATCCCTGGAACAATATTTAAGGTGTTTCATCTCTGACTGTCAATTTGATTGGGTCTCATTCCTTCCCCTCGCCGAATTTCCCTGAATAACCGGGTCAGTAACTCGTCAGGGGTCTCCCCGTTTTTCTGTAATTTCGGGTTTAACCCAAGGTTCTCCTCCGTTTCTCCTGGTTGTTCCAATAATCCCGAGGTAGAGGACGTTCATCGGGAACTGTGCACAGTCTGGGCCCAGGTTCAGAAGAACCTAGAGGCGTCCCAGAGCGTACAAAAGATTCAGGCTGATAGTAGACGTTCTGCTAACCCCCGGTTTGTCGTCGGGGATCTGGTCTGGTTGTCGTCCAGGAACTTGCGCCTGAAGGTCCCGTCCAGGAAGTTTGCTCCCCGATTTATTGGACCTTATAAGATCATTGAAGTCCTCAACCCTGTATCCTTCCGTCTGGAGCTGCCCCCATCCTTTCGCATACATGACGTCTTCCATGCCTCCCTCCTTAAACGCTGCTCCCCGTCCTGGTCCCCCTCGAGGAAACCTCCTGTTCCCGTTCTCACCCCTGAGGGGGTGGAATTCGAGGTGGCCAAGATTATGGACAGTAGGATGATCCAGGGCTCCCTCCAGTACCTGGTCCATTGGAGAGGATACGGGCCGGAGGAGAGGACTTGGGTACCTGCTCGTGATGTTCACGCTGGGGTATTGATGAGGAGGTTCCACCTTCTCTTCCCCACTAAACCGGGTCCTCTTAGTAAGGGTCCGGTGGCCCCTCATAAAAGGGGGAGTACTGTAAAGGATCTGCCAGGTACTACGTCTGTGTATACTCCCGGGATTAATCAGTCGACACCTGAGGCCAGACCTCTTAGACTGACACCGGCTCCCACCAACCAGGGTGGCAGGCTCAGGAGTGGGAGAGCCTATCGCGGCCTGGTCAGTCGGAGTTAGCTCCGCCCCCTGTCCATTTATACCTAACGTGTTCTCTTCCTCAGTGCTTGTTATTCTTCTTGGATTCCTGGCCCCACTGCTGCCTTGCTCCAGCCTGCTTCTGCCGTGCTTCTGCCTTGCTTCAGTTCCGCTTATCCTGCTTCGCTTTGCCCCTGGCTTGCTTCCTGCTCCGTGCTCTCGTTGGTATACTCCACTACATCCTGATCCTGACTGACTCATTCACCGCTCCATTTCCTCGCGGCGTTCCGTGGGCTACTGCCCCTTCCCTTGCGTGTTCCCTGTTTGTACTCCCTTGCACTTAGACAGCGTAGGGACTGCCGCCAAGTTGTACCCCGTCGCCTAGGGCGGGTCGTTGCAAGTAGGCAGGGACAGGGCGGTGGGTAGATTAGGGCTCACTTGTTCCCTTCACCTCCTTCCTGCCATTACACTAATGCACTCAAATACTTCGGCATTTGGCTACCCTCGGATCTTACATGTACCTTTTCTCTAAATTTCCCTTCCTTATTAGCTACTACTAAATCTGACCTCGATTCCTGGCAAACAGGTTTTTTCTCCTGGTTTGGCAGATGTAGGATCATAAAGATGAATATTCCATCTTGTTTTTTTATACCTTTTTCAGGCTCTACCTACTCACATCCCCCTTTTTTCAATCACTACGTCGTGTATTGTCTAAGTTCGTTTGGCATCCCGGTTTGCCGCGTATAGCCAGGTCCACTTTGTCACTTAGGAAAGAATCACGGGGTAGTGGTATGTCCTGACCCTTATAAATACTATACATGGCACACCTTACAAGAATAATTGACTGGTGTTGTCATTCCTCACAAAAATACTGGATAGCGGTGGAACAAGCATCTACACTTATTCCCCACTTTAATATCTTTTGGCTCACAACCCCTGTTGATACTGTCATACGCTCACATCCGACAATCGGACCTACATTACGTCTGGCCTCCAGACTCTTTTGCAAGTTGGAGCGTTCTTCTCAGCTTACACATTTTCTCTCTTCACTGCCTCCATCGACCCGCACGGACCGCGCTCTCACTTAATTTTAGTCACTATGCTCAGATTAGGGTCCAGTACGACGGTCACTTTCCCTGATAAATGGATGGCTTTAATCCCCCCTACTGAACTGGTATCCCCCATTCATTTAAAAATGGGAAAGAGACCTTCAGACCTCTTGGTCAGCTGGGCACAAATTGAAGATTCTTACTCTGACTCATAAATCTACTGTCTCCTCTATATATCAGGAAACTAATTACAAAATATTCTCTAGTTGGTACAGAGTGCCGACAGTACTACAGAAGATATTTCCTGCAACTTCCCTTCTATGCTGGAGATGTGGAGTGGAGGATGGTACTCTTCTGCATGTATTGTGGTCTTATCTCCTCATTCTGGAAAGCAGTTCACTCCATTACTTCTAAGGTCACAGGCTACACCCTTCCTTATGAGCCGGGACTCTTCCTCCTCCATCACAGCGATATCCCTTTGCACAAATACAAACGCTTGCTTATAAGACACCTTCTGAATGCGGCGAGAGCATGTATTCTGGCTCTTTGTAAATCCATTTCACCACCGACCATTCCTCAATGGTTATCTATAATTAACTAAATAATGCGTATGGAATGCCTGACCACCTTCGGGAGGGAACACACTGAAGCGGTTGACAAAAAGTGGTCCCTTTGGCTCCACTTCATCTCCTCTGCTGAATGTCTTCCTTACGGATGCCCAGGCCTGATCTCCTACACCACTGCTTTATGTATGTGTTTGCCTACCCCCGTTTTTTTTTTTTTCCTTCTTTCTCCCCTCTCCTCCCTTCCTCTTCTTTTAAGTTTATTTTTCAAGCTAACTGCATCAGAAATAGTCATGTTAGTTATACTGTATCATATTCTTTCCATGTATGCTATCACTTTGTCTTTACTTTAGAATATTGATTGTAATACCGATGTTATTTTTCTCACGATGTGTCATGTTGATCTCTGCCTTTTTTTTTTTTTCTTTTATGTCATTCCGACTTAAAAAAAACCTGTAAAACTCAGTAAAAAAAACATTTTATTTCAAAAAAGATGGAAATCATGATTTATTTTTGTTCAAACAAAATAGACACATTTATAAACATTCTTATTACGATGCAAACACACATGCAGTTTTTTATGCAGTTTGAGGGCTGCAAATTATTGAGCCAAAGTCAGAAGGGATTCCAGCAGAATGGAAAAGTATAAGCTATTTCTACCGAACCCACACTTGGCTTTGGCTCAAAAAAGTGCACCTAAAATCGTCTGTGTGATTCTAGCCTTATGAAGCTTTGTATAAGCCTTTAAAATGCATCCATGACAAAGTACAGGATTATAGTCTACACAGAGACATGACTTTTATTACATAAAGATGGACTTGATAAAACATAAAAATGTGAAAAGCACAACCATGTATGGCAATTAAGCCTGTCTTCTGTCAAACCATTAGGCCCTTCAATACCTACTGGACATCACTTTAAAGGGGTTGTCTGATGACAGAAAATGTTCCTAATCGGTTAGGAGATTTGAAATGGAGACACTTACTAATATACTTTCACTTTCGAAACTGCAATGATGTCCAGACTGCCTTGTCCTGTTAAGAGGTCTTGGAAGTGAAGCTTCTCCCATTAGCTGTGACGTGCCAACACAGCCTCAGGATGCAGGGAACCCCCCCATCCTCCTTGTATGTCGGCAACGTGATGAAGGGTCTATCGGCCTGGCTCAGTTCATTAACTAAGCCAACCCCTTCTCTATCAAGGCTAATACACAGCAGATGTATGTCCAGTCTGCAATTGTTCCATTTCCTCCTGCTCTCCTTATTGACTGTCAGCAGGGAGCTTATCTGCTTTCAGTGTGAGCTGCGATTATTATTATTATTGATGTATACACCTCAATTCGTGTCCCCAGCCCAATATTAAATAGAGAATTATAATGGGGACCTTTCTTCTCAGTTTTTATTATTATTAGGGGATTTGTAATGGTAGAACCAAATAAATTACAAAGTAAATCCCCAAAACGTTGTCACGTAGGGTTGGTGGACCCACTGGGCCGTACCACCTTGGCGGTATGGCAGCTGGCCAACAGGGTGCAGGTCACAGTTCGTATAAGGTACCTGTGGCAGCTCGGACAGTAGCAAGGCAGTCTCGGCTGGGACTAGGCAGCAGGTAGACGTCAGGGGTGGAGCAGCAGGACAGGCTACAGCACAACACGGCACTGGAACAGGATAGCACGGGATACAGGACACAGGAACACTGGAACTGGAAACCACTAGGAGGCCATTTGCAAGATAAACTAGGATACGACAAACAACAGTCAGGCATGGAAATATGGAACTGGGACCTTCTTATAGCACAGGGAGCAATCAGCTCAATCACCCACATGCGTGCGCTTTGGCTTCTCAAGTCTGGACTGAGCTCGCAAGCGCACCCTGGTGGTCACTGCGGAACAAGACGGCCGCATGTGCAGACATCTCTGGACAGAAGGGCGTCGACTGGATGGAAGGAGTTACAAACTTATGTTTTTATTTTAATTTCTGTTGACTATCCCAAAATGGTGCTTAACCATTTTATGCAAAATGACATACATGTGGGGTGTAAAGTTCCTGCAGAATGACACACGTGCTGACATTTAGGGTAAATTCACATGTGGCAGATTGTTGCATTCATGTGAATAGGGTTATTTCTGTCATGGATTTCCACAAACCTCATTCGTATGAAGGTGACTGTCACAAAAATATCTGCAACAAATCTGCACCCTTAGGCCTCCTTCAGTTTTTGTTCTCTGTTTTTCTTCTCGAATTTTTAATAACCAGAGCATGCTGGGTTTAGAATTTATTTTTTTTAAACGTGAAATGGACATAAAAACTCAAAGAGGCAAGAAAAATGCATTGTTTGTAGTTCGTTTAATATATCACTAAAGGACTTTCATGTAACATCTGGCTGTTGCTTTTGTGTGTAATACCACCCTTGCAGTGTCAAAGGGAGTCCCCCAGCATTGAGTGTGTGGTTTAAGTGGCTAACCCCTTCTCTCTGCAGCACGTTTTTCATTTTTGTTTTTTCCTCCCCACCTTTAAAAACCATCACTAAATAAAATATTTTTTCCTTTGATACAGCCGTATGAGGGCTTGTTTTTCACAGGAATTGTAGTTTTTGGCAAAACTGTGATCCCTCCTTTTGGGTTTTGTTTTTACTGCATTCAACATGCAGTCAAAACTACATGGTAGCTTTAATCTGTGGGTCAATACGCTTACAGTAATACCAAATCGTTCAGCTGGAGCAGGCCTAGTCAGAAGCGACAAGGCCTGTGTCGCTGGAGGATGACGCGGGAACGGGGGCAGGTGAGTATATAACGTTTATTTATTTTTTGTGGGCGTTGTGAGGGGCACTATCTACAGGGGGCATTATCTACAGGAGGCATTGTGAATGGCATTATGTACAGGGGGCACCATGTGTGTGGTGCTGTACATTACAGTGTTTGACATTATTGTGTTCAAGGGCACAGTGTATAGTGCTATTACATTGAGGGCATATAGTGTGCAGCAAATGGTTATCAATGTTCATGCCATACTGGATGCTGTAGTTTTACCCAACACAAAATTATATGGCATGGGGCTAACCTGAATTTGCAAATGACCTCTGTGCCGAGCTGAATTTGTGCTGGTTTTGCATTTATGTATGGAGCTTAGTTCTGGGGCTGCATATTGTGACAAGATTTCTGTCTTCTGCTATCTGAAAACAACCAGGGAATAAATTCAGCAGAAAATGTGGTTCTCCCTCTGCAATAGGTTTATCTAAAACCTGGAAAAGGGCCTGGTTGTTGGAGTGGGGAGAGATGGGTGGTTCCCCACTCCATCCACAGTCCTGGTCTTGGGCTGTCTAGCTATTAATCAGGGGTCAGGTGTGATAGCCCTTTAAAAAGGCTGCAGTTCAGTCACACTCTCTCTCAGCCTGGGGAGAGGAGCTTGTGAGAGCAAACCGACTGCGTTCATAACAGGTTGTATGGTCTGCATGGTTTATGGTGCCAGGCATTAGGCCTGCACTGTGTTAGTTAGGATACCTACTGTATAGTTAGTGCCGGACAGGTATAGAGTTTTCTTTTGTTTGTTTTCTTTTAAATTTCATGTACAAAGCTGTAAATAAAACTAACTGAGGCCAGTAGTACCACATCTTTGCTGTGCGGACTGAAATTTACTGGCGAGTTTGATACCGAGTGCTCGTCTACCCCAGGAGACGACTGTCTCGATACCTAATTCCCTTACAATATATATATACCAACATATACAGTTTTGTTCTAGTGCTGTACATATGTACAGAGCTTGGTTCTGGTGCTGTACTTATGTACAGAGCTTTGTTCTGGTGCTGTATTTATGTACAGAGGTTGGTTCTGGTGCTGTATTTATATACAGAGCTTGGTTCTGGTGCTGTATTTATGAACAGAGCTTTGTTCTGGTGCTGTATTTATGTACGGAGCTTGGTTCTGGTGCTGTATTTATGTACAGAACTTGTTCTGGTGCTGTATTTATGTACAGAGCTTGGTTCTGCCGTCATATATGTACATGTAACACCCCTTTGGGCCGACCTCTGTAGGCAGGGTGTAGTTCTCACCTCACTATGGCGCAGTGCCTCCACCCGAATCTTGCTAGGAGCTCTATAGGAAAGCAGAAGGGTCTTCTTCTTCTGCCAGGGGTCGACTCAGGAAACCCGCACCTGAGCTCAGTACACACTCACAAGCGATTATGGTGAAATTACTCAACCGTTTTATTTAGGGAAAGGTAAACAAGGGCGATCTGAATAAGAATAACGCAAATCCAAAAATAAAGCACAAATGACATAACAGTTACAGTTTTGTGTGATTGACCCCCCTAGTGGTGGGCATGGGCTATATGCCAGGCCTGGCTGGTACAACACTTATCAATATTCCCTGAAATGTTATGGGGATAACAAACAGTTAAGATATATATACAGTATATCAGTGACCCACACAGGATAATGATCACTCACCCACACTTATACTGCTGGTAATAGCTGGCACACACTTATACTGTTACTAATGGCTGTAGTAATGCAATGAACACAGTCCAAACGTTGGGGCCCTGTTGCCGTGGACGTTGGCGCGCTTTTCAGAAACCGTTGGTGCACTTAAATACTGAAATTCCTCTCAAGAACAGTTCTCTCACTAAGTCCTCAATATCAGCAGAATAAGTTCCAGTGTGTACTCACTACTTCTTGCAGCAAAGATGATATTCCCCTGGGATCCAGCTCAGGGCCGCAGCGTTCAGACGCATGGACGACAATGGAGAGGGAGGGCAAAATCCTCCTGTGTTGCAGAGCAGGGAACCTCCCGGGAATCAGGCTGTTTTGCAGAGGTGATGCTGCTGTAGCATTTCTTCCTCTCATACAGTGAGCTGCTAGGCTGTCAGGACTGTCTCTGGGTCTCTGTGCTGTGTGCCCCAGTGCAGGACTCTCTTCACTCTGCAATGCACTCACCGTCTCCCTATCTCCTGACCATGTGTATCTCCCAAAGATGGCCACTGTCTCTCCTCCCTGCTCAGCCTTGTCCCACAATCCCCTGCTCAGCCAATCAGTGCTCCCCTCTCCTGCTCCTGTCCTAAGCTGCAGGGGTATAGAGAAACAAGTGGTGCTGGGACATGTAGTCTACTGCACTTCAGAAGAAGAAGTGCTAATGTCTGTTGATGAGAGTCCCTTTTTGGCATTAACTGCAGCATCCACTATACACAATTCTTTCTCTGCAGGGGTTACATACATTAGCCAGGAGATTTGTCACAGTGTACTGCACACGCTGCACTGTCCTCCACCCTTCTCACAGTGCGTAGCCTAACAGTTGGGATTTTGTGCTGTACTAGGGTATTTGGTGCTACATAGTGATATTTGGTTAGCGCTGCTGGGGGTAATATAAGCGCTCCACGGTAATATTTGTTTTGCAATGTGCAGTAGTATTTGTTTGCTGGTGAGAAGCTGTGAAAATGAGCAAAATGTGTTTATGTGACTATCTCGTATGAAGTATCCATTTTGTATTTTGAAGAATCATCGGTTTCTTTAAAATAAGTAAGTTCATGCTGGGATCGTCTGAACAATTATAGGTTTTTGTTTCTTAGTATTCCTTGTTATGGAGAATATAGCGAAATATTTACCAGTTCTTTATTATGAGAAACGAGCCGGACGCCTCATACCGTCTGGAAATACAGTTTGTTTACCATTTTTATAAGGAATAGGCTGGTGATTTTGCAGCTGTGAGGTCGATATGGCCCATCAGTCGTGGTTAAGTTTCATGTTACGGGAAATTTTAGTCCTTGTCGCTCGTGATTGGCTCAGCACGACCAACTCCCCATTGTACACGATAGGCTGAGGCAGAGCCAACACAACATTGTAAATGATTGGCTGAGCTCAAGCCTAATCCCCTTTTGAAAGATATTATTGTAATTACATTCTGTCAATAAAGCAGAGAAGTATATTTGGGTTTACAAAGTGTTGTTTCTTTGTGTCTTACTTCTCTCCGATATATCTAATGGATTTGAATCTGGATAAATGTACTGACAGGTGTCTGCTGACACACCAATCTAAACCTTCAGTCTAATATATTTTGGCCAGGAATGCGTCAACAGAAGCCCTGCCCTTGGAGACTTGAACGATATACTGCAATACTAATATATTGCAGAATATTGAGATTTTCACAGGCTCCCATTAAGCTGTGCTTCTGGCAGGGTTTAATAGGAGCACAAAGATTACAGACCCGTGGTCCTTCATAGGGCCCCAAGGCTGCTATTACAACTATCGGAACCCAGCGATTACGTGGAGTGGGGGGCCAATGGGGCATCAGAGGGATCTGTCCCCGTTTCTAACAAATAAGATGCTGGAATCGCTATAGACCGTAGAATCTAACGGGTTAAACAAGCAGGATCCTGCTTGTTGCACTGAAGTGTCAACTGTAAATTACAGGCAACACACTCATCTCATAAAGCTGTGAGCGGCGGATTTTTGGATGGGGTTAAATTGAGTTCTCTCTGTTCTAACATTTGTTCAGCTACTAATCACAGCTGGTGCCCCCCCAAAAACTGATGCTAAGACTAGTGCATGATCGTATTCATAGAACACCTTGTAGAGAAAGTCACAGCTCCCTCAGGTCCTGAACTATAACACATTGTCTGAAGTGTTACTGTAATGTGGAAACCTCGAATTCACGTTTTAAATCCATTATTATTTACCTGTGGTAACACATCCTGGAATTTCCTCCTCCGCGTCTTTACACTCTTTATCACCCCTCACCCGCTCTTCTTCTGATTCAACCTCCACTTTAATATTAGTCAGATCTTCCCCCTGATTTCACATATGTAACAACTCGGTACAATACAGCAGACAGTGAGAAGAATCTAAGAGATAAACATAAGAAACCACCCAAATCTATGACCGAAGGACCAAAAAGATCCACACACCCCTATATAGATCTGGTATAAGGTTCAGCTTCATCTACCTGCGGATTCTCTGGGACATTGTGATTTTCCTCTGGGTAGTCCTGGGAATACAGAGGACTATCTGGTGGATTTCTCCTACTGGATCCATCTGTTTGAAACACAGTGACAGAAAAGTGTAATTTCTACTCATCGTAAATTCTCTTTGCTTTAAACCAAGCAGGACCAATGGGAATTTTATCCTCCTGGAAAATGGGACAGACAGTATCAATTAACTAATTATTTAATTAGGCACCCTATATAGAATATCCACTAGCCACATTTTTTTCTATCAAGCAATGGCAAAGCTCAAAGCTTGCTGAACAAAAAGGCTGGGTGTAAAGGATCTGCCAGACACAGCTTATGTGTCGATGCCCGTGGTTAATCAGTCTGCATCTGTGCCTAGGTCTGATAGTGACTCTATCTGCCACCACTCAGGCTGGTAGGCTGAGGAGTGGGAGAACCTATCACAGCCTGGCCAGACGGTCTAGCTCCTGCCCTCGGTCTATTTATACCTTCAGTTGTTGCTTGTCCTTTGCCTGTGATTTTCCTGTTTTCCTGGCTCTGCTGCTCCTGCTATTATTATTGACCTTGCTTCATTTTGACCCTGGCTTTACGGACTACGCTCCTGCTCTGCATTTGGTACCTCGTAAACTCCTGATTTGACTGGGCTCGTTCGCTACTCCTGTTGCTCACGGTGTTGCCGTGGGCAACTGCCCCATTTCCCTTAGCTTCTGTGTACCCTTGTCTATTTGTCTGTCGTGCACATATTGAGCGTAGGGACCGTCGCCCAGTTGTACGCCGTCACCTAGGACGGGCCGTGCAAGTAGGCAGGGACTGAGTGGCGGGTAAATTAGGGCTCATCTGTCTTTCTCCCCACCCCGACATTACATAATCACAGGCCCATATACCTTTTCTACCCTGGTCCCTGACACTACTATGGACACCCTTGAGACCCTGGCTCAGCAAATGCAGGGTCTCTCCCTACAGGTCCAAGCCCTGGCTCAGAGGGGCAACCAGCGTGATGCCACCCTGGTAGTGGCCCCCACCTCACCTCTTGAACCCTACCTCAAGTTGCCTGACCAGTTCTCAGGGGACCGGAAGACTTTTTTCTCCTTTCGGGAGAGTTGTAGGCTCTATTTCCGTCTAAGGCCCCACTCCTCAGGTTTTGAGAGCCAGCGAGTGGGTATAATTATGTCCCGGCTCCAGGACGGGCCCCAAGAATGGGCCTTCTCCTTGGCTACTGACGCCCCTGAACTTTCCTCCGTTGATCCTTTTTTTTCTGCTCTCGGGCTCATATATGACGAGACTGACAAGACTGTCTTTGCCGAGAATCAGCTGGTGACCTTACGTCAGGGTAAGAGACCCGTTGAGGAGTACTGTTCTGACTTTAGGAAATGGTGTGTAGCTTCTCGGTGGAATGACCCTGCCTTGAGGTGCCAGTTTAGATTGGGTCTGTCGAACGCTCTGAAAGACCTGTTAGTTAGCTATCCCTCTTCTGACTCTCTAGATCAGGTTATGGGTTTAGCGGTACGTCTTGACCGACGTCTCAGGGAACGACGACTTGAAAGTTTTTGTGCTTTCTCCTCTGGCTCCCCCATGATGGCTCCCGAGGTTCCGTTGCTTCGTTCTTCCACGGAAAACTCGGATGAACCAATACAACTCGGGCCTCCGTGTCTCCCCAACAACATAGAGAGCACCGCAGGAAGAATGGTCTCTGCTTCTACTGTGGGGATGACAAGCATCAAGTGAACAACTGTCCTAGGCGTAAGAATAAGCAGCTGGAAGAACTTCCGCGCCTAAGTGATCATCGGGGAGGTCACTTGGGCACACAGGTATTTCCCGTAAATATGAAACCTAATAAGATCTTGCTTCCCTTTCAGGTCTCTTTTGAGGGTAGGTTTGCTACCGGCAGTGCCTTCGTGGATTCAGGGTCTTCTGATAATATTATGTCTGTGGAATTTGCCATGTCTCTAACTATGCCATTGATTGATTTGCCTAAACCTGTCCCGGTAGTGGGTATCGACTCCACTTGCTAATGGTTATTTTACGCAGCATACCCCTGTATTTGAACTCATGGTTGGCTCCATTCATTTGGAACAGTGCTCTGTACTGGTGATGCAGGTATTATCGTCCGATTTGGTTTTAGGCCTTCCCTGGTTGCAGATGCATAATCCCACGTTTAACTGGAATACTGGGGATCTTACCAAATGGCGTAATTAATGCATGGCGTCATGTTTTTCTGTTAATTTTATTTCTCTCCCTGAGGAGGTGAACACTCTACCTGAGTTTATTCAGGACTTCGCTGATGTTTTTTCTAAAAAGGCCTCCGAAGAGTTACCTCCTCATAGAGAATACGATTGCGCAATCGATTTGGTACCAAGGAGCTAAGCTCCCTAAGGGTAGGATATTTAATCTCTCTTGTCCCGAACGTGAAGCCATGAGAACATATATCCAGGAAAGCCTGGCCAAGGGTTACATTCGCCCCTCTACTTCTCCGGTAGGTGCTGGCTTCTTCTTCGTAGGGAAGAAGGATGGTGGTCTTAGGCTGTGCATCGATTACCGAAACTTAAATAAGGTCACTGTAAGGAACCAGTATCCCCTTCCTTTGATTCCTGATCTCTTCAATCAGGTTCAGGGGGCCCAAAGGTTCTCTAAGTTTGATCTTCGGGGGGGCTTATAACCTTATCCGCATCAGAGAGGGGGATGAGTGGAAGACTGCGTTTAACACACCCAAAGGTCATTTCGAATACCTAGTCATGCCCTTTGGGTTGTGTAATGCTCCCGCGGTCTTCCAGAATTTCATAAATGAAATTTTAAGAGACTACCTGGGGGTATTTCTTGTAGTGTACCTTGATGACACAATTGTGTTTTCCAAGGACTGGTCCTCCCACATTGAGCATGTCAGGAAGGTGCTCCAGGCCCTTCGGGAAAACAAACTCTTTGCTAAAACCGAAAAATGTGTGTTTAGGGTGCAGGAGAAACCATTTTTGGGTCAAATCCTCACTCCTAATAAATTCCGCATGGACCCTGCCAAGGTTCAGGCTGTGGCTGAATGGGTCCAACCTGCCTCCCTGAAGGCGTTACAGTGCTTCCTGGGGTTTGCTAATTATTACAGGAGATTTATTGCTAACTTCTCGGTCATCGCTAAGCCTTTTACGGACCTTACTCGCAAGGGTGCTGATCTCCTCCACTGGCCTCCAGAGGTGGTTCAGGCTTTTGAGGTCCTTAAAGAGGCTCTGTCACCAGATTTTGCAACCCCTATCTGCTATTGCAGCAGATAGGCGCTGCAATGTAGATTACAGTAACGTTTTTATTTGTAAAAAACGAGCATTTTTGGCCAAGTTATGACCATTTTTGTATTTATGCAAATGAGGCTTGCAAAAGTACAACTGGGCGTGTTGAAAAGTAAAAGTACAACTGGGCGTGTATTATGTGCGTACATCGGGGCGTGTTTACTACTTTTACTAGCTGGGCGTTGTGTATAGAAGTATCATCCACCTCTCTTCATAACGCCCAGCTTCTGGCAGTGCAGACACAGCCGTGTTCTCCAGAGATCACGCTGTGTCGTCACTCACAGGTCCTGCATCGTGTCAGACGAGCGAGGACACCGGCACCAGAGGCTACAGATGATTCTGCAGCAGCATCGACGTTTGCAGGTAAGTCGATGTAGCTACTTACCTGCAAATGCTGATGCTGCTGCAGAATCAACTGTAGCGTCTGGTGCCGACACGATGCAGGACCTGTGAGTGACGTCACAGATCTGCACTGCCAGAAGCTGGGCGTTGTGAAGAGAAGTGGATGATACTTCTCATCAGAGCGCCCAGCTAGTGAAAGTAGTAAACACGCCCCGATGTACGCACATAATACACGCCCAGTTGTACTTTTACTTTTCAACACGCCCAGTTGTACTTTTGCAAGCCTCATTTGCATAAATATGAAAATGGTCATAACTTGGCCAAAAATGCTCGTTTTTAAAAAATAAAAACGTTACTGTAATCTACATTGCAGCGCCTATCTGCTGCAATAGCAGATAGGGGTTGCAAAATCTGGTGACAGAGCCTCTTTAAGAAGTGCTTTATCTCGGCCCCAGTGCTGATTCAGCCTAACCAAATGGAGCCATTCATCGTGGAGGTTGACGCCTCCGAGGTGGCAGTGGGTGCTGTCTTGTCCCAGGGTACCAGGTCCCTCACCCATCTCCGTCCCTGTGCCTACTTCTCCAGGAAGTTCTCACCCACTGAGAGTAACTATGACATTGGCAATCGCGAACTCTTAGCTATTAAATGGGCATTTGAAGAGTGGCGCCACTTCTTGGAGGGGGCTAGGCACCAGGTAACGGTCCTTACCGACCACAAGAATCTGGTTTTCCTAGAATCTGCCCGGAGGCTAAACCCGAGACAAGCTCGATGGGCGTTGTTTTTTACTAGATTCAACTTTGTGGTCACCTATAGGGCTGGGTCTAAAAATATTAAGGCTGATGCACTGTCGCGTAGCTTCATGGCCAGCCCTCCTTCGGAGGAAGATCCTGCTTGTGTTTTGCCCCCAGGTATAATCATTTCCTCTGTTGATTCTGACTTAGTCTCCGAAATTGCGGCTGATGAAGGTTCAGCTCCCAGGAACCTTCCTGAGAACAAGCTGTTTCTTCCCCTGCAATTCCGTCTAAGGGTACTCAGGGAAAATCATGACTCTGCACTATCTGGCCATCCAGGCATCCTGGGTACCAAGCACCTCATTGCCAGAAACTATTGGTGGCTGAGTTGCCTAAAGACGTTAAGGCCTACGTCGCCGCTTGTGAAATTTGTGCTAGGTCCAAGACTCCCAGGTCCCGTCCAGCGGGCTTACTATGTTCTTTGCCCATTCCCCAGAGACCTTGGACCCATATCTCCATGGATTTTATCACCGATCTGGCAAGTCGGTGGTGTGGGTTGTAGTAGACCGCTTCAGTAATATGTGCCACTTTGTGCCCCTCAAGAAACTACCCAATGCTAAGACGTTAGCTACCTTGTTTGTAAAACACATCCTGCGTCTCCATGGGGTTCCTGTCAATATTGTTTCTGACAGAGGGGTACAATTTGTTTCATTATTTTGGAGAGCTTTCTGTAAAAAGTTGGAGATTGATCTGTCCTTCTCCTCGACCTTCCATCCTGAAACTAATGGCCAAACTAAGAGGACTAATCAGTCCCTAGAACAATATTTAAGGTGTTTTATCTCTGACTGTCAATATGATTGGGTCTCCTTCATTTCCCTCGCCGAATTTTCCCTTAATAACCGGGTCAGTAACTCGTCAGGGGTCTCCCCCTTTTTCTGTAATTTTGGGTTTAATCCACGGTTCTCCTCCATTTCACCTGGTGGTTCCAACAATCCCGAGGTAGATGTCGTTCATCTGGAACTGTGCACAGTCTGGGCCCAGGTTCAGAAGAACCTAGAGGCGTCCCAGAGCATATAAAAGACTCAGGTAGATAGAAGATGTTCTGCTAACCCCTTGTTTGTGGTCGGGGATCTGGTGTGGCTGCCTTCAAAAAATGTGCGCCTTAGAGTCCCGTCCAAAAAATTTGCTCCCCGGTATATAGGGCCGTACAAGGTCATTGAGGTCCTTATAATAATAATAATAATAATAATAATCTTTATTTATATAGCGCCAACATATTACGCAGCACTTTACAATTTAGAGGGAACATGAAACAAACAATATCAGACATTACATAGTGACAAAGTTCATTTACAATTCAAACCTGGGGAGTGAGGACCCTGCTCGCAAGAGCTTACAATCTATGAGGACATAAGGGAGACACAAAGTGTAATAGTGTTTGTTCTGTACAATGGTCCGGCCATTTTTATACACATGCGGTGGTAACATAAAGCTGCATGAGCCGGTCACCAGCCAGTATCCGTGTATGACGGACATGAAGAGAAGGAGTGTGAGGGAATCTTATTCTGATGACTAATCTAAATGGAGGGCCATGGAAAGGAGTCAGATTAGGGAATGTTATAGGCCTGTCTAAATAGATGTGTTTTCAGGGCACGTTTAAAACTGTGGATATTGGGAATTAATGTGATTGTCTGGGGTAGCACATTCCAGAGGACGGGTGCAGCACGAGAGAAATCCTGGAGACGGTAGTGGGAGGTTCGGATTATGGAGGATTTTAATCTAAGGTCGTTGGCAGAACGTAGAGCCCGAGTAGGGTGGTAGACAGAGATGAGGGAGGAGATGTAAGGAGGTGCAGCACTGTGGAGACCTTTGTGGGTGAGAGTAATAAGTTTGAATTTTATTCGGAAGGGGATGGGCAACCAGTGCAGTGACTGGCACAGATTAGAGGCGTTGGTGTAGCGGTTGGTCATAAAGATGAGCCTGGCTGCTGCATTGAGGATAGATTGGAGAGGGGAGAGTTTAGTGAGGGGAAGACCGACTAGTAATGAGTTACAGTAGTCAAGACGAGAGTGAATCAGAGCAACAATGAGAGTTTTGGCAGTTTCCTCCGTAAGAAAAGAGCGGATTCTGGAGATGTTTTTGAGGTGAAAATGACAGGAGCGTGAAAGTGATTGTATGTGAGGAGTAAATGAAAGATCTGAGTCAAAAATAACCCCGAGACAGCGGGCGTGCTGCTTAGGAGTTATGATAGTGCCACACACAGAGATGGAGACATCAGGTTTAGGGAGGTTAGTAGATGGTGGGAACACAAGGAGCTCAGTTTTAGAAAGATTCAGTTTCAGATAGAGAGAGGACATAATGTTAGAGACAGCGGACAATCACTGGTGTTCTGTATTAGAGCAGGGGTGATGTCACGGGAAGAGGTATATAATTGGGTGTCATCAGCGTAGAGATGGTACTGGAAGCCAAATCTGCTGATGGTTTGTCCAATAGGAGCTGTGTAGAGAGAAAAGAGGAGCGGACCTAGGACTGATCCCTGAGGAACCCCGATATCAAGGGGAAGAGGAGAAGAAGTGGAACCAGCAAATGACACACTGAATGAGCGGTCAGAGAGATAGGAGGAAAACCAAGAGAGAGCCGCGTCCTTGAGGCCAATAGAGTGGAGCATGTTAAGTAGGAGTTTGTGGTCTACAGTGTCAAAGGCTGCAGAGAGATCCAAAAGAATCAGGAGAGAGGTTTTACCGTCCGATTTAGCCGCCAAGAGATCATTTGAGACTTTAGTAAGGGCAGTTTCTGTGGAGTGTAGAGTGCGGAAACCAGATTGTAAGGGGTCAAGAATGGAGTTAGCAGAGAGATAGTGGATAAGGCGAGAGTAGACCAAGCATTCCAGGAGTTTGGAGATGAAGGGCAGATTAGAGACTGGTCGGTATTTGGCAGCGCTGGATGGGTCAAGTGTTGGTTTTTTCAATAATGGGTTTATAATGGCATGTTTAAAAGCGGAGGGAAAGATACCAGAGGAAAGAGAGAGGTTAAATATTTTAGTGAGGTGACTAGTGACAGCTGGGGAGAGGGGCTGGAGGAGGTGTGAGGGGACAGGATCACTAGGGCAGGTAGTAGGACGAGAAGAAGAGAGGAGCCTCGAGACTTCTTCTTCAGTTATTGGGTCAAATGCTGAGAGTGAAGAAGAGGGAGTGCGGGGGGGAAGGGGATCGATGTTACTAGGGGACTGGGAGATAATATCATGCCGGATGTTGTCAATTTTAACTTTAAAATAATTGGCCAGGTCTTCAGCACTGAGATCTGTGATTGGCGTCTGCCCTTTAGGACTAAAGAGGGAGTGAAAAGTATCAAAGAGGCGTTTTGGATTATTAGATAGTGTGGAGATGAGAGAAGTGAAGTAGACTTGTTTGGCGCGGTGAAGGGCAGAGTTGTAAGTTTTGAGCATGAATTTGTAATGGAGGAAATCTGCATCCAAATGCGATTTTCTCCACAGTCGTTCGGCACATCTCAAGCACCGCTGAAGAAAGCGGGAATGAGGCGTGTGCCAGGGTTGTCGTCGTCTTTGTCGGGTGGTTCGGAGTGTAGTGGGGGCTGCTTCATCCAATGCATTTTTGAGAGTGTTATTATAAAGTTTGGCAGCCAGATTGGGACAGGAGAGGGAAGAGATAGGGGACAATGAGGACTGTAGACTGTCTATGAGTTTCACAGTGTTAATGGCATGTAGATTTCTGTATGTCTGATACGTAGGGATGACCTGAGGAGGCAGAGAATATTTGATAGTAAAGCAGAGAAGATTGTGGTCAGAAAGCGGGAGAGGAGAGTTAATAAAGTCAGAAACTGAGCAGAGCCGGGAGAAGACCAGGTCAAGTGAATGCCCGTCTTCATGTGTAGGAGAGTTAGTAAGTTGTGACAGACCGAGGGACGAGGTTAAAGATAGAAACTGGGAGGCAGATGAGGAGATTGGGTTATCAATGGGGATGTTGAAGTCACCCATGATGAGAGTGGGTGTTTCAGAGGATAGAAATTGTGGAAGCCAGGCAGCAAAATGATCCAGGAATTGGCGGGGTGAGCCCGGTGGGCGGTAGACAACTGCCACTCGGAGGGGAAAAGGGTGAAAGAGTCTGAGGGTGTGGACTTCAAAAGAGGGAAATGTGAGTGAGGGGACCGGGGGAATGACCTGGAAAGTGCAGTGTGGGGAAAGAAGTATACCTACTCCTCCACCCTGCCTGTTCTCAGTTCTGGGGGGATGAGAGAACTGGAGACCACCATAAGATAGAGCAGCAGGGGAAGCAGTGTCAGACAGGTGTAGCCATGTTTCTGTAAGAGCCAGAAGGTTGAGAGTTAGAAAGGAATAAGTCATGAATAAAGGTGAGTTTGTTGCACACGGACCGAGAGTTCCAGAGAGCACAGTTAAAAGAGACAGGAGAAGACATACAAGGAATGGCAAGAAGATTTGCAGGGTTTCTATGTGTGGCAGGTAAGTGGTTGAGCTTGGCAGAAGAAAAGGGAGGCCCAGGGTTGGGAGAGATGTCCCCTGCAGCTAATAGCAGGAGAATGGAGAGAGACAGCAGATGGTTCTGTGATTTATGAGAGCGTTTTTTATGTTGGGCAGTGGGATGAGATGGGTTAAGTTGACTGAGGAAAGTGAATAGTGAATGGGAGCTGTACATGGGTGAGGCCAGGAGAGAAGGACTGATGCGGACTGTTTTTGGGCAAGTCTTAAATGGGTGATAGGATTGAAAACCAAGAGCAGCTATAATGATGAGAGCGGTGGCAAACATGTTTGTTTACAGATAGTTAGAAATCTAATATTGAGAGCGTGGGCTAGTTTGTCTGGTGTGGTAATGTAGCTTACCTGTCACTGACCAACTGCCATGTATAACTGCCAGGACACTTAGACAGAGATGACTTCTGCCGTCGTGCCCCCCTGCACGAGTGCCTTCCCCATATGCTACATCTAAATTTATAGGGAGTAGATGCTCAGATCTAGGCCTAATTAAGCTCGTTCAGCTATTAATCAAATCAACTAGACACATGAGGTGAAAAGCTATGCAGAGATAAACAAACAAACTAGCAGGTCTGGATGATCATAAAACTTAACGACGATCAAACACTTTGACAAAACTTTGAGATAACATTAGACTATATAGCAAGACAGGAAAGCAGAGTACCATAAAATAAAAGTTTCAGCTTTTTGAAATGCAGCTACAGCAGGGATGAGGTTCATGCAGGAATGAAATGGATTATATACCATAAAATAAAAGTTTCAGCTTTTTGAAATGCAGCTACAGCAGGGATGAGGTTCATGCAGGAATGAAATGGATTATATACCATAAAATAAAAGTTTCAGCTTTTTGAAATGCAGCTACAGCAGGGATGAGGTTCATGCAGGAATGAAATGGATTATATACCATAAAATAAAAGTTTCAGCTTTTTGAAATGCAGCTACAGCAGGGATGAGGTTCATGCAGGAATGAAATGGATTATATACCATAAAATAAAAGTTTCAGCTTTTTGAAATGCAGCTACAGCAGGGATGAGGTTCATGCAGGAATGAAATGGATTATATACCATAAAATAAAAGTTTCAGCTTTTTGAAATGCAGCTACAGCAGGGATGAGGTTCATGCAGGAATGAAATGGATTATATACCATAAAATAAAAGTTTCAGCTTTTTGAAATGCAGCTACAGCAGGGATGAGGTTCATGCAGGAATGAAATGGATTATATACCATAAAATAAAAGTTTCAGCTTTTTGAAATGCAGCTACAGCAGGGATGAGGTTCATGCAGGAATGAAATGGATTATATACCTGTATGAAGAGAAGAGAGATGGATGTTAGATCTGTGCCATGTATAACTGCCAGGACACTTTTAACCCTGTCTCCTTCCGACTGCAGTTACCCCCGTCTTTTCGAATACACGACGTGTTTCATGCCTCACTCCTGAAACGCTGCTCCCCGTCCTTGGCTACCTCGAGGAAACCCCCGGTCACTGTTCTCACCCCTGAAGGGGTAGAATTCGAGGTGGCCAAGATTGTGGATAGCAGGATGGTCCAAGGCTCCCTCCAGTACCTGGTCCATTGGAGAGGTTACGGGCCTGAGGAGAGGACTTGGGTACCCGCCCGGGATTTTCACGCTGGGGTATTGCTCAAGAGGTTCCATCTTCAGTTCCCCAATAAGCCAGGTCCACCTAGAAAGGGTCCAGTGGCCCCTCATAAAAGGGGGGGGGTACTGTAAAGGATCTGCCAGACACAGCTTCTGTGTCGACGCCCGTGGTTAATCAGTTTGCATCTGTGCCTAGGTCCGATAGTGACTGGATCTGCTACCACTCAGGCTGGGAGGCTGAGGAGTGGGAGAACCTATCACAGCCTGGCCAGACGGTTCTAGCTCCCGCACTCGGTCTATTTATAATTTCAGTTGTTGCTTGTCCTTTGCCTGTGATTTTCCTGGCTCTGCTGCTCCTGCTATTATTATTGACCTTGCTTCATTTTGACCCTGGCTTTACGGACTACGCTCCTGCTCTGCATTTGGTACCTCGTACACTCCTGGTTTGACTCGGCTCATTCACTACTCCTGTTGCTCAGGGTGTTGCCGTGGGCAACTGCCTAATTTCCCTTAGCTTCTGTGTACCCTTGTCTGTCGTGCACATATTGAGCGTAAGGACCGTCGCCCAGTTGTACGCCGTCGCCTAGGATGGGCCGTGCAAGTAGGCAGGGACTGATTGGCGGGTAGATTAGGGCTCATCTGTCTGTCTCCCCACCCCGACATTACACTGGGTTACTATTAAGCACAGATTTTAACACCATTTAACCAAAGGCTGCTTCCTCAGCTCTTCTGATGTCTAGTCCGTAATGATTTACCAACATATGACGTGTCCTGCAGGCCGCCCCTCAGATCTGTTCAAGTGGAACAAGATTTCTCTCGGCTCAAGACATGGCAACTGCCTGAGTGGAATGGGATCTAATAAGTCGTAGAGCCTGAAGACCTGCTTGGTTATAGCAGATGGTAATCGCTTCCCTTATCCATCTGGACACATTTGCTCCAGAGACCTTCTGGCCTCTACTTCTGACATGGAAGGAAAATAAAAGATAATCCGACCTCCTATTCACAGTGCGATTTACATGGACTTTCAAAGCCCTAGCGACATACAAGGAATGGAGTTTCTGCTCTTCCTCTAAGGAGAGATTTGCATAGAAGACAGGCAGTTCAATCTGCTGGTTAATATTCTGCAATGAAGGCACCTTAGGGATGAAATTAGAGAAGGGTCAGCAGCGTCCAATGCCTGTATTTCACTGACATGTTTCAGTGATTTTATAGCCACCAGGAAACATACCTTGATATCTAGATGTTTCAAGTCAATCTCCTGCAAAGGTTCAAAAGGGGGATAAAGCTAGTCAAGGACAAGAGAAAGATCACATTTTGGAACTGGATCAGAGATGGTAGGCCGTATTCCATGGACCTTTTTGATAAACCTTTGTATTAGGGGTTCCCCTAAACATTTCTTTCCCAGGACTGCCGATAAGGCAGAAATCTGCACTCTGATTTTGCAGAAAATTTTGTATATCCCAGATAGAAGGATGTTCTGAAGAGACCTGTTAGTTTCTGTACAACCTGACAGAAGCTATCTTAATTCTGAGATAGATGTTGTTGGTGCTCTTACCTCTGGACTGAGGAAAGCCAGATCCCCTTAAAAAGGAACGGTCAACATCCATGCCGTCAGATTATGACGGTCCAGGTGTGGACAACATTGACAGTTCTGTGTCACCAGGGGCAGAATCAGGGGCAGCCTCCCGTGTTCATGGTCATTAATTGAGAAAACCAAGCTCTCTCCGCTAGTAGGGGCAAATGGCATTCACTGAGACTTGTTCACGTCTGATCTTCAGCAAAGATCTTTGGGATCATAGAGACCGGCAGAAATGATTTGTTGTACCTGAACAGGGAAACCGAGTCCCCTTTGCATTGTGTCGTGCGACCCAATGCGCTGTGATCCTTATGAAGAACATTGGATCTAAAGACCATTCTTCCAGTAAAGGTAGATTGTGACTCAATCTGTCTGCTACAGTGTTGTTGGTCCCTTTGGTATAGACAGCTGAGAGTTGCCACGGGTGGATCTACGCCCATTTCAAGATTGGTTCCATTTCTACAAGAAGGGCTATGGATCGTGTTCCTCCCTAGTTGTTTATATAGGAGACTGTCATGACATTGTCGGACTTTATCTTGATTGCTCTCCCCTGGATGACATGGTGAATGTGTATCAGGGCCTTCTGAACTGCTCTCAACTCCCTGAGATTCGAGGACAAGAGTCTCCCTATGTTGGTGACCAGGACCATTTACCATCAGACCTTGCAAGTGAGCACCCCCCATCCTGTGAAGGATACGTTGGTCAAAATATCGACCCATACTAGGAGAGCAGTACAGACAAATCAGCCTCATACACTTCTCATTGTTCCAGCCCAGCATGATCCACAGCACAGTGTGATTGTGCAGTGAAAGAAGCTGGGCTGGAACAATGTTAAGTGTATGAGGCTGATTGGTCAGCCTCATACACTTCTTTACAACACCCACTTGGTCAAAAGTAAAAACACGCCCAGTTGGGCATTAAGAAACTAAATCTAAAATTGCTCAAACATGATGGTTTTTTAAAATAAAAGCCACTGCTGTTATCTACATTACAACGCCGATCAGAGTATGTAGGAGATAGGGCACTTATATTCTGGTGACAGAGCCTCTTTAAAGAGAATGTGTCACGAATTAAATTTTTTTTTTTTTTAAGTGTCGTTACTTATTTCTATGATATTTTTTACGTTTTTTGCTGTATTTTTTTTTTTCTTCCATATGGTGGAAAGTATTAAAACTTAAATAATAATTTTACATGTTTTCCTATGTTGGCCACCAGGGGGGAGCACTTCCCACAATTACAGCAAGGTGAATAAGGCAAAGCAACCTGACTCACAGCTGCTGTAAATGTGGGAGGGAATCTCACCCCCCCCCCCTTCCTACAAGCCAGGAAAAGGTGTCTTCAAATTGCTAAGCGGTGTCTGGCAGCCATTTTGGGTGTGATTCTGCAGCCGGCAGAAGTTATAGGACAGCCCAAAAGGCTAAGGGTATGTTCACACGCTTACTAAACGAAGGGAAAACAGCTCCTGATTTTCAGCCATTTTTTAATCAAACTCGCGTTTTTTAACGGCCGTTTTTCTATAAAGTCAATGAAAAACGGCTCCAAAAACGTCCCAAGAAGTGATGTGCACTTCATTTTGGTGGGCGTCTTTTTACGTTCCGGTTTTGGAAAACGACCACGTAAAAAACGCCCTGTCGGAACAGAACGCCGTATTTCCCATTGAAACCTATGGCCAGATGCTTGTAGGCTTTCTGCTTCCGATTTTTCAGCTGAAAACATTGTGTGTGAACATACCCTTAGAATGATGAAAGTGAAGTGAATGACTTTTCAGTTGACCGGTTCGCACGCCGTGTATTTGACACGTTTTTTTTTTTTTGCACATTTTACGTGCAAAAAACCACATAAAAAAAAAACGCTTGATTACACTTGATTTTGCGTGCGTGTGTGTGGAGCTCGCCGCTGATTCTTCAAAACAGCTGATAAGCGGCGCCCGTGCACACTCCGCTCTGCCACACCCACACACGGGAAAAGTCTTAAAGGGGTCGTCCAGGAAAACATGGCGCCGCACCTGTCCTCAGGTCATGTGTGGTATCACAGCTCTGTCCTATTCACTTCAATGGAGGTGAACTGCAATACCAGACACAACCTGAGGACAGGTGCGGTGCTGTGTCTCCAATCCAGACACCCCTTCGGTCCTGAGATGACCCGACGGGGGAGGCGGGTGTCAGAGCCACCCACCGCCATCACTGCAGACAGAACCATACAACTATGGAATGAGGGTAGGGCTTGTCCTGAGTGAACTGTCTCTTGTTATGGACAGATTTGTAGTCACATGTGCACCCTCAGCCCGTCCATCCAGCCCTTTCCTGGTTATATCTGCTTCTGGGAAAGCTGGTTGACCACCATTACCCCTCCTACTGCAGTGTTTGGGGATCTGAATAATGAACCTCTCACACTCCAGTAGGAAGGGTAATGGTGGTCACCCAGCTTTCCCAGACCCCTGAACGGTAAATCTCTCTAGTTGTACTGAGACGGTTTGGGAATGTGACTAATGAACCTCTCAGTCTCAGCACAAGAGAGATTTATCGTTCAGGGGTCTGGGAAAGCTGGGTGCCACACTAACAGCGGGCATATTGTTTATCACCCAGCTTTCCCAGGACAGTTACATCATGTGTCCTTTATACAGAGTCTCCTGCACGACTACAGGGGACCGGGCGGGAGAGAGGAGAGAGGGAGACACACCCCTTACCTGCAGTGCAGCTGGTCTTCATGATGGCGCCTGCTATCTCCCTGCAAACAGCTGCTCCGCTGTGTGACTCTGACCTGCGTCTGGTCAGTACTGAGACAGAGAGCAGAAGCAATGGACGGGAGCCGTTCATTGACTCCTATGCCCTGTAGCTGCCGTATTCCATCTCTGTATGTGTCATTAATCGACACACACAGAGATGAAAAAAAAAAATGGCAGCCCCCCTAGTGAAGCAAAAGTTAGAAAAAAGAAAAAGTTAAAACACAAACACACAAATAAAATGTATTTTATTAACATACTAAAAGCAATATTATATAAAAAAATATTTTTTTTGCAACACCCGTCCTTTAAAAACCTTTGCAGATCTAGCCTTCACTAGCCAGTCATCTGGGTAGGGAACAATTGTGATCCCTTCTTCTCAAACCAGCTACCACTGTGACAACAATCTTTGTTGTGGTTATAGACATGGATGATGGCGTTATAAACAGGGATGATGATGTAATACACAGGGATATAACTCCATCATACCTGTATACAACCTATATGTAACCCCCATCATCCCTGTGTATTACCTCTTCATCTCTGTATATAACTCGATCATCCCTGTGTATTACCCCATCATCTGTGTATTATCTCATCATCCCTGTATATAACCCCCATCATCCCTGTGTATTAGCAAATCATCCCTGTATATAACCCCCATCATCCGTGTATTACCTCATCATCCACAGGGATGATGAGGTAATACACGGATCATGAGGTGATACACAGGCATGATCGGTGTTATATACAGGGATGATGAGGTAATACACAGGGATGGTGGGGGTTATAAACAGGGATGTTTGGGTTATATACAGTGTTAATGGGGCTAATACACAGGGACGATGGGAGTTATATTCAGGGATGATAGCCCCATCATCCCTGTATTTAAATAACCCCTGTAATAACTGTTTATACCATCAGGTGGGGTGTGGGGCCATAGGGGGGCAGCCTGGAAGATGAGAGGAGACGGGCAGGCAGTGCGGGAACTCCGAGATAGGAGGAGGAGGGGGCGTGTACAAGCAGAGACAACGTCCTATGTCTCTGCTCAGACAGCACTTCCTGCTGTGTAGAGACACGGCGCGTCATCAACTATGTTTACAGGCGGCGGGATCAGAGGAGGCAGAGCTCATGAAACACCCGCCCGGCCCACTGCCTGTAAAGGTAGTTGAGGACGCACCGTGCCTCTTCTCAGCCGGAAATGCTGGCTGAGTAAAGACACGGAACATCACAGGATATTAAAAATTTACTCTCGGTGCAGTCACGTGACCGCAGATCATAACAGTGTAACGCTGCCACAGGCAAACAGACATTATATTAGAAATGTACTTAAATATGTCCAATTAAGTTAAAATATAAATAAAATGTATTCCTGGACAACCCCTTTAAATAAAAACAAATTAATTTAAAAAAATAATTATTCATGCCAGCTTTCCTTTAAGGCAGAAAGACCCACAAACGAGCAACAACTGAAGACGCTGCAGTAAAGGCCGGGCAGAGCATCACAAAAGAGGACACCCAGCGTTCGGTGATGTCCGAGGGTTCCAGACTTCAGGCAGTCATTGCCTACAAAGGATTCTCTACAAAGTAGGGCTGAGAAATTGAGACCTAAATCAAAATCACGATTAATTGAACATGTAAGCTCGATTACGATTATTGAACGATTATTTAGGCCACACCCCTATTTGCCTTCTACGCCATTCAATACATTTTTATCCCCTGAGCCTGCTGTATATAATATACCCCCTTACACTGCTCCCACACAGTATAATGCTCCATAGTGCTCACAACACATTAGAATGCCCCTATAGCTGCCCCCACACAGTATAATACCCCCCATAACTGTCCTCCACACAGTATAATGCCCCCCATAACTGCCCTTCACACAGTATAATACCCCCATAACTGCCCTTCACACAGTATAATACCCCCATAACTGCCCTTCACACAGTATAATACCCCCCATAACTGCCCCCACACAGTATAATACCCCCATAACTGTCCTCCACACAGTATAATGCCGCCCATAACTGCCCTCCACACAGTATAATGCCGCCCATAACTGCCCTTCACACAGTATAATACCCCCCATAACTGCCCCCACACAGTATAATACCCCCCATAACGGCCCCCACACAGTATAATACCCCCATAACTGTCCTTCACACAGTATAATGCCGCCCATAACTGCCCTTCACACAGTATAATGCCCCCATAACTGCCTCTACATAGTATAATGACTCTATAACTAACTTTCTTGCAGAATAATGCCCCCATTACTGCCCTCATAAATGCACCCCATACAGTATAAACTCCCCCATACTGTATAATGCCTCCACAGCTGCCCCCAATAGTGCCTTTATAAAAATAATAATATACATACTCACCTAACCCCGTTGCAACGATGAGTGGAGGTGATCCCTCTGCTCCTCTGGTCTGTGCAGCTCAGCACAGACAGGTGCGATGACGTCACTGCCCCGCGTCCAGCGATACATAGTGAATGGTCCCCTGCTCTACCATTGGATTCAACTATCTACGTCCTGAAGATGCAGAAACAGTTTAAAACCGGGAATAAAAATAATTGATAAAACCAAAATTCGCAAGATGACAACGATTAATTGCGCTTTCGATATTTTTGTTCAACCCCTTGAATTAAACCTGAAAGTCTACACTTCAAATGCAATTCAGTTTCATTTCACATCCAATGTGGTGGCAGCAGAGCCCAAATCATGAAGATTGTGTCACTGTCCAAATAATTCTGGACCGAACTGTATGCCCCCATCATCTACCGTCTAGACTACTCCACATCTACTACATTCTTCTCTGTGGCTTCCCATCTAACACTATTGTACCCCTCCTACCCATTCTCAACTCTGCTGCAAATCTATCTCTCCCCTCATTCCCCCTCTGCGGTCACTGGCCACCCATAAATTACTAAATTAAAAATGACATGAAAGGCTGTCAATATCCTGTCCCCTCCATACATCACTGCCACAATCTCCGGATACCTGCCTACATGTAATCTCTAGTCCACAACCTGTCCCCTCCATACATCTCTGCCACAATCTCCGGATACCTGCCCACACGTAATCTCCAGTCCACAACCTGTCCCCTCCATACATCTCTGCCACAATCTCCGGATACCTGCCTACATGTAATCTCTAGTCCACAACCTGTCCCCTCCATACATCACTGCCACAATCTCCGGATACCTGCCCACACGTAATCTCTAGTCCACAACCTGTCCCCTCCATACATCTCTGCCACAATCTCCGGATACCTGCCCACACGTAATCTCCAGTCCACAACCTGTCCCCTCCATACAGCTCTGCCCTAATCTTCTGATACCTCCCCACGCATAATCTCTAGTCCACAACCTGTCCCCTCCATACATCTCTGCCCTAATCTTCTGATACCTCCCCACGCATAATCTAAAGTCCCCACAAGACCTTCTTTGCTCTCCTTTTATAGGTTCCGACCATCATCATCATCATCTAGAAGCTTCCTCACGTGCATCCCACATAATCTGGAACTCTTTAACCGAACACATCAGATCTCTCTGACCATCCAAACCTTCACTAGTAACCTGATCACCCCCTCTTCAGAAAAGGTTACATCCCGAAATAACCAGCTGCCACTACTCCACCGGATGACCGGCTTCTACCCTCACCTACTGTCTCCTTCTCTTGTAGAGTGCAGTCTATGCGGGCAGGGTCTCTCCTTCTCTCTTAGGCTATGTTCACACGCTAAACTAAAAATGGTTGTAAAATATGGAGCCGTTTTCAATGGAAAACAGCCAATGATTTACAGCCGTTTTTTATGCATCAAGCGTTTTTTGATGCGTTTTAAACGGCTAAAGAAGTGACCTGCAGTTCTTTTTTACAGGGTGTTTTTTTTTTTTTTACAAATGGCGCGGAAAAAAATTCCCAGTGGAAACGAATCACAGTTTTTGCCATTGAAATCAATGGGCAGATGTTTGGAGTCGTTCAGCCTCCGTATTTTAGCCGTTTTTCGGGTCGTTTACGGCCTGAAACTAGGCCGTGTGAACATAACTTTAGAGTGCAGTCTACGCGGGCAGGTTACTGCAGCACGGCCGATATTCCGTGACCAGAGCCATCTGCTTTCAGCATAGACGTCTGGTGCCCGGAGGCAGCCCGGGCAGCTGATTGGTGCGGGGTCCGGGTGTCAGACCCCTTAAGATAATTTACTGATGACCTATCCGGTTGTCCGATTGTGGAAAACCCCTTTAACGTCCCCTATAATGTACTGGGAAAAAGGAAAAAAACCAATGGGGGGGTGGAATAGGGGAAAAACCAGTGAATCCTATCGTATTTTTAGGTTTCGTTTTAGCAGCGTTCACCATGCGGTAAAAATCACTCGTTACCTTAATTCTCCGGGTCAATACGATTACGGCGACACCAAATATATATATTTATCTTCTACAAGGAAAGGATTTATTCAAGAAATAAAATGGTTTTACGTTGCCGTATTGTGAGACAGCACGTTCTATATTTCCGGTGATAGAGCGGAAGTGAGGGCGTTGTTTTTTTTCTGAGCTGTAGATTTTGTTGGTGACATTTTAGGGGCATATGACTTTTTATTCCATATTTTGGAGAAACGTGGCGACCAAAAACAGCGACGGTCACACTGCGTATAATTTCTTCTGCGGGTTAAATAACTTGATATTTACAATAATTTTGACCTTAACGGATGTGGCGATTACGTTTACTTATTTTTAATACCGACATCATTTTTTGTAAGAAACAAAAACAAACCTATTACAATGGTAAGCGGTCAGCATTGCGCAATTTTGTCAGACGACAGAACTGATCAGATGCCGCGGTCGCTATTAATCTCGACATCTGAGGGAGTAAACACCCAGGATGGAGCTGTCTCCGATCATGGCGGTTGCAGGCGGCTGACAGCCGTGTACGGTGCAGGCTCCGCTCCTTCTAGTGTGACAGCGCACGTCCAACATAACACTATAGATCTGATATCACCAAGGGGTTAAACCCTCCTGTATTTCATATTTACACCGCTTAAAATAAACCATAATAATTAACAACACTGTGCCAAACAAAAACGCACCAAAACCGGACAGAAATGACGTTATGTAACCTTACTACTGCATCATGGGAAATCTCCTGACTGAGAACAGAGAGAACGCTAAACAACACCGGTGACCAGAAGTCACGTACACCAGACCAGCGCCGCTCTCTACCTCATACACGGAAACAGCTGAAGGACGTGTGATGACGTCAGCGCCATGTGACCGGGACGGTGGACTGGCGCTTATCAGTGGAGAGGAGGCATAGCCACGCCCCCTCACATAGCTCCGCCCTAATGTCACGTGGTCATCATCACTTTACACAGCACAACAGCCTGGTCCCCTCACAGAGTCCCGCCCACTCATGTCACGTGAGCATCATAATTTCTCCACAAAGCACAGGAGCCAAGTCACTTTACAGAGCTCCGCCCCTCAAGTCACGTGATCATTATCACAGGTCCTTCATCCAACACTTCGCTCCACTGATAAGCTCCGCCCCTCCAGCGCCCGTAACATGGTGGTGACGTCATCACAGGTCCTTCCGCTATTTCCGGATAAGAGGTAAAGAGCAGCGCTGGTCGGGTGTTCTCTCTGTTATCAGTCACCCCTGTATGAGTATACAGAGAGCTGTCAATCATTGAGTGACCCCGCCCACTGGACGCCTAAACCCAGAAACAGCAGGGATTTAACCCATCCAGTGCCAGCCTCTTTGTGGTAAGTAGTGCAGGAACTTCAGAGAGAGAGGTGAGTTGTTATTTCTGGTCATTGTAGTAACTTTTATAAAAATTACAACAAGGCCGATACTCCTACCTCCAATTTTTCTTCTTTTAAGCCATGCCTTTAATCTCACCCAATCCCCACCTATACACACCCGATTCAGCCCACACAGTATCATGCTGCCATAGTGCCTCCCACACCGTATAATACCAAATAGTTGCCCCTACACCGTATAATGTCCCCATAGCTGCCCTCATACAGTATAATGCCCCATAGCTGCCACCATACAGTATAATGCCCCATAGCTGCCACCATACAGTATAATGCCCCATAGCTGCCCCCATACAGTATAATGCCCCATAGCTGCCACCATGCAGTATAATGCCCCATAGCTGCCCCCATGCAGTATAATGCCCCATAGCTGCCACCATACAGTATAATGCCCCATAGCTGCCACCATACAGTATAATGCCCCATAGCTGCCACCATGCAGTATAATGCCCCATAGCTGCCCCCATACAGTATAATGCCCCCATAGCTGCCACCATACAGTATAATGCCCCATAGCTGCCACCATGCAGTATAATGCCCCATAGCTGCCACCATACAGTATAATGCCCCATAGCTGCCACCATACAGTATAATGCCCCATAGCTGCCACCATACAGTATAATGCCCCATAGCTGCCACCATGCAGTATAATGCCCCATAGCTGCCCTCATACAGTATAATGCCCCATAGCTGCCACCATACAGTATAATGCCCCATAGCTGCCACCATACAGTATAATGCCCCATAGCTGCCACCATGCAGTATAATGCCCCATAGCTGCCCCCATACAGTATAATGCCCCATAGCTGCCACCATGCAGTATAATGCCCCATAGCTGCCCCCATGCAGTATAATGCCCCATAGCTGCCACCATACAGTATAATGCCCCATAGCTGCCACCATGCAGTATAATGCCCCATAGCTGCCCCCATACAGTATAATGCCCCCATAGCTGCCACCATACAGTATAATGCCCCATAGCTGCCACCATGCAGTATAATGCCCCATAGCTGCCACCATACAGTATAATGCCCCATAGCTGCCACCATACAGTATAATGCCCCATAGCTGCCACCATACAGTATAATGCCCCATAGCTGCCACCATGCAGTATAATGCCCCATAGCTGCCCTCATACAGTATAATGCCCCCATAGCTGCCACCATACAGTATAATGCCCCCATAGCTGCCACCATACAGTATAATGCCCCCATAGCTGCCACCATACAGTATAATGCCCCCATAGCTGCCACCATACAGTATAATGCCCCCATAGCTGCCACCATACAGTATAATGCCCCCATAGCTGCCACCATACAGTATAATGCCCCCATAGCTGCCACCATACAGTATAATGCCCCCATAGCTGCCTCCATACAGTATAATGCCCCATAGCTGCCACCATACAGTATAATGCCCCATAGCTGCCACCATACAGTATAATGCCCCATAGCTGCCACCATACAATATAATGCCCCATAGCTGCCACCATACAGTATAATGCCCCCATAGCTGCCACCATACATTATAATGCCCCATAGCTGCCCCCATACAGTATAATGCCCCATAGCTGCCACCATACATTATAATGCCCCATAGCTGCCACCATACAGTATAATGCCCCCATAGCTGCCACCATACAGTATAATGCCCCATAGCTGCCACCATACAGTATAATGCCCCATAGCTGCCACCATACATTATAATGCCCCATAGCTGCCACCATACAGTATAATGCCCCCATAGCTGCCACCATACAGTATAATGCCCCCATAGCTGCCACCATACATTATAATGCCCCATAGCTGCCACCATACATTATAATGCCCCATAGCTGCCACCATACATTATAATGCCCCATAGCTGCCCCCATACAGTATAATGCCCCATAACTGCCACCATACAGTATAATGCCCCATAGCTGCCCCCATACAGTATAATGCCCCATAGCTGCCACCATACAGTATAATGCCCCATAGCTGCCACCATGCAGTATAATGCCCCATAGCTGCCACCATACAGTATAATGCCCCATAGCTGCCACCATACAGTATAATGCCCCATAGCTGCCACCACACAGTATAATGCCCCATAGCTGCCACCACACAGTATAATGTCCCCATAGCTGCCACCATACAGTATAATGCCCCATAGCTGCCACCACACAGTATAATGCCCCATAGCTGCCACCATACAGTATAATGCCCCATAGCTGCCACCATACAGTATAATGCCCCATAGCTGCCACCATACAGTATAATGCCCCATAGCTGCCACCATACAGTATAATGCCCCATAGCTGCCACCATACAGTATAATGCCCCATAGCTGCCACCATACAGTATAATGCCCCCATAGCTGCCACCATACAGTATAATGCCCCCATAGCTGCCACCATACAGTATAATGCCCCCATAGCTGCCACCATACAGTGTAATGTCCCCATAGCTGCTCCCACACAGTATAATGTCCCCATAGCTGCTCCCACACAGTATAATGTCCCCATAGCTGCCACCATACAGTATAATGCCCCCATAGCTGCCACCATACAGTATAATGCCCCATAGCTGCCACCATACAATATAATGCCCCATAGCTGCCACCATACAGTATAATGCCCCCATAGCTGCCACCATACATTATAATGCCCCATAGCTGCCCCCATACAGTATAATGCCCCATAGCTGCCACCATACATTATAATGCCCCATAGCTGCCACCATACAGTATAATGCCCCCATAGCTGCCACCATACAGTATAATGCCCCATAGCTGCCACCATACAGTATAATGCCCCATAGCTGCCACCATACATTATAATGCCCCATAGCTGCCACCATACAGTATAATGCCCCCATAGCTGCCACCATACAGTATAATGCCCCCATAGCTGCCACCATACAGTATAATGCCCCCATAGCTGCCACCATACAGTGTAATGTCCCCATAGCTGCTCCCACACAGTATAATGTCCCCATAGCTGCTCCCACACAGTATAATGTCCCCATAGCTGCCACCATACAGTATAATGTCCCCATAGCTGCCACCATACAGTATAATGCCCCATAGCTGCCACCATACAATATAATGCCCCATAGCTGCCACCATACAGTATAATGCCCCCATAGCTGCCACCATACATTATAATGCCCCATAGCTGCCCCCATACAGTATAATGCCCCATAGCTGCCACCATACATTATAATGCCCCATAGCTGCCACCATACAGTATAATGCCCCCATAGCTGCCACCATACAGTATAATGCCCCATAGCTGCCACCATACAGTATAATGCCCCATAGCTGCCACCATACATTATAATGCCCCATAGCTGCCACCATACAGTATAATGCCCCCATAGCTGCCACCATACAGTATAATGCCCCCATAGCTGCCACCATACATTATAATGCCCCATAGCTGCCACCATACAGTATAATGCCCCATAGCTGCCACCATACATTATAATGCCCCATAGCTGCCCCCATACAGTATAATGCCCCATAACTGCCACCATACAGTATAATGCCCCATAGCTGCCCCCATACAGTATAATGCCCCATAGCTGCCACCATACAGTATAATGCCCCATAGCTGCCACCATGCAGTATAATGCCCCATAGCTGCCACCATACAGTATAATGCCCCATAGCTGCCACCATACAGTATAATGCCCCATAGCTGCCACCACACAGTATAATGCCCCATAGCTGCCACCACACAGTATAATGTCCCCATAGCTGCCACCATACAGTATAATGCCCCATAGCTGCCACCACACAGTATAATGCCCCATAGCTGCCACCATACAGTATAATGCCCCATAGCTGCCACCATACAGTATAATGCCCCATAGCTGCCACCATACAGTATAATGCCCCATAGCTGCCACCATACAGTATAATGCCCCATAGCTGCCACCATACAGTATAATGCCCCATAGCTGCCACCATACAGTATAATGCCCCCATAGCTGCCACCATACAGTATAATGCCCCCATAGCTGCCACCATACAGTATAATGCCCCCATAGCTGCCACCATACAGTGTAATGTCCCCATAGCTGCTCCCACACAGTATAATGTCCCCATAGCTGCTCCCACACAGTATAATGTCCCCATAGCTGCCACCATACAGTATAATGCCCCCATAGCTGCCACCATACAGTATAATGCCCCCATAGCTGCCACCATACAGTATAATGCCCCATAGCTGCCACCATACAGTATAATGCCCCATAGCTGCCACCATACAGTATAATGCCCCATAGCTGCCACCATGCAGTATAATGCCCCATAGCTGCCACCATACATTATAATGCCCCATAGCTGCCACCATACATTATAATGCCCCATAGCTGCCACCACACAGTATAATGCCCCATAGCTGCCACCACACAGTATAATGTCCCCATAGCTGCCACCATACAGTATAATGCCCCATAGCTGCCACCATACAGTATAATGCCCCATAGCTGCCACCATACAGTATAATGCCCCATAGCTGCCACCATACAGTATAATGACCCCATAGCTGCCCTCATACAGTATAATGCCCCATAGCTGCCACCATACAGTATAATGCCCCATAACTGCCATCATACAGTATAATGCCCCATAGCTGCCACCATACAGTATAATGCCCCATAGCTGCCACCATACAGTATAATGTCCCATAGCTGCCCTCATACAGTATAATGCCCCATAGCTGCCACCATACAGTATAATGCCCCATAGCTGCCACCATACAGTATAATGCCCCCATAGCTGCCACCATACAGTATAATGTCCCCATAGCTGCCACCATACAGTATAATGCCCCCATAGCTGCCACCATACAGTGTAATGTCCCCATAGCTGCTCCCACACAGTGTAATGTCCCCATAGCTGCCACCATACAGTATAATGCCCCATAGCTGCCACCACACAGTATAATGCCCCATAGCTGCCACCATACAGTATAATGCCCCATAGCTGCCACCATACAGTATAATGCCCCATAGCTGCCACCATACAGTATAATGCCCCATAGCTGCCACCATACAGTATAATGCCCCATAACTGCCACCATACAGTATAATGTCCCATAGCTGCCACCATACAGTATAATGCCCCATAGCTGCCACCATACAGTATAATGTCCCATAGCTGCCCTCATACAGTATAATGCCCCATAGCTGCCACCATACAGTATAATGCCCCATAGCTGCCACCATACAGTATAATGCCCCCATAGCTGCCACCATACAGTATAATGCCCCCATAGCTGCCACCATACAGTATAATGCCCCATAGCTGCCACCATACAGTATAATGCCCCATAGCTGCCACCATACAGTATAATGCCCCATAGCTGCCACCATGCAGTATAATGCCCCATAGCTGCCACCATACATTATAATGCCCCATAGCTGCCACCATACATTATAATGCCCCATAGCTGCCACCACACAGTATAATGCCCCATAGCTGACACCACACAGTATAATGTCCCCATAGCTGCCACCATACAGTATAATGCCCCATAGCTGCCACCATACAGTATAATGCCCCATAGCTGCCACCATACAGTATAATGCCCCCATAGCTGCCCTCATACAGTATAATGCCCCATAGCTGCCACCATACAGTATAATGCCCCATAGCTGCCACCATACAGTATAATGCCCCATAACTGCCACCATACAGTATAATGCCCCATAGCTGCCACCATACAGTATAATGCCCCATAGCTGCCACCATACAGTATAATGCCCCATAGCTGCCCTCATACAGTATAATGCCCCATAGCTGCCCTCATACAGTATAATGCCCCATAGCTGCCACCATACAGTATAATGCCCCATAGCTGCCACCATACAGTATAATGCCCCCATAGCTGCCACCATACAGTATAATGCCCCCATAGCTGCCACCATACAGTATAATGCCCCATAGCTGCCACCACACAGTATAATGCCCCATAGCTGCCACCATACAGTATAATGCCCCATAGCTGCCACCATACATTATAATGCCCCATAGCTGCCACCACACATTATAATGCCCCCATAGCTGCCACCACACAGTATAATGCCCCATAGCTGCCACCATACAGTATAATGCCCCCATAGCTGCCCTCATACAGTATAATGCCCCATAGCTGCCACCATACAGTATAATGCCCCATAGCTGCCACCATACAGTATAATGCCCCATAGTTGCCACCACACAGTATAATGCCCCATAGCTGCCACCACACAGTATAATGCCCCATAGCTGCCACCACACAGTATAATGTCCCCATAGCTGCCACCATACAGTATAATGCCCCATAGCTGCCACCATACAGTATAATGCCCCATAGCTGCCACCATACAGTATAATGCCCCATAGCTGCCACCACACAGTATAATGCCCCATAGCTGCCACCATACAGTATAATGCCCCCATAGCTGCCCTCATACAGTACAATGCCCCATAGCTGCCACCATACAGTATAATGCCCCATAGCTGCCACCACACAGTATAATGCCCCATAGCTGCCACCATACAGTATAATGCCCCATAGCTACAAGTGCAAGGGACATAACATCCCAATAAAGTATGAAAGCAAATACCATGTATAGTAAGAAAATATATAACTTTATTAATATATAACAATACATTACTATTTTTGCAGATGACACCAAGCTATGTAATATAGTTCAGACTATGGAAGATGTTCATGAATTACAGGCAGATTTAAACAAACTAAGTGTTTGGGCGTCCACTTGGCAAATGAAGTTTAATGTAGATAAATGTAAAGTTATGCATCTGGGTACCAACAACCTGCATGCATCATATGTCCTAGGGGGAGCTACACTGGCGGATTCACTTGTTGAGAAGGATCTGGGTGTTCTTGTAAATCATAAACTCAATAACAGCATGCAGTGTCAATCAGCTGCTTCAAAGGCCAGCAAGATATTGTCGTGTATTAAAAGAGGCATGGACTCGCGGGACAGAGATGTAATATTGCCACTTTACAAAGCATTAGTGAGGCCCCATCTAGAATATGCAGTTCAGTTCTGGGCTCCAGTTCATAGAAAGGATGCCCTGGAGTTGGAAAAAATACAAAGAAGAGCAACGAAGCTAATAAGGGGCATGGAGAATTTAAGTTATGAGGAAAGGTTGAAAGAATTAAACCTATTTAGCCTTGAAAAAAGACGACTAAGGGGGGACATGATTAACTTATATAAATATATTAATGGCACATACAAAAAATATGGTGATATCCTGTTCCTTGTAAAACCCCCTCAAAAAACAAGGGGGCACTCCCTCCGTCTGGAGAAAAAAAGGTTCAAGCTGCAGAGGCGACAAGGCTTCTTTACAGTAAGAACGGTGAATTTATGGAATAGCCTACCGCAGGAGCTGGTCACAGCAGGGACAGTAGATGGCTTTAAAAAAGGGTTAGATAATTTCCTAGAACAAAAAAATATTAGCTCCTATGTGTAGTAATTTTTCCTTCCCTTTTCCCTTCCCTTGGTTGAACTTGATGGACATGTGTCTTTTTTCAGCCGTACTAACTATGTAACTATGTAACTATATGGTATAACGATATCAGATATAATGAAAAATATGGCGGATCATATATCTAAAGGAGTAGCAATCTGGTAAAGCTCCTCCGCTCGCCAAAGACTCCCTGGACACAGCGATACTTTAAGCTCTGTGCTCGGGGAAGCCCTTGACGGTGCTGCCTATATATGGACAATATGGACAGTGACGTCCGTGGCTAATACTTGAGCGGAATCCCTGTTGCCGACTCTGGGCGGGTATTCTTCTCATAAATTGACAGAACCGTCAAGGGCTCCCCCGAGCACAGCGCTTAAAGTATCGCTGTGTCCAGGGAGTCTTCGGCGAGCGGAGGAGCTCCCTCTGCTCCTCCGCTATGAACTAATTCTGAAGCAGATGGTTCCCTGCTTCAGAATTAGTTTGAAAGTGGGACATATCCCCCGGGCTGCCCAGGACAGCGGGACACCGCCCGGAATCCGGGACTGTCCCGCTGAATCCGGGACGGTTGAGAAGTATGAGATAGATAGATGAATAGATATGAGATGGATAAATAGATAGATAGATATGAGATAGATAGATGAATAGATATGAGATAGATAGATAGATAGATAGATAGATAGATAGATGTTTAACCCCTTAATGACCAGCCGATTTTAGACCTTAATGACCAAGCCATTTTTTTATGGTTTTCCATCGTCTCATTCCAAGAGCTATACACTTTTTATTTTTGCGCTGTATAAGGTCTTGTTTTTTGCAGGACAAGTTGTATTTTTTAATACCACCATTTTGAGGTACATATTATTTATTGATTAACTTTTATTAACTTTTTTTGGGGGGAATAGAAAAAAAATCAGCAATTTCGCCACTCTTTTTTTGCATCCTAAATTTACGCTGTTTAACGTGTGGTATAAATAACACAATAACTTTATTCAGCGGGTTGTTGCGATTGCAACAATATGAAATTTGTTTAGTTTTTGTATGTTTTACTACTTTTACACAGTGTAAACACTTATTTTTCAAAATTATTTGTTTTTGTGCCTCCATATTTGAAGAGCCGTAACGTTTTTATTTTTTTGCCGATGTAGTTGTATGAGGGCTTTTTTTTTGCAGGAAAACTTGTAGTTTTTATCGGTATCATTTGAGAGTAGATGCGACTTTTTGATCACTTTTTATCACATTTTTTTTAAGGCTGGATTCAAAGAAAACAGCAATTTTTGCATGTTATTTTATTTTTTACGGCGTTCACCGTGCGGGTTAAATGATGTAATAGGTTTATAGTCGGCGTCGTTACGGACGCGGCGATACCAAATATGTGTAACTTTTTTACTTTATTATGTTTGTTAATAATAAAGCTGTTTGTAAGGGGAAAAAGTGGGTTTTTAATTTTTTTTTCACTTTTTAAGAAACTTTTTTTTAAAACTTTTTTGCTAGTCCCACTAGGAGTCTTCACTATGCGATAATCCAATTGCATTTATAATACACTGCAATACTATTGTATTGCAGTGTATTTTGCCTGTCCGCGTAAAACGGACAGGCATCTGCTAGGACATGCCTCCGGTATGACCTAGCAGGCATTCGCTCCAGGCAGACCTAGGAGCCTTTATTAGGCCCCCGGCTGCCATCGGAGACACAGACACTCGGCGATCTTATCGTCGGGCGTCTGTGGGATGAGAGGGAGCTCCCTCCCTCTCTCCAAAACCACTCCGATGCGGTGCACGCTATTGTGCACCGCATCTGAGGGGTTAAACGGGTGATATCCATACTAATATCGATCTCACCCGGTCGAGCAGGGACGCCCCCTCTGGCAGCTGAGAGCAGGGAGATTTGACATCTCCCTGCTCTGTTTACTTATTCCGATGCAATAGACTTTTTACGGCGCTGCATCGGAATAAGGCCCGTTAGTGACCGACGTAGAAACACTATGGGCCGGTCACTAACGGGTTAATGGAGAAATGTGTTGTTTTGTGAACTCTGCTCTTACCATTACGTAGCTCTCAGTCTGTTACCTCTTCTCCACTCCTGTCCTCAATAACACCTTCACATGATTGGCAAATCACCAACCCGCACAAGATCCGCACGCTCATCTCCTGAAATACCCTGTGCTGCCTTAAACTCTGTGGACAGGTCAGGATCCTGGTTTTTTTAAATGCTGCTGGGGAACCCGCTCGATCCACTATATAAGGCTGCGCCTCCATCCTCTTCTGCCCCAGTCACTTATTCCCAAGCACTGTAAACTTTCAGATTGGTTGCGCTGTGAATATTCGGAGAACGTGATTGGTTTATGTGCAGGGTAATGAACATACAGACAAGCAGTAGAAGGCTGACTAAGGGCTGATCATTTCAATGAATTCAGTCTTCTACTGCTTGTATGTATTTTTTTCTCGTGACATGTTGCACTTTATGTTAGTGAAAAAATGTTGTCGATAATTTTGGTATTTATTTCTGAAAAACACCACAATTTTTAAAACATTTGCAAAAATTTGCATTTTTCTAAATTTAAACGTATCTGCTTGTAAAACAGATAGTAATACCACACACAATAGTTACTGGTTAACATTTCCCATAAGTCTACTTTATGTTTGCATAGTTTTTTGAACGTTCTTTTATTTTTCTAGGACGTCACAAGGCTTAGAACTTTAGCAGCAATTTCTCATATTTTAAAGAAAATTTCAAAAGGCCATTTTTTCAGGGACCAATTCAGTTCTGAAGTGGCTTTGATGGCCTTCTATATTAGAAAATCCCCAGAAGTCACCCCATTTTGAAAACTGCAACCCTCAAAGTATTCGAATCAGTATTCACAAAGTATTTTAACCCTTTAGGCGTTTCACAGGAATTAAAGCAAAGTAGAGGTGAAATGTACAAAATTTTATTTTTTTTTGCCGAAATGAATTTCTAATAATCTTTTTTTCTGTAACACAGAAGGTTTTACCAGAGAAATGCAACTCAATATTTATTGCCCAGATTCTGCAGTTTTTAGAAATATCCCACATGTGGCTCTAGTGCGGTAATGGATGGAAACACCGGCCTCAGAAGCAAAGGAGCACCTAGTGGATTTTGGGCCTCTTTTTTTAGAATATATTTTAGGCACCGTGTCAAGTTTGAAGAGGTCATGTGGTGCCAAAACAGTGAAAACACCCCAAAAGTTACCCCATTTTGGAAACTACACCCCTCAAGGAATTTATCTAGGTGTATAGTTAGCATTTTGATCACACAGGTTTTCGCTAAATTTATTAGAATTAGTCTGTAAAAATGAAAATCTAAATTTTTTCGAAAAAAACATAGAAATATTTAATATTTACAAGAAATAATAAAGAACATCCACCCCAACATTTGTAAAGCAATGTCTCCCGATTACGGCAATATCCCACATGTGATAATAAACTGCTGATTGGACCCACAGCAAGGCTCAGAAGGGAAAGAGCGCCATTTGGATTTTGGAGCAGGGATTTTGCTGGATTGGTTTTCGGTTCCATGTCGAGTTTGCAACACCCTGGAGGGACCAAAACAGGGGAAACCCTCCAAAAGTAACCCCATTTTGGAAACTGCACCTATCAAGGAATTTGTCTATGGGTATAGTGAGCATTTAGACTCCACGGGTCTTTTGCAGAATTTAGTAGAATTAGGCTGTGAAAATTAAGATCATAATTTTTTTCCACTAAAATGTTGAATTTTCTCATTTTCACAAGGAATAAAGGAGAAATAAACAACCAATTTTTGTAAAGCAAATTCTCCCGAGTTCGGAAATACCCCACATGCGGTCATATGTTTTTTTCATTAGAAATGAATTAACCCTTACAGGACTGATCAATTTTTTGCTTTCTTATTTTCGTTTTTCACTCCCTGCCTTCCAAGAGCCATAACTTTTCTTCTTTTTCCGTCAGTAGAGCGATGTGAGAGCTTATTTCTTGTGGGAGGAATTGTAGTTTCTATTGACATATATAACATTGATAAAGGTTTTTTTGTTTAACTTTAAACTTTTTTTCTCTCTCACCACTAATAACTTTAATTCTTCTACACATTTTATTCGTCCCCTTAGGGGGCTTGAACCAGCGATCATTGGATCGCTGGTACAATATACTGCAATACTAATGTATTGCAGTATATTGTTGTTTTTACAGGCTTCTGTAACCGCACGATCGCTGTTCCTGTCAGTTAGTCCTCGGTGTCAGCTGTAATACACAGCTGACACTCACAGCGTATGGAGCAGGCTCAGCATGTGAGCCCGCTCCATACATCAACCCCCGCACCATGACGTGCTATTAAGTCATAGTGCGCAAAGGGGTTAATGCACAGCGGATAGTGTGAATATTGCAATTTTCCACTGATATGCCAATTTAATGCATAATATGTTGTGCCCAGTTTGTGCCACTGAAGACAAATACCTCATAAAATGTTAAGCATGTTCTACCGTGTATGGCGATGCCATATATGTGGGCGCAAACTGCTGTTTGGGCACGCTGCAGGGCTCAGAAGGGAGGGGCGCCATTTTGCTTTTGGAGCGCAGATGTTGCTTGGTAGTTTTTCTGTTTTGGGTTTCGCTGATATTTCAGTTTATAATGTGGGGGTATATGTAATCTGTGCGGGGTACATCAGGGCATAATAAGGGGGTATAATAATTCGGTAAATAAATAATAATTCATAGATCTGTGGCCGGTGTCGCACTGATAAATGGTGTCGGATGTTACCCGCTTTTAGAAAACACTGCACATTTTGCAAACGCCATATTCTGAGAGCCAGAGCTTCTTTATTTTTTAACCACCGGAGCTGCGTGAGGGCTTATTTGTTGCGCGACAATCTGTAGTTTTCATTGGTACCATTTTGGGCTAATTTTTTATTAAATTTTTTTGCAAGCCGGGTCACCAAAAACAAGCAATTCTGACAATGTTTTTTAGTTTATTTTTTGCGGTGTTCACCGTGCACTATAAGTGACAATTTTACTTTATTCTGCGGGTCGGTACGATTACGGCGATACCATATGTATATAGGTTTTTTTATGTTTTGCAGCGTTTACGCAATAATATTACTTTTTTATAAAATCATTTATTTTTTGTGTCACCATATTCTGAGAGCCGTAACTTTTTTATTTTTCAGTCAAGAAAGCTGTGTAAGGGCTTGTTTCTTTGCGGGACGGGTTGTAGTTTTTATCGGTACTATTTTCGGGTACATGCAACTTTTTGATCACTTTTTATTCTCTATTTTGGGAGTGGTGTCGTTTTTTATTGATTTTTGTTTTGGGGTGTTCATCGTGCGGAAAAGAATAACACTACAGTTTTATAGTTGGTGTCGTTACGAACGCGGTGATACCAGATATGTGTACTTTTTTTGACGTGTTCATTTTTTTCCTATAATGAAAGTCTTATTATAGGAAAAAAATGCAGTGTTTGTTTATATGACTCATAACTTTTATTTTTACACTTTTTTTAAAACATTTTTATTACTTTTTTTTACTTTTTTCACTTGTCCCAATAGGGGACATTTAGACTTGCAGCTCTGATCACTGCTGGAATACATTACACTACATACATAGTGTAATGCATTCCAACTGTCGTTGTGACGTGAGAGTCACACTTAGGCCTCATTTACACGAACGTGATATACGTCCGTGAGACTCGCGTGCTTTTCACGCGGGTCGCACGGACCTATACAAGTCTATGGGGGCATGCAGACAGTCCGTGAGTTTTGCTCAGCGTGAGTGCGCTGAAAAAAACTCACGACATGTTCTAAAAATCTGCGTTTTTCACTCATCACGCACCCATTGAAGTCAATGGGTGCGTGAAAACCACGAAGGTCACACGGAAGCACTTCCGTGCGAACTGCGTGATTCGCGCAAGAGCTGTCAAACTGAATGTAAACAGAAAAGCACCACGTGCTTTTCTGTTTACAAACATCCGAACGGAGTGTCTTAGAGATAACCGAACCGAACTTCACCGCTTTCGGCCGAACCTGTTTTGACCGAACCCGGCAGGAGACAGTCACTGTCCAGGGTGCTGAAAGAGTTAAACTGTTTCAGCACCCTAGACAGTGACTTCCGATCCCAATATACGTGAACGTGTAAAAAAAAAAAAAGTTCTGACTTACCGATAACTCCCGGCTTCTTCCAGCTGCAGCCAATCACAAGCCAAGCACAGGCTGCTGCGGTCACATGGACTGCCGCGTCATCCAGGGAGGTGGGGCCAGATGTCAAGACAGGCGCGTCACCAAGGCAACGGCCGGGAAGTTCTCGGTAAGTACGAACCTCTTCTTTTTTTTTTAAACAGGTTACTCGATATGGTGATCGGAATTCACTGTCGAGGGTGCTGAAAGAGTTACTGCCGATCAGTTAACTCTTTCAGCACCCTGGACAGTGACTGACGTCGACTAGCCTCATCTCTATGATGGCGGCTGCGCGAAAATCACGCAGCCTCGCATCATACACTGATGACACACGGAGCTGTCAAGTGCCTTTTGCGCATGCCAAACGCTGCGTTTTTTGGCGTGCGCAAAACGCACACGCTCGTGTGATTGAGGCCTTACAGGAAGCCTCGGAGGACCGGCCGGAGGCTGCTCCTCCGAGGCTTCCGTACATGGCTACCCGAAGGTCATTGTCTGACCTCCGATTGCCACGACAAGCATCGGCAGCCCCTACAATCACTTTGGGGGGCTGCCGATGTGCTTCAAACCCCTTAAATGTGGCGAACGCTATCTGTCACCGCATTTATGGGGTTAATTGCCGAAATCAGCGGCGATGGTCTGCTGACCGGCAAGGCTGGAGTGTCAGCTGTTGGGGATAGATGACCTCCCGGTTCCCCGACACTGTCCATTAGGAGACTGTGCGCCGGGAACTACTCCGCAACTGTACGTCCTGATGCGGGAAGCAAGCCCTCTGCAGGACGTACTATTGCGGAGCAGCGCGTGAAGAGGTTAAATATGTATTGTCCAGATTCTGAAGTTTTTAGAAATGTCCCACATGTGGCTCTAGTGCGCTCGTGGACTAAAACACAAGCCCCAGAAGCAAAGAAGCACCTAGTGCATTTTTCGGGCCTCTTTTTTTATTAGAATATACACTACCGTTCAAAAGTTTGGGGTCGCCCAGACAATTTTGTGTTTTCCATGAAAACTCACATTTATATTTATCAAATGAGTTGCAAAATGACTGGAAAATATAGTCAAGACATTGACAAGGTTAGAAATAATGATTTTTATTTTAAATAATAATTTTCTCCTTCAAACTTTGCTTTCGTCAAAGAATGCTCCATTTGCATCAATTATAGCATTGCAGACCTTTGGCATTCTAGCTGTTAATTTGCTGAGGTAATTGGGAGAAATTTCACCCCATGCTTCCAGAAGCCCCTCCCACCAGTTGGATTGGCTTGATGGGCACTTCTTGCGTACCATACGGTCAAGCTGCTCCCACAACAGCTCTATGGGGTTGAGATCTGGTGACTGCGCTGGCCACTCCATTACAGATAGAATACCAGCTGCCTGCTTCTTCCCTAAATAGTTCTTGCATAATTTGGAGGTGTGCTTTGGGTCATTGTCCTGTTGTAGGATGAAATTGGCTCCAATCAAGCGCTGTCCATATGGTATGGCATGGCGTTGCAAAATGGAGTGATAGCCTTCCTTATTCGAAATCCCTTTTACCTTGTACAAATCTCCCACTTCACCAGCACCAAAGCAACCCCAGACCATCACATTACCTCCACCATGCTTGACAGATGGCGTCAGGCACTCTTCCAGCATCTTTTCAGTTGTTCTGCGACTCACAAATGTTCTTCTGTGTGATGCAAACACCTCAAACTTCGATTCGTCTGTCCATAACACTTTTTACCAATCTTCCTCTGTCCAATGTCTGTGTTCTTTTGCCCATATTAATCTTTTCCTTTTATTAGCCAGTCTCAGATATGGCTTTTTCTTTGCCACTCTGCCCTGAAGGCCAGCATCCCGGAGTCGCCTCTTCACTGTAGACGTTGACACTGGCGTTTTGCGTGTACTATTTATTGAAGCTGCCAGTTGAGGACCTGTGAGGCGTCTATTTCTCAAACTAGAGACTCTAATGTACTTGTCTTGTTGCTCAGTTGTGCAGCGGGGCCTCCCACTTCTCTTTCTACTCTGGTTAGAGCCTGTTTGTGCTGTCCTCTGAAGGGAGTAGTACAAACCGTTGTAGGAAATCTTCAGTTTCTTGGTAATTTCTCGCATGGAATAGCCTTCATTTCCAAGAACAAGAATAGACTGTCGCGTTTCACATGAAAACGCTCTTTCTATAGCCATTTGGAGAGAATTTTATCGAACCCACAAATTATATGCTCCAGATTCTCAACTAGCTCAAAGGAAGGTCAGTTTTATAGCTCCTCTAAACACCAAAACTGTTTACAGCGGTGCTAACATAATTGCACAAGGGTTTTCAAGGGTTTTCTAATCATCCATTAGCCTTCTAACACAGTTAGCAAACACAATGTATCATTAGAACACTGGAGTGATGGTTGCTGGAAATGGGCCTCTATACACCTATGTAGATATTGCATTAAAAAATAGATGTTTGCAGCTAGAATAGTCATTTACCACATTAACACTGTTATAGAGTGTATTTCTGATTAATTTAATGTTATCTTCATTGAAAAAAACTGTGCTTTTCTTTCACAAATAAGGAAATTTATAAGTGACCCTAAACTTTTGAACGGTAGTGTATTTTGGGCAGCATGCCAGGTTTGAAGAGGTGTTGAGGTGCCAAAAAAGTAGGAATCCCCCAAAAGTGACCCCATTTTGGAAACTGCACCCCTCAAGGAATTAATTTATGGTTGTTGTTACCATTTTGACCCCACAGTTTTTCACAGCGCGTATTTGAATTGGGCTGTGAAATTGAAATTTTTTTTCCAATAAGATGTAATTTTTTATCAAAATTTCTTATTTTCACAGGGAACAAAATTCCCCATTTTGTTGCCCAATTTGTCCTGAGTGCGGCAATACCCCATTTGTGGTGATAAACTGCTGTTTGGGCCCATGGGAGGTCTCAGAAGGAAAGGAGTTCTATGTGTTCTTTGGAGTCCAGATTTTGCTGGATTGGTTTTTCGAGTGTCATGTCGCATTTGCCGAGCCCCAGAGGTATCAAAGCAATGAAAACCCACTAGAAGTGATCCCATTTTGGAAACTACACCCCTCAAGGAATTCATTTATGGGTGTTGTCACCATTTATACCCCACAGTTTTTTCACAGAATTTATTTGAATTGGGCTGTGAATCAAAAAAAATGTTTTTTTTTTCCAATAAGATGTCATTTTTGATCAAAATTTCTTATTTTCAAAAGAAATAAAATACCCCATTTTGTTGCCCAATTTGTCCTGAGTGCTACAATACCCCATTTGTGGTGATAAACTGCCGTTTGGGCAAATGCGAGGGCTCAGAAGGAAAGGACTACCATTTGGCCTACTGGGGTTTTCTGGTGCCAAGTCATGTATGCAGAAGCCCCTGAGGTACCAGTTCAGTTGAAACCCCCAAGAAGTGACCCCATTTTAAAATCTACACCCCTTAAAGCATTCATCTAGAGGTGTAGTGAGGATTTTGATCCCACAGGTATTGTGTAAAAGGTAATGCGCAGCAGATGGTGCAGAGTGAGATTTGCAATTTTCTATACATATACTGTATGCCAATTCAGTGTCCGATATATTGTGCCCAGCATCCGCCACCGGAGACATACATCCCATGAACTGTAATGTGGGTTCTCCTGGGTACGGCAATACCCTACATGTGGCTGTTAACAGCTGCCTGGGCACACAGCAGGGCCCAAATGGGAAAGATGAAGGGGATAAGCTGTGCGGAGTGCACCAAGGTAAGTAAAACTGGGGTAGATTGAAAATCAAGGGATGTATGATACATTTTAAAACACTTTGATACAGAGCCCTGGTTTTTCGGGACACGTGGCACATTGATATATTGTCTCCTTCCTTATCCCCCTCTTATAGTAGACTTTGCACCTCTTTTGGCTTTTTCTCTTCTTGCCAGTTTGGGGAACTTCTACTAAAAAGTGTCGCCCTGATACGACGCGTGTGGCCTCGCTCCCAGAAGTACTGGGTGTCCCCCTTCCTGGACCCTAAAAATTAGGTTCTTGATAACCACCTCTTGAAATTCCAGGAAAGTTCCCGTCTGGCCTGTACATCGATTTAGCACGTACGCATTGTACAATGCCATCTGTATGATGTGCACGGCCAGCTTATTATACCACACCGCATGGTGCTGTAGGGTTTCAGGACTTGATCTGACAAGTCCACCTCTCCCATGTACCTATTGTAGTCCAGGATGCAGTCTGGTTTGGGGGTCACTGTACTGGTACCTCGTACAGGTACATGGGTACTGGTGTGGTTATGTATTGTTGTCAATACAAGGACATCTCTCTTGCCCTTGTACTTGACACACAATATGTTGCTGCTAGAATGTGCCCTGCTCTCACCCCTTCTTATTTGCCCAAGCAGTGTCTTAGGGAGGCCTCTCAGATTTCTTCTAACAATGCCGCATGCCGCAGTACTTCGGGAAGCAAAGCACTTGAAGAGTGGGACGCTGGCATAAAAATTATCCAGGTAGAGGTGGTAACCCTGGTCCAGCAGTGGGGGCACCATATCTCACACAATTTTTGCGTTAATTCCCAGTAAGGGGGCGCATTCTGGGGGCTGAATACTGGTGTCCTTCCCTTCATATATCCTAAATTTGTAAGTATACCCTGATGTACTCTCGCACAGCTTATACATCTTCACGCCATACTTTGCCCTCTTACTCGGCAGGTACTGGCGGAATTCAAGCCTTCCTTTAAAATGTACCAAGGACTCATCAATAGAAATACAATTCTCGGGGTTGTATGCTTTGGAAGACCGGTCACTGAAATGGTCTAATAGGGGTCTCCATTTATACAAACGGTCAAAACTGGGGTCGTCTCGGTGTGGGCACTGCTCATTATCAGTATAATGTAAGAATTTAAGTATTGCCTCATAAAGCATCCTGGACACGGCCATGCGGTACATCGGGGTGTGGTATAAGAAAAAGGCGTTTTTTTTTTTGTTTTTTTTAAATAAATGTTCCAGTTCAGTTCTGAAGTGGCTTTGAGGGCTTATATATCAGAAACCTCTATCAAACACCCCATTTTAGAAACTAGGCCACTCAAAGTATTCAAAACGGCATTTAGAAAGTTTATTAGCCCATTAGGTGTTTCACAGAAATTTAAAGCAAAGCAAAGTAGTTCAGTCTATGGAAGATGTTCATGAATTGCAAGCGGATTTAAACAAACTAAGTGTTTGGGCGTCCACTTGGCAGATGAAGTTTAATGTAGATAAATGTAAAGTTATGCATCTGGGTACCAACAACCTGCATGCATCATATGTCCTAGGGGGAGCTACACTGGCGGATTCACTTGTTGAGAAGGATCTGGGTGTACTTGTAAATCATAAACTCAATAACAGCATGCAGTGTCAATCAGCTGCTTCAAAGGCCAGCAGGATATTGTCGTGTATTAAAAGAGGCATGGACTCGCGGGACAGGGATGTAATATTGCCACTTTACAAAGCATTAGTGAGGCCTCATCTAGAATATGCAGTTCAGTTCTGGGCTCCGGTTCATAGAAAGGATGCCCTGGAGTTGGAAAAAATACAAAGAAGAGCAACGAAGCTAATTAGGGGCATGGAGAATTTAAGTTATGAGGAAAGATTAAAAGAATTAAACCTATTTAGTCTTGAAAAAAGACGACTAAGGGGGGACATGGTTAACTTATATAAATATATTAATGGCACATACAAAAAATATGGTGAAATCCTGTTCCATGTAAAACCCCCTCAAAAAGCAAGGGGGCACTCCCTCCGTCTGGACAAAAAAAGGTTCAACCCGCAGAGGCGACAAGCCTTCTTTACTGTGAGAACTGTGAATCTATGGAATAGCCTACCGCAGGAGCTGGTCACAGCAGGGACAGTAGATGGCTTTAAAAAAGGGTTAGATAATTTCCTAGAACAAAAAAGTATTAGCTCCTATGTATAGAAATTTTTCCTTCCCTTCTCTCGTCCCTTGGTTGAACTTGATGGACATGTGTCTTTTTTCAGCCGTACTAACTATGTAACTATGTATGTAAAAGTAGAGGTGAGGTTTACATATTTAATTTTTTTTGTCAGAAAACCTTTTTATTCCATTTTTTTCTGTAAAACAGAAGGTTTTACCCGAGAAATGCAACTCAATAATTATTGCCCAGATTCTCCAGTTTTGAGAAATATCCCACATGTGGCCCTAGTGCGGTAATGGACTGAAGCACCGGCCTCCGAAGCAAAGGACCACCTCGAGCAGGGGTCTTAAGCACGCGGCACGCGGGCCACATGCGGCCCCTGGTGCAGTCATCTGCGGCCCTCGGGACACAGAGCCGCTAGTACAGGCTCTTTTCTGGGACTCTGTGGAATTCCCTGACATTGCTGTCCATATATGGACAGTGTTGTCAGGGTCTTCCCCAGAGCGGAGTCCTGGGTAGAGTGCTAGTATCGGCTCTGCTTGAGCACTCTGTGGAATTCCCTGACATCGCTGTCCATATATGGACAGTGTTGTCAGGGTCTTGCCCAGAGCAGAGTCCCAGGCAGAGCACTAGTATAGGCTCTGCTCCGGGACTCTGTGGAATCCCCTGACATCGCTGTCCATATATGGACAGTGTTGTCAGGGTCTTCCCCAGAGCGGAGTCCCGGGCAGAGCACTAGTATAGGCTCTGCTCCGGGACTCTGTCGAATCCCCTGACATCGCTGTCCACATATGGACAGCGATGTCTGGGGCTTCCCCATAGCTGGAGTTCCGGGCAGAGCGCTAGTATAGGCTCTGCTCCGGGACTCTGGGGAAGCCACTGACATCGCTGTCCATACATCGATAGTGATGTCAGGGGCTTCCCCAGAGCAGGAGTCCCAGTGATGTCAGGAACACAGCTGGAGACCCAGGAAGAGCCTACTAGCGCTCTGCCTGTGATTCCAGCTCTGGGGTCGCCCCTGACCTCCATGTCCATATATGGACAGTGATGTCAGGAGCAGAGCTGGAATCCCAGGCAGAGTGCTAGAAGTGGCTTTGCTCCGGGAGCCCAGCTCTGGGCAAGCCCCTGACATCACTGTCCATATATTCCCCATAGTTCCGGCGCAGAGCCTATACTAGTGCTCTGCTCCGGGACACCGGCTCTGAGGTTGCCCCTGATATCACATTCCCGTCCAGGAGAATCCCCTGACGTCACAGTGTATAGACAGTGACGTCAGGGGCTCCAACAGCAGAGGAATCCCCAGCCAAAGCGTCGGCAACGCTCTGGCTGGGGATTCCACTCCTAGGGGGAGCCCCAATGGAGCTATCTACTTGGTGTGTGTGTGTGTGTGTGTGTGTGTGGCATTATCTGCAGAGGGCACTGTGGCAGCATCTGCGGAGGGCACTGTGGCAGCATCTGTGGAGGGCACTGTGGCAGCATCTGCGGAGGGCACTGTGGCAGCACATACGGAGGGCACTGTGGCAGCACCTACGGAGGGCACTGTGGCAGCACCTACGGAGGGCACTGTGGCAGCACCTACAGAGGGCACTGTGGCAGAATCTACAGAGGGCACTGTGGCATTATCTACAAGTGACTGTGTGGCAGTATCTACAGAGGACACTGGCATTATCTAGGGGTGTGTTGCATTACCTACAGAGGGCACTGTGGCATTATCTACAGAGGGCACTGGCATTATCTACAGAGGGCACTGTGGCACTATCTAAAAAGAGGCTGCCCAATCTTGACATGTGTGTCTGCCAAACACTGCTAACTGATCCGCCGGACTGCATTTAGCGACACTTAAACTGGAAAACTGGATTGTTGAAATAAGCACGTGGAGAATTCTCTCATTTTAAACCTAGCATATTATTATAGTAATGTAGTATTAGTATTATAGTAATATAGTGTTATAGTATGTCGTGGAAATCAATGGCTCAAAATATATTAGACTGAAATTTTTACGAGTCCAAACAGACTCTCAGGCCAGGCTCCATTATTCAGTATCCTAATTAGGATATTTCACCGATATATATCGAGAGAGGAGAAGAAAACACACAGACACTGCTGATATGCTGAAAATACTCCTCTGAAGTATTTATTTCCAAGCTCAAACTGTAATACTGAAATTCAGAAGGGGTGTAGGCTTGAGGTTAACCAATCAGAGACAATGTGACAATATTTGTTATTCAGTACAAAGCATACAATAAAATACATCCCAGATACATCATTATAATTCTTCACACATTAGGTTTGCAGGTGGCCTTATCTCTCTTGGGCAGAATGTTCCCGTGGAGATGGGAGAGACCTTGCCACCCTCCCTTCTTGTTCCCTGTTCTTTCTCTACAAACTTTGCATGGGAACCAAGGTCAAAGATAAAACATACAAAATCAACATTACTTGTATTAAAGGAACAATGACTTTCCTATTCACAACAAAAGAACCAAGATGGGAACTCCAGACAAGATGGGAACTCCAGACAAGATGGCTGCTGCACGAAACTAAATCATTATTATAATCCCTTTCACATAATACATATCTTAGTAATTCGGCATCCTGCTTGATAATTCATAATTTAATTTCATACAGAGAATATAAGCAAATAAACCATCCTTCACAAGTAGTTCAAATAACTAATTGATTAACAATAATTTTGTATTGTATCAAATCTGAAAGTAATGTGGCCCGTCAACTTCCCATTTTTTCTATATGTGGCCCACTTACCCAGCCGAGTTTGAGACCCCTGACCTAGAGGATTATGAGGCCTCCTTTTTATTAGGTACCATGTCCGGTTTGAAGAGGTCTTGTAGTGCCAAAACAGTGGAAACCCCCCCAAAAGTGACCCTATTTTGGAAACTAGACCCCTTGAGGAATTCATTGTAGTTTTCATGGGGTGCATGCGACTTTTTGATCAGTTTTTGTTCTATTTTTAAGAGGCGTGGTGATTAAAAACAGCAATTCTACTATTGTTTTTTATTCAATTTTTTTTACAGTGTTCACCGTGCGCTATAAATGACATATTCAATTTATTCTTCGAGGCGATTTTTTTTATGTCTTATGGCATTTACACAATAAAATACTTTTTATTAAAAATCATTTACTTTTTGTGTTACCTTATTCTAAGAGCCATAACGTGTTTTTTTTTTTCCCATCAAGAAAGCCGTGTGGAGACTTGTTTTTTGCGTAACGAACTGCAGTTTAGGTACATGCGACTTTTTGATCTCTTTTTGTTACATTTTTTGGGAAGTGAAGTGACCAAAAAATTGTGATTCTGGTATGGTTTATTATTATTTTCTTTTACGTCGTTCACGCGCGTGATAAATAACAAAATACTTTTGTAGTTCAGGCCGTTCCAGACGCGGCGATACAAATTATGTATAGTTTATTTGTTTATTTTTATTAATAATAAAGGACTGATAAGGGAAAAAGGGGGATTTTTACTTTTGTTACTTTTAAAACTTTTATTTTCTTATTCTTACACAACTTTTTTTTTAACTTTTTTTTACTTTATTACTTTGTCCCGCTAGTGTACTTGAGGGCAGGAGGCCCTGATCTCTATTCTAATACACTGCACTACATGCGTAGTGCAGTGTATTCGAGCTGTCAGCTACTCACTGACAGCAAGCATAGTGGGACCCACTAGGCTTCCGTAGATGGCATAGCCGGACGCCATTGTTAGGCGTCCGGTTGCCATAGCCACCATCGTCGACCGCTATCGTGTAGCGGGTTGACGATGGTAGCTTAACCCCTAAGAACCCGCGATTGCTATTGAACGCGGCTTCAAAGGGGTTAATCAGTGGGGACACAGCGATCGGTCCCCGCTGAACGAGCTGCGGCAACTGCTGTACGAGACAGCAGCTGTCACAACTCCTGTATGTGTCGGGAAGAAAGCCGAAATGGCCGTTCCTCCCGCGACGTACGATTCCGGCGCTGAGCGCGAACGATGCACTTAGCACGACGGTATAGTACGTCCTGAGCGCGAAGGGGTTAATTACTCTCCTGGGGACTTGAAATAGTGATGATTAGATCGCTGGTACAATACAATGTAATACTAATGTATCGCAATATATCATGATTAACCCCTTCCCGACATTTGACGTATCCATGCACCAAAGTCGGGTAAGGGAAGTATGGAACGGGCTCACGCAGTGAGCTCGCTCCATACGATGCCGGTGTCGGCTGTATGTTACAGCCGACACTTCAGAGTAACTAGCAGCATCGCGCTCGAGCGTGATCCCGCTAGTTTAACTCGTTAAATGCTGCGGTCAATAACGACCGCAGCATTTAAATCGTCAGAAAGAGGGGGCGACCCCCTCTAATAGCTCATCGCGCCCCCCGCAATGCAATTGCGGGGGGGGGCGATGGTTGCTATGGCTTCCTGGGGGCTTAATGAACGCCCCCAGGTCCGCCATCTTTGTACACCTATTAAATCTTGCCTCCGGCAGGGCTTAATGGGTGCCTGTCAGAATCACGATATACTGCAATACATTAGTTTTGCAGTATATCGTGCAAGCGATCTAACGATCGCTGGTTAAAAAAAGTAAAAATTAGTTAAAGTTGTTTTTTTTTTTTTTTTTGTTTAAAAAAAAACAAAAACATTTTCCCCCTAGAGCATAGTAAAAAAAATTATAAATAAACATAATTGGTAGCGCCGCGTCCGTAAAAGTCTGAACTATTACAATATATCATTATTTAATCCGCACGGTGAACGTCGTAAAAAAAAAAAATTGTAAACGCCAGTGTCTTTTTTTTTTTTTTTTTGGTCACCTAATCTCCCACAAAAAATGAAATAAAAAGTGATCAAACCGTTGCATGTACCCCAAAATGGTATTATTAAAAACTACAGCTTATCCCGCAAAAAATAAGTCCTCATACCACTTAATCGACAGAAAAATAAAAAACTTATGGCTCTTGGGAATTTGGTGACGCAAAATAAATTTTCTTTTTTACACTTAGGTTTTTACTTGTAAAATATAGAAAAAACGATATATATTTTGGTATCGCCGTAATCGTATTGACCCACAGAATAAATTTAACATGTTGTTTTAATTGCACAGTGAATTCCGTAAAAACGGCGCGCAAAAAACCATGTAGGAATCGCTGTTTTTTCATTTTCTACCTCACAAATTATTTTTTTTCCTGTTTGCTAGTACATTATACGGCAAAATAAATGGTGCTACGAAAGACTACAACTCGTCCCGCAAAAATCAAGCCCTCATAGTACTATATAGACGGAAAAATAAAGACGTTATGGCTTCTGGAATGTGGGGAGGAAAAAACTAAAATGAAAATCTGAAAGTTGTTTACGACGTTTGTCTTTTGCCCAGCACACATACATGATCAGAAATAACCCTATTGAACTTCTCCACTCAGATTTCCTACCAGGAGTTGATTCTCAATCTTCTTTTCTTGCTGCTCGTTCCTCTTCTTGTGAAGATCTGTGGCTGAACGCTGTGACACACGTGCTGCAGGAACGATCTCAAACACAAACTAAACACTTTACATATAGAGATAACAGAGCTTTGAATAAGGGCCCTACATCTGCGTGAGGTGTTTAGAAAGATTAGACGGCTTCAAGGCTACTGTGCATACCCTGGAGCCGTCCGATTTACTTTCATGAGAGCAGGAGAGAGGCGGCCGGGCTGAGAGCTACTGCGCATGCTCAATGTGCACACCAGGGAACCCGGCCAGCGTAATAGGAAAATACACAGAAGGAGCTGCGAAAGTGCGGCGACCGTAGCATTGGAAACCATTGACAAACAAAGCAAAAGACAGGGGGTGGACCGGATGGATTATCTTTTGAATTCCACAAAACGCTAAAATAAATGGTATTTACAAATTTGCCTATATTTCCATATGCAACAACTTATACTAGGATCATTAAGATGGGAATGCCCCTTTAACCCCTTCCCGCTCCTGGACGTACTATTAGGTCATGGTAGCTGTATCGTTCGCGCTCCATGACCTAATAGTACGTCACGGCATTTCGGCCGTCTTCCCAAGACATACAGGAGCTGTGACAGCTGCTGTCTCGTACAGCAGTTGCCGCAGCTCCTACAGCGGGGACCGATCGCTGTGTCCCCGCTGATTAACCCCTTAAAAGCTGCGTTTAATAGTGATCGCGGCTTTTCGGCCGTCTTCCCAAGACATACAGGAGCTGTGACAGCTGCTGTCTCGTACAGCAGTTGCCGCAGCTCCTACAGCGGGGACCGATCGCTGTGTCCCCGCTGATTAACCCCTTAAAAGCTGCATTTAATAGTGATCGCGGCTTTTTAGGGGTTAAGCTAACATCGCCGGCCTGCTAAACGATAGCGGCCGGCGATGGTGGCTATGGCAACCGGACACCTAACAATTGCGTCCGGCTATGCCATCGACGCAAGCCTAGTGGGTCCTGACAATGTCAGGACCCACTATGCTTGCTGTCAGTGAGTAGCTGACAGCTCTAATACACTGCACTACGCATGTAGTGCAGTGTATTAGAAAAGCGATCAGGGCCTCCTGCCCTCAAGTCCCCTAGTGGGACAAAGTAAAAAAAAAAGTTAAAAAAGTTGTGTAAAAATAAGAAAATAAAAGTTTTAAAAGTGATAAAAGTAAAAATCCCCCTTTTCCCTCATCAGTCCTTTATTATTAATAAAAATATATAAACAAACTATACATAATTGGTATCGCCACGACCGTAACGGCCTGAACTTTATTTCGTTATTTATCCCGCGCGGTGTACACCATAAAAGAAAATAACAATAAACCGTACCACAATCACAATTTTTTTTGTCACCTCACCTCCCAAAAAATGGAATAAAAAGAGACCAAAAAGTCGCATGTACCTAAAAATGGTGCTGATCGAAACTGCAGTTCGTTACGCAAAAAATAAGTCCTAACACGGCTTTCTTGATGGAAAAATAAAAAAGTTCTGGCTCTTAGAATAAGGTAACACAAAAAGTAAATGATTTTTTACAAAACGTATTTTATTGTGCAAACGCCATAAGGCACAAAAAAAACTATAAACATCTGGTATCGCCGTAATCGTATCGCCCCGCAGAATAAAGGGAATGTGTCATTTATAGCGCACGGTGAACGCTGTAAAAAAAAAAAGGAATAAAAAAACAATAGTAGAATTGCTGTTTTTTTAGTCACCACGCCACCTAAAAATAGAATAAAAACTGATCAAAAAGTCGCATGCACACCATGAAAACTACAATGAATTCCTCAAGGGGTCTAGTTTCCAAAATGGGGTCACTTTTGGGGAGTTTCCACTGTTTAGGCACCACAAGACCTCTTCAAACCGGACATGGTGCCTAATAAAAAGGAGGCCTCATAATCCTCTAGGTGCTCCTTTGATTCGGAGGCCGGTTCTTCAGTCCGGTACCTTACTAGGGCCACATGTGGGATATTTCTCAAAACTGCAGAATCTGGGCAATAAGTATTGAGTTGTGTTTCTCTGGTAAAACCTTCTGTTTTACAGAAAAAAATGGAATAAAAAGGATCTTCTGACAAAAAAAAATAAATATGTAAATTTCACCTCTACTTTGCTCTAAATTCCTGTGAAACACCTAAAGGGTTCATAATCTTTCTAAATGCTGTTGTGAATACTTTGAGGGGTCTAGTTTCTAAAATGGGGTGTTTGATGGGGGTGTCTAATATATAGGCCCCTCAAAGCAACTTCAGAACTGAACTGGAACCTAAAAAATATAAATTAGGCAATACTTTGCTTCTTACATTATATTGATAATGAGCCGTGCCCACCCCGAGATGACCCCAGTTTTGACCGTTTGTATAAACGGAGACCCCCTATTAGATCATTTCAGTGCCTGGTTTTCCCAAGCATACACCCCCGATAAGTGTATTTCTATTGATGAGTCCTTGGTACATTTTAAAGGGAGGCTTCAATTCCGCCAGTACCTGCCGAGTAAAAGGGCAAGGTATGGCGTGAAGATGTATAAGCTGTGCAAGAGTGCATCAGGGTATACCTACAAATTTAATATATATGAAGGGAAGGACACCAGTATTCAGCCCCCAGAATGCCCCCCCTTACTGGGAGTTAATGCAAAAATTGTGTGGGATTTGGTGCACCCACTTCTGGACCAGGGTTACCACCTCTACCTGGATCATTTTTATACCAGCGTCCCACTCTTCAGGTGCCTCGCTTCCAGAAGTCCTGTGGCATGCGGCACTGCTAGAAGAAATCTGAGAGGCCTCCCTAAGACTCTGCTTGGGCAAACACTCAGAAGGGGTGAGAGCAGGGCACAATCCAGCAGCAACATATTGTGTCACGTACAAGACAAGAGACATGTCCTTGCATTGACAACAATACAGGGCCACACCAGTACCCATGTACCTGTACGAGGTACCAGTACAGTGACTCCCAAACCAGACTGCATCCTGGACTACAATAGGTACATGGGAGGGATGGACTTGTCAGATGAAGTCCTGAAGCCCTACAGTGCCATGCGGTGTGGTATAAGAAGCTGGACGTGCACATCATACCGATGGCATTATACAATGCGTACGTGCTACGTCGATGTTAAGACCAGACGGGAACTTTCCTGGAATTTCTTCAAGAGGTGGTTATCAAGAACCTAATCTTTAGGGACCAAGAAGGGGGACACCCAGTATTTCTGGAAGCGAGGCCACACGCACCGTACCAGGGCAACACTTTCCAGGAGAAGTTCCCCCAAACTGGCAAGAAGGGGAAAAAGTCAAAAGAGGTGCAAAGTCTGCTATAAGAGGGAGATAAGGAAGGACACAATATACCAATGTGACACGTGTCCCAAAAAAACCAGGGCTCTGTATGATAGTGTTTTAAAATTTATCATAGATCCCTTAGAGTTTTAATCTACCCTGACGCACTCCGCACAGCTTATCCCCCTCATCTTTCCCTTCAGAGCTCTGCTGTGTGCCCAGGCAGCTGATAACAGCCACATGTAGGGTATTGCCGTACCCAGGAGAACCCACTCTACAGTTTTTGGTGTGTATGTCTCCGGTGGCACATGCTGGGCACAATATATTGGACACTGAAATGGCATATATGTATAGAAAATGGCAAATCTCACTCTGCACCATCTGCTGCGCATTACCTTTTACACAATACCTGTGGGATCAAAATCCTCACTACACCTCTAGATGAATGCCTTAAGGGGTGTAGATTTTAAAATGGGGTCACTTCTTGGGGGTTTCAACTGTACTGGTACCCCAGGGGCTTCTGCATACATGACTTAGCACAAGAAAAGCTCCAGTAGGTCAAATGGTGGTCCTTCCCTTCTAAGCCCTGTCGTGTGCCCAGACAGCATATAACAGCCACATGTAGGGTAGTGCCGTACCCAGTAGAACCCACATTACAATTTATAGGGTGTATATCTCCGGTGGTGCATGCTGGGCACAATATATTGTACACTGAAATGGCATACATATATAGAAAATTGCAAATCTCACACTGCACCATCTGCTGCGCATTACCTTTTACACAATACCTGTGGGATCAAAATGCTCACTACACCTCTAGATGAATGCCTTAAGGGGTGTAGTTTACAAAATGGGTTCACTTCTAGTGGGTTTCCATTGCTTTGATACCTCCGGGGATCTGCAAATTCGACATGGCACCCGAAAACCAATCCAGCAAAATCTGGACTCCAAAGAACACATAGCGCTCCTTCCCTTCTGAGCCCTTCCATGTGCCCAAACGGAAGTTTATCACCACAAATGGGGTATTGCCGCATTCAGGACAAATTGGGCAACAAAATGGGGTATTTTATTTCTTGTGCAAATAAGAAATTTTGAGCCAAAACGACATATATTATTGGAAAACATTTTTTTTTTTTTAAATTTACAGCCCAATTCAAATACGTTTTGTGAAAAAACTGTGGCGTCTAAATGGTCACAACACCTATAAATGAATTCCTTGAGGGGTGTAGTTTCCAAAATGGGGTCACTTCTGATGGGTTTCCATTGCTTTGATACCTCTGGGGCTCGGCAAATGCGACATGGCACCAGAAAACCAATCCATCAAAATCTGGACTCCAAAGAACACATAGCGCTCCTTTCCTTCTGAGCCCTCCCATGGGCCCAAACGGCAGTTTATCACCACAAATTGGATATTGCCGCACTCAGGACAAATTGGGCAACAAAATAGGGTATATTATTTCTTGTGAAAATAAGACATTTTGATCAAAAGTGACATCTTATTGGAAAAAATGTCATTTTTTTAAATTTCACAGCCCAATTCAAATACGTGCTGTGAAAAAACTGTGTGGTCAAAATGGTCATTTGCATATATATAAAATAGCTCATAACTTGGCCAAAAATGAAAGTTTAAAAAAAAACAAAAAACGTTACTGTTCTCTACATTGCAGCGCCGATCACATGCAATAGGAGATAGGGATTTGATAATCTGGTGACAGAGCCTCTTTAAAGGGAATGTATCGCTAGAAAAAAAAATTATTTTGTTTTTTTCAGTTAAACAATTAGTATTTGAGTGATTACACATTGTTTGAATTTTTTCACAAGTCAGGAAATATTATAAATTAGATTCTAATTTATAACATTTCCATGTGCTGGGCCCTAGAGGAAGCAGTTCCCAAAATTGCAACATGGTCAGTGTGGTGAATCAACCTCATTGATTTATGCTGCAAATTTGGGGTGAACACACTCTCCTCTAGTGTGCTCACACAATCCCCCCTCCCTTCTTCTGGCTAGTGCAAGGAGAAGGAAGGGTTTGAATCTTCAAACCTCCTGCACGGTGTGCCACCATTTTCTGAGCGACTGCGCAGTGTAGGAGGATTAGTACAGGGCTCAGCAGACAGTATCACACGATGATACACGAACATAATACACACATCACATACATGAACATAAATTACCTGCCGCCGCCTCCACTGGTCTACGCTCCTATTCCTTGCGCCTGAACATATGGCCGGAAGCCGTGGCCAGAAGTCATCATCTTACTGTCCTGGCAGGGTCTTCCGGTCCACATGAAAATGGTGCCGGATTTCGCTCTGCGAACGAGCTTCATTTTAGTCTGTGTGGGAGCGGCGCATGCGCCATTCCCTTCTGAGAATGGAACGGCTTCTCTTTGCATTCTCTATGGGGTTGTATGTGCCGTATTCCATCTCTGTATGTGTCGTTAATCGACACATACAGAGATGGAAGAAAAATGGCAGCCCCCATAGAGAAGTAAAAATTAGAACGTTGCAACACTAATAAATACAATTTTTGTTTATATTTTATTAAAAGCAATATAATAAAAAAAAATGAAAATCATGACCCCCTTCCCTTTAAGGAGTTAATAGGAGCAGAAATATGGCAGACCTTCACTACCCCCCAGGCTGCCATGACAACCATCCATTCCCTGTGATATCCTGAGAGATGTGCCATACATGTCTGATATATGGGGGTCCCACCTCTGTGGAGAACAGGGTCCCCCGACCCGCCTGCTGAGGTGATGACTGCATCCAAGTGGAGAATGAATGGGGAGGTGACCACACATGTGCACGACTCTCTCCATTCACTTGTATAGGAGTTCCAGAAACATCCGAGCACGGCCAGAGGTGGAGCCGCATCTATGAGACTTTTCTGGCATATCTTGGGGAGAAATGTCCGTGTTGGGAATACCCCTTTATTCCATGTGGTGACGGCTCTGAGAAGATGTTTTTCTCAATGATCAATAAGTGAGGTTCTGTATGTCACACATGATGTTGTCCCGTATGATTTCCATCTTCTCCTTTCTTCATAAAGACGTCTGCAGTACTAGATCCTCCAGTTTTCTCATCTTCTCCTCCACAACTTTCCTTCTCCTGAATGATCCACCAAGGATGGACAATGACAGGAAGGAGATGAGCAGAAGAATATTAGACTTCACCTTGCAGATCATCTACCTGTTGAGCGGAGAGGTAAGCTTTTCTACATTATAGAACAAGTCACACATATGGAAGGGACAATACATAATTGGAAGTAATAGGAAGAATCCAGTGTCCTGTATAACCACGTCCAGACCTTCCAAGTGACATCAAGCAGCCAACAGCAGAAAAGCTGAAGATCAGCCACCAATATGGTCAGTTATGTGTCATGTCACCAATGCAGCAATAGTAATGTTGTAGAGCAATAAGAATGACGAGTAGGAGGAACCAGGAGGATCAGGATGACCTCTATATAGAAACATAGAAGATGATGCCAGGAGGAGAGCACATGGTCTATCTAGTGCCCCCACAACTAATGTCAGATTGTCATAATGGGAGAAAAGAAAACCTGGACCGCACGTCCAATATGCTATACATGATCTATGACGGATCGGCAAAATATTGTTTTGCCCATCCGCAATAGATCAAGTATAGCATAGTGGATGTGCGGTTCAGGTTTTCTTCTCTCCCATTGTAATGTCAGATTGTGCCCCTTGTGTTTTTTGTTTTTTTTCTCTCGTGTAACGGATTGGCCGATGTCCGAAGCAGATGGCTCTGTACACTGCATAGCGGTCATAGCAGTACTGCAACTCTGCTCCTACTCACCTGAAGAGGAGCAGAGCTGCAGCACTGCCGCTATTCTGCTTCGGACACGAACATCCGTTGCCCAGTGGCAGCTAGAACAGCGTGCGTGCTCCGGGTGTCAGACCACAACTGTGGGGTCATCAGTATAAAAAACCGCCCCGTGCCTGGATAACCCCTATAAGTCCCTCCTGTAGTTGTCTTTGGCCTCGTTCTATTTTCTCAATGTTTCTATGTAGGTGAGGTCTCCAGTATTACAGATGTGGGGTCACTAGATCTCTATACAGCGGAGTCACAATCTCCCTCTTTCCAATGAGGGGGGAATACTGTGTTCAGTTTTCTATGTGTCCCTCTCTATACACAGGAGTACACAATAGTGAAGAAGACATCAGGTGACTGTACGACTCCAATCATCCAGGAGTCAGGAGGATGGAGCAGTAGTCAGAGCCCTATCACAGAGCCTCCCCCTCACTCCCGGATACTTAAGAAGAGCAATAAGAAGAAGATCTTAGAACTGATCTACAAGATGACTGAGCTGCTGACTGGAGAGGTGGGAATGCTGGGAAATTCTACAATAACAGCACTTGTGGTGTCTGGATGATGACTGTATCATTCTGTGTGTCAGGTTCCTATAAGGTGTCAAGATGTCACTGTCTATTTCTCCATGGAGGAGTGGGAGTATCTAGAAGGACACAAGGATCTGTACCAGGAGGTCATGATGGAGAACTACTGGCCACGCACATCACAAGGTAAGATAGATAGATATATACATATATTTATTTTAGAGTCTAGTTGGCCATTACTGTGGTCTCTGGTGTCTGTGTTAATACCATTAATATCGTCATGTGCAGAACATATACAAATGTGAGCAGTGACATGTAATGTAGGAGCTTCACAATTACAGCTCTAATGACATTACGTTAGAGGCCTACATTTCCCATATACATTCAACCAATCCATAGGTCTTAATTCACTCGATGGATGCCAAGAGTGTCCTTTTGACATCTATTGGACTATTACAGTTGACTATGCTTTTCTTCTACTCTATTGTATCCACTGTGTGGTTTTGTGTTTTGTTTTGCTTTTTTTTTTTTTTTACATTGGCAATACATTGGCAATGTATTCCAGTAAATGACGGTACAGTGACGTACGTCGGAGACTTCTGTCAGAGTGATATGTTGAGAATCCCTCCTGATGTATACCTCTGATAGAAGTCTACAATGTGAAGTGAAATGATCCTTACTTTTCAGGATGTCCCTCATGACCGCACTATAGAGGTTGTCTTCTTAACCTCTGTAGGAACAGGAACACAGAGAAGTTAAAAGGCCCCTCTCACCTCCACCCTACATTGTTTTTCCTGTCCCTACAGAGGCCAGCCGCAGAGCGGTGCTCTCTGCTGTTGTTTTTTTTCCATTTACCTGGATTCATCTGGCAGCCTGGGCTGATTGGTGGACTTATCTTTTCCACCTGGCTTGCTTCCTGACCCTACTGTACAGGGCCCCATCGGGTCTGAGAAGCAGGCACCCCACTGGTCCTCCGAAGGCTCTCGTGGCAGTTTTGTCACCCTGCTATGTCCGAATTCAAAAAACGCGCCTAATCGGCGTGCGCCGGACGTTTGGGTGTTGTATTTCTCTCTGGCTTCCCAGGAAACAATATTGAAAACCAAGGTTACGGATCGGGGGAGAAGCTGATGTCACTGGCTGGACAATCTGGTGGGTAAGCTGCTGTCTAAAAATGCTATTTAAATATCTAATATAAACAAGAGAAGAACTAGGTCCGCTCACCACATTGTAGTCTGGTCGCCACGTCCTATGTGGATCGGTTCAAACGGACAAACAGTCTACGTCGGAGGTAGATATCCATAAGAATGAAAGTGTGCCGGACTCGCTTTCATTCTTATGGCTATTTAAATGTTCCAGTCTGATCTGTGGTCTGTTACAGCAATGGATTCTCAAGCATCCGCTCGTGTTGACACTGTGCAGACTCTTGACACAGTCCATGTTAGTTACATTCCTGGAATACTTTTATATGGAATTACTACACCTACCATATATTGCTGCTATTCCTCTGTATTTTTAGAGAGACAAAGAACCATCTAAAAAAAACTAGTGATCCCCAAAAAATGGGCCAAACATTGTGCTGCATGCACATAAAGAATTCTTATAAAAAACAGCTGTATTAAGATTGTATAGCCAAGCTTGTTAAAGAGGAACAGCCCTTATTTATGATGGACATGAGGTCCATGATTAAAGATGAAGTAGAATTTACTATGTTGACTATGGCCCAGTCTCAGTACCCCATCGGGATCAAAGCAACGCAAAAGACCAAGGATCCAAATGGATTTCAGCTAACAATCAGAAGAACAATCCTACTCTGCCTCCGGAATCCAAACCTTGGTGTTTACCACCTTCTTGGTGACAGCAGAGAATGGAGCAGTCAGAGACGAGAAGTTTGGGATAAATTGCCGGTAGAAATGTGCGAGTCCCAGAAATTTCTGTATAGCCCGTATACCCTGTGGACGTGGCCACTCCAAGACGGACTTTACCTTCTCTGGATCCATCTTGAGACCACGATCCGAGACAATGTAGCCCAGGAAGGGCAAGGAGTTCGTCTCGAACACACACTTCTCGAGTTTAGCATATAGGCGATTCCCCCTTAACCACGACAGTTCCAGGGTACGGATCTGGATAGTGTACTCTCCTACCATCAATTCCCCTTAACGGAGTGTCAGAAGAGAGTGAGCTGTGGAAGACGTCTGACCCGGTTCCTCAAAAACAGTGTGGAAAGTCTCCAAAAATGACCGTAAGTCAGAGCATTACGGACCCTCACATTCCCAGATGGGGTTAGCCCAGGGGTGGGCAAACTTTTTGACTCGCGGGCCACAATGGGTTCTAAAATTTGACAGAGGGGCCGGGCCAGGAGCATTTGGAGGGAGTGTTTGGGCCGGATATACTAAAGCATTAAATGTAGTGTGTGCAAACCTCATAGCACAGTAAGAACACTACAACCCAATTTATTAACTGTCTTTCAAATGTGAAAAATAGCCCTTATCAGTTAATAAATTTGTCTCAAGGAATATGCAAGATATGGCATTTACATACTATTTCGCAGATACTGGGAGAAGGAAATGTAAATAGATTAAAATAACATACGCACTGTGATTTATCAAGAAAAAAGTTCTGTTGACTCTGTAAATTAGCTGCCAACCTCTGAGCAGTAGCCGCCCGTTCTTGTGTTGACTGCTTGCTAGCATAGTTTGCATGCTTCGTGGCAAAGTGACGGCTGATATTGTACTCTTTGAAAACCGAAGGGCTTAATGGTGACGTGAAACGAAGTGAAAATTAAAGTGAAATAAAGAGAAATACGCGCCACATTAACCCCTTAATGACCGGGCCATTTTGCACGTTAATGACCAAGGATTATTTTTTGTTTTTCCACGGTCGCATTCCAAGAGTCGTAACTCTTTTTTTATTCCGTCGACATAGCCGTATAAGGGCTTGTTTTTTCCGGGACGAGTTGTATTTTGTAATTGTACCATTTTTAGATGCTTATAACATATTGATTAACTTTTATTAACTTTATTTTAGGAGAGAATTGAAAATAAGCAGCTATTCCAGCATTAATTTTCACGTTATAAATTTACGCCGTTTACTATGCAGCGTAAATAACATGTTAACTTTATTCTATGGATCGGCACGATTACGGGGATACCAAATATGTAAAGGTTTTATATGTTTTTTCTACGTTTGCACAATAAAAACCCTTTTAGAAAAACATTACTTGTTTTTGCATCGCCGCGTTCCAAGAGGCGTAATTTTTTTATTTTTCCGTCGATGTGGCCGTACGTGGGATTGATTTTTGCGGGACAATGTGTAGTTTTCATTAGTACTATTTTGGGGTACATAGGACTTATAGATGAACTTTTATTTTATTTTTTATGGGGGGAATGGGAGAAAAGAGAGAATTTTGCCGTTGTTTTTTGCGTTTTCTTTGGACGCCGTTCATCCGGCGGTTTAATTAATGTGTTCATTTTATTGGTCAAGTTGTTACGATCGCGGGGATACCATATATGTGTATGTGTGATTTGTTTTGACCGTTTTATTAAATAAAACCACTTTTTGGGGCAAAAAAGTAGTTTTATTTGACTTTGACTGTAATTTTTTTTATTTTTTTTTTCACAAACTTTATTTAACGGTTTTACTTTTTTTTTTTTAGTCCCACCAGGGGACTTCACTATGCGATATGCCGATCGCATATATAATGCTTTGGTATACTTTGTATACCAAAGCATTATTGCCTGTCAGTGTAAAACTGACAGGCAACCTGTTAGGTCATGCCTCTGGCATCGCCTAACAGGCAGATGCTGAAGACAGACCTGGGGGTCTTTGTTAGACCCCCGGCTGTCATGGAAACCCGACGGCGACCCGCGATTTGTTTGCGGGGGCGCCGATCGGGAGACAGAGGGAGTTCCCCCCGCTGTCAAACACATTAAATGCCGCTGTCACTGTTGACAGCGGCATTTAATGGGTTAAACTGCCGGAATCGGCGCGTGCTTCGATTCCGGCAGTTGCAGCAGGAGCCAGGCTGTGTATAACAGCCGTGCTCCTGCCGCTGATCGCGTGGGTAAACTGTCAGTACCCGCGCGATCACAGGACGGATATATCCGTCCTCCTGCGCGAACTAGCAGCTGCTGAGGACGGATATATCTTGGACAAGTTCGGCGGGCCGGATTAAAAAGCCTAACGGGCCGTATGTGGCCCGCGGGCCGTAGTTTGCCCATGTCTGGGTTAGCCCGTGCCAGTGCTTTGCCAGAAAGGAGAGAGACAATTAAAGCGACCTTGGTAACATCAGAGGGGAAAAGATGAGCGTGCAAGTAGAAGTGAATCTGGCATTGGTTAATAAAGCGTCTACAGGTCTTCGCATCTCCGTCATGGCTAGGTGGTTGAGGCAGAGAAATTTAATGCCAAGTACTGACAGGAGGAGCATCAGGAGGTGGTGTAGAGGAAGCAGCCGCAGAAGGAAGATCCAAGCAGTTGACAAAGGAATTTACTCACTGGAGGAGCTCATCCTGTCGAACTCTGAGGTCACGCATTTCTGCTAGCAACAATTGGCTCGCTGTCTTGGGTTGACCAGCGGGATCCATAGCCTGAGCATACAGTTACGCCTGTGGGGTATGTGGACCCACTAGGCCGCTCCGCCGTAGGGGAGTAGCAGCTGGTCAAACGATAGTCAATGAAAGTCTTTAGAACTAGAGTACCTGCATAGAAGTTCTGGCAGACATGTGGCGTAGCAGACACTTTGGTGTAGCAGACTCCTTGGCATAGAAGACACTTGGCATGGCAGATGACACTTGGCATGGCAAATGACACGTGGCACAGAGGATGAAATTGACTCCAACACTAGACTTCGCTCAGGAACAAATACAATTACTGGATACACTAAACAGGATACGGGAACACTGGGAACAGGATACAACTAAGGGATCGCACAGTGATAGGCTAGGGAAGATTAAAGTGGTGCACATGCTGGCCCTTTAAGGGGACACCAGGGCACGCACGATCACCCTACGGGAGCAAGCGGCGGATGGGAGCTGTACATGCCGGCGTCCCCGGGGAGGAGGGGGGAGATGCCGGCACGAAGGTAAACTTTGCTGGCGGCCGCTAGGGGAAGCAGGAAGTGAACGGCGACGCCAGCGTTCCACAAATGGACAGAAATTAGCCAGAATTCATGGGTTCTGCAAATTATTCATTCAGGATGTAAAATAGAGTTTGAAAATGTTCCTCCAGATAAATTCCAGATTACTCAACTTCAGTCAAGCGATCTTCAGGCAATATTATTAGAAGGCATAAACAACATACTTCAAATTCAAAGGCTATTACTCAAAACTCTTTCTAGTAGGGAAACCCAATGGTTCATACGGAACCATAATTAACCTAAAATACTTGAACAGTAAAATACAGACGGTTCAAGATGGAATCTTTCCGAGCAACCATACCTCTAATAAATAAGCACGCGGTAATGTGCACCATAGATTTGAAAGATGCGTATTACCACATCCCAATTCATCTATGGTAGCAGAGATTTCTCCGATTTGCAGTTCGAAAAGGATTCTCCCATTCTTTAATAACAATTTCAGGGCCTTTCCTTCCACATTGAATCAGCCCCACGAATAGTTACGAAGCTGATCATAGAAAGAATGGCATTCCTGATGGAGTAAGTGGTGATCATAGTCCCTTACCTGGAAAATTTCCCTCTCCATAGTAGCTTCTTCCAGCATTCTTCCTGAACATTTCCCTTTGGTCCTTCCTCTTCTCAAAGATCTAGGATGGATCATCAGTTACAAAAAAACAGATCTCATTCCAGCAACAAGGATGATCTTTCTAGGTGTCTTGCTGGTTTATGCCATCAATACTCCTTCTTTCCCCATTCAAAACAGGGAAACATAAGAATAAAAATCTTGAGAGAAGGGTGCAGATTTTGGGACTTATAGCCTTGTCTATTCAAATTGTCTCATGGAACCATTTCTATTCCTGTACCCTTCAACATCTAATTTGGCATCTTGGGATTGAGACCTAAATTTGCTAAATACAAATATCGTTCTCCCATCAGTAAAGACATTTCTGAATTGGTGGCTTTAACCAACCATCCTAAAAAAGGGGATTCTTTGGAGACTTTCTCCTTGCATTCTGATCACTATGGATGTATGCCCGTCAATATGGGGCGTTCAAGGTCAGTGTTTTCAGGGGTGATGTTCACTTGAGTTTCGGAAGAAGTCCTCGAATTCCAGAGAGTTTAGGGCCGTGTGGGAAACATTAAAATGTTCTCATCTCCTCCTGCAAAACTCTCATTTGAGAATTTTTTTCAGGCAACGTAACTGCTTTTTTCTGTGCAATCAGGGCGGCAGGAGATATTGTCATCTCCAGAGCCTAACCTCAGAGATCTTCAGCTGGGCCAAGGACGTAGTACTATCAATCTCAGCAATTCATCTTAAAGGCTCAGACAATCAGACTGCAGACCCAGGGGAATGGGCCCTAAAAATTTTTTATCTCCTCTCCAAGAAGTCGAGTTATGCACAGGTGAACCTGTGTGCCTCAACAAGAAACTCAAAGATTAGTACCACCTTCTCTCTAAACCCGGGAGACAACCCGGCAGCAGTGGACGCTTTATCCCAATCTTACGACATAGGTCTGGCCTATTCCTTCCCTCCGTGTTCTCTGATTTCACTAGTTTTGAGGAAGATTCAAGAGAAGTCAGCCAATGTTATCCTCATGTTTCCCTTTTGCCCAAAACGGAGCTGGTTTCCAGTTCTAAAAGTTTTTTCTCTGTAGTAACCTGTTTTGCTACTCAATACAGGAAGATCTTCACAAAGGCATACTGTTATTTCAGGGTGTTCAGTATCTGAAACTGGCTGTTTGGATCCTGAGCGGGAATTGCTAAGAAAACATGGACTATCAGAGAATGTAATTTTCACTATCCAAAAGAGTTGCAAAACTAACATCTTTAAGGTACAGATATTTGCTTCTTTGATTTTCCGTTCACCAAAAACAAATACATTTTGATATTTGTAAAGGCAATTGTAAAACTAGGACCAACTCTCAGAAAATCTGTTTCACCATGAAATTCAAATTTAGTAATGTGAGATCTCTGTATGTCGCCTTTTGAATTTCTTCATTAAAGGACGGGTGTCGCGAAAATTTTTTTTTTTATATAATATTGCTTTTAGTATGTTATTAAAATCAATTTTATTTATTTCTGTGCTTGTGTTTTACTTTTTTTTTTTCTAACTTTTACTTCACTATGGGGGCTGCCATTTTGTTTTTCATCGCTGTATGTGTCGATTAACGACACATACAGAGATGGAATACGGCAGCTACAGTGCATAGGAGTCAATGAACGGGAGCCGTTCCATTGCTTCTGCTCTCTGTCTCAGTACTGCGCAGACGCAGGTCAGAGTCACACAGCAGAGCAGCTGTTTGCAGGGAGATAGCAGGCGCCATCATGAAGACCAGCTGCACTGCAGGAAAGATGTGTGTCTCTGTCTGTCCCTCTCTCTCTCTCACAGACCGCCGCTCTCGTGACCCCCAACGGGACCCTCCCCCCAAACGGGCGCCCCCCCCCCCGACGGACCCCCACCCGACGGGCCCCCTGTAGTCGTGCAGGAGACTCTGTATAAGGGACACATGATGTAACTGTCCTGGGAAAGCTGAGTGATAATATGCCCGCTGTGAGTGTGGTACCAAGCTTTCCCAGACCCCTGAACGATAAATCTCTCTAGTTGTGCTGAGACTGAGAGGTTCATTAGTCACATCCCCAAACAGTTTCAGCCCAACTAGAGAGATTTACCGTTCAGGGGTCTGGGAAAGCTGGGTGACCACCATTACCCTTCATACTGGAGTGTGAGAGGTTCATTAGTCACATCCCCAAACACACTCCAGTAGGAGGGGTAATGGTGGTCACCCAGCTTTCCCAGAAGCAGATATAACCAGGAAAGGGCTGGATGGACGGGCTGAGGGTGCACAGGGTTTTTGGTGATCCCGCTCTGTCATGTGATCGGACCTAGGTTACCGGTTCATCAGACTGGGTTCATGTGACTATAAATCTGTCCATAACAAGTGACAGTTCACTCAGAACAAGCCCACCCTCATGCCGTAGTTGTGTGGTTCTGTCTGCAGTTATGGCGGTGGGTGGCTCTGACACCCGCCTCCCCTGTCGGGTCATCTCAGGACAGAAGGGGTGTCCGGATTGGAGACACAGCGCCGCACCTGTCCTCAGGTTGTGTCTGGTATTGCAGTTCATCTCCATTGAAGTGAATAGGACAGAGCTGTAATACCACACGCGACCTGAGGACAGGTGCGGTGCCATGTTTTTCTGGACAACCCCTTTAAGACTTTTCCCGTGTGTGTGTGTGGCAAAGCGGAGTGTGCATGGGCGCCGCTGATACTTCATGGCCGCTTATCAGCTGTTTTGAAGAATCAGCGGAGAGCACCATCACCCCCCCACACACACACACACACACATATCTCCCCCCCAAACACGCAAAATCAAGTGTAATCAAGCGTTTTTTTTAATGTGTTTTTTTGCACGTAAAATGTGCAAAAAAAAACATGTCAAATACACTGCGTGTGAATCGGTCAACTGAAAAGTCATTCACTTCACTTTCATCATTCTAAGGCTGGGTTCACACGACCTATTTTCAGGCGTAAACGAGGCGTTTTACGCCTCGATTTACGCCTGAAAAGACGGCTCCAATACGTCGGCAAACATCTGCCCATTCATTTGAATAGGTTTGCCGACGTACTGTGCCGACGACCTGTAATTTTACACGTCGCTGCCAAAAGACGGCGCGTAAAATAACAGCCTCGGCAAAGAAGTGCATGACACTTCTTGGGACGTAATTTGAGCCGTTTTTCATTGAATTCAATGAAGAACAGCTCCAAATTACGGCCGTAATTGTCGCCTCGCAAAACGCGAGTACGAGCAATTACGTCTGAAATGACGGAGCTGTTTTCTCCTGAAAACAGCTCCGTCATTTCAGACGTAAATGCAGTTAGCGTGTGCACATACCCTAAGGGTATGTTCACACACAATGTTTTCAGCTGAAAAATCTGAAGCAGAACGCCTACAAGCATCTGCCCATTGGTTTCAATGGGAAATAGGGTGTTCTGTTCCGACAGGGCTTTTATTTACGTGGTAGTTTTCCAAAGACGCCCGACCAAAATGAAGTGTACATCACTTCTTGGGACGTTTTTGGAGCCGTTTTTCATTGACTTTATAGAAAAACAGCTCCAAAAACGGCCGTTAAAAAACGCGAGTTTGATTAAAAAATGGCTGAAAATCAGGAGCTGTTTTCCCTTTGTTTAGTAAGCGTGTGAACATACCCTTAGTCTTTTGGTGTGTCCTATAACTTCTGCCAGCTGCAGAATCACACCCAATATGGCTGCCAGACACTGCTTAGCAATTTGAAGACACCTTTTCCTGGCTTGTGGCAGGGGGGTGAGATTCCCTCCCACATTTACAGCAGCTGTGAGTCAGGTTTCTTTGCCTTATTCACCTTGCTGTATTTCTGGTGGCCAACATTGGAATACATGTCAAATTATTATTTAATTTTTAATACTTTCCACCATATGGAAAAAAAATAAAAATACAGCAAAAAACTTAAAAAATATAATAGAAATAAGTAACGACACTTAAAAAAAGAACGGTTTAATTTGCGACACATTCCCTTTAAGCAGATCTAAAGTCTGTTTCCTTTAAAAATTACCAAGAAGAGTTATTTCACACCTTCGACGAAAGACAAGCATTTTTCAACTATTTTGAAAAAACAAATCCATGGGGAATTAATTCCAACTTATTTGTACAGTATGGAGAAAAAAACAAAGGGAAAATAGCATCTAAAAGCACTATATCAAGATGGCTAAAAACTTCTGTACAGGACTCTTTTATATAATCCAAGGATAAAGTCAAGGCCCACTCTACCAGAGCGATATCAACATCCTAGGCCGAAAGGGCAGATGGTTTGTTTTATCAAACCTGCCACGTGTCAAATGTCCATACTTTTTACAGAAATTACATACTTGATGTGTTATCTAATGAAGACTCTGTTTTTGGAAGTAAATTTCTACAAGCTGTTGCTCCCCCCCCCCCCCCCCAGGCCTACTGTTCGTGTAGTGCTGTCATGAGGAATGTCCTGGAAATTAGAAATGAGTCCTACCAGTAGTTGCTTTTCCAGCAGTCCATCATGACGTCGCTCTGATTTCCCTCAATTATGGTTTGTATTATCTACTTTATAAAATGTAGCATATGTGGATTTGTGTTTTGGTTTCAATAAATCTAGTTGCATCCATCCCGATGTTGTAATTAGAAAAACTCTGAATGGTGGAGGTGGAAGGGGCTTCTTAACCTCTGTGTTCAAGAGGACAACCTCCTGTAGTGCTGTCATGATGGACTCCTGGAAAACCAAATTATGGTAGGACTAAGGCCTAATCTAAACGACTGCATTTGTTTTGTGGTCCGCAAAACCACTGGACTGTTGCGGTCTAAACTTTGTTGTGCATCCGTGAGTCATCTGCTCTTGTAATCTCTCCAACATGAGGAGTCTAAGGCTGGGTTCACACGACCTATTTTCAGGCGTAAATGAGGCGTATTATGCCTCGATTTACGCCTGAAAATACAGCTCCAATACATCGGCAAACATCTGCCCATTCATTTGAATGGGTTTGCCGACGTACTGTGCCGACAACCTGTAATTTACGCATCGTCGTTTGACAGCTGTCAAAAGACGACGCGTAAAATTACAGCCTCGTCAAAAGAAGTGCAGGACACTTCTTGGGGTGTTTTTGGAGCCGTTTTCTCATAGACTCTATTGAAAACAGCAAAAAAAAACGGCGTGAAAACGGCGCGAAAAACGCAGCGAAAAACGTGAGTTGCGAAAAAAAAATTTGAAAATCAGGTGCTGTTTTCCCTTGAAAACAGCTCCGTATTTTCAGACATTTTTGGCTTAGCGTGTGAACATACCCTAAAGTTCTACCATGTGGGACATGACAATCGTATAACATGAGTTATGAAAGGCCTCAGTTATGGAGAAATATCATAAGAAATAAATGTGTTTCCCCTAGAGAAGAGAAGGCTGAGGGGTAGGGGGATATCTTTTTATATAAATATAGAAATGTCCTTATAAAACAATGTAATAAATGATTATTTTCATGGACCCAGCAGAGAACACGGGGTCACTGCTTACGATTAAAGGAAGTGCAATTCCATCACAATGTCGTAAAGCTCCCACAGGGTTTGATAATGGTATAATGTGGCGAGAGAGATAAGAAAGGGTTAGATATCTTCCTTGTAAAATACAATATACAGGGTTACTGGTAGTAATGTAGAATGTGGATCTCGGCATCTGTCTGATCGTCAGCCAGGGGCAGGGAGGTATTTTCCACTACATATAGAATTGGGTCTCTGACATGTAGAGGGGTCCCCTGGGACTGTTATATTGATGGCCACATGGGCTGTGGCTAGGATTTCAGTTTAGTCCCATACATATTTGTGGGGGGATAATTCATGTGTGGAACAAGGAAAATCATATTCTGTGACATGCTGCTCATGTGCAGTGTGGAGGATGGGCAGATGTACCAGGTGTACTGCCAGTCAGCAATCTCTGCCAGTGTGTTACACAAGTAGGTCACAAAACTAGGATCTACACCGATGAGCCATAACATTAAAAACACCTGCCTGGTATAGTGTAGTCCCCATCATGCGGCAAAAAACATCTGACCCATCGAGTCATGGACTCCACAAGAGCAGTGAAGGTTCCTGTGGTAACTGGCACAAAATGATAGCAGCAGATCCTTCAAAGGGTAACTAAACATTTAAAAGCCTTTGGACATGTCAGAATTTTGATTGGTGGGGATCAAAGCACTGGGACCCCCACCAATCACTAAAATCAAAATGGCAGAAGAGCTCGAGTAAGCACTGTGCTGCTTCGTTTCTGTTTTCCTTCCTAGGTTTACTCGGAGTGGTGTACGGGCTTAATAGAAAGTCTATGAGTCTGTACATGGCTTGCTCAACTTTTGGAGGAAAGCCGATCAAAAATGTAGCAATACAGCACTCAACTAAGCCCTTCTGCCACTTCATTTTAGCCATCAGTGGGGGTGTCAGTGCTCGGACCCCCATCAATCAAAACTTCTAACATGTTACTATGAAATGTCAAACGTTTTTTAAAAGTTTAGTTACCCTTAAAACAAACATTAGGGCGGGTATACTATCACTAGTGAATGTCGATTTATTATTTTCAAACATCTCCCTTCTTCCACATTCACTGATAACTTTAGTTAGCATTGTACATTCTCTAGTAATAATTTACATTCACTGTAAACTCCACTTCCACCATGACATACAGTATATATTGAGGAGGATCGCGTGGGTCATTTTCATTTGGGAAAAACCTGGCATGATTGTGAATCTAATAGGTCCATGAATCTTGCAATAGAGGAGGATGGGGTGTTCCCTTTCTTTAAAGAGGCTCTGTCACCAGATTGTGCAACCCCTATCTGCTATTGCAGCAGATAGGCGCTGCAATGTAGATTACAGTAACGTTTTTATTTTTAAAAAACGAGCATTTTTGGCCAAGTTATGACCATTTTCGTATTTATGCAAATGAGGCTTGCAAAAGTACAACTGGGCGTGTTGAAAAGTAAAAGTACAACTGGGCGTGTATTATGTGCGTACATCGGGGCGTGTTTACTACTTTTACTAGCTGGGCTTTCTGAAGAGAAGTATCATCCACTTCTCTTCAGAACGCCCAGCTTCTGGCAGTGCAGATCTGTGACGTCACTCACAGGTCCTGCATCGTGTCGGCACCAGAGGCTACAGTTGATTCTGCAGCAGCATCAGCGTTTGCAGGTAAGTAGCTACATCGACTTACCTGCAAACGCCGATGCTGCTGCAGAATCATCTGTAGCCTCTGGTGCCGACACGATGCAGGACCTGTGAGTGACGTCACAGATCTGCACTGCCAGAAGCTGGGCGTTCTGAAGAGAAGTGGATGATACTTCTCTTCAGAAAGCCCAGCTAGTAAAAGTAGTAAACACGCCCCGATGTACGCACATAATACACGCCCAGTTGTACTTTTACTTTTCAACACGCCCAGTTGTACTTTTGCAAGCCTCATTTGCATAAATACGAAAATGGTCATAACTTGGCCAAAAATGCTCGTTTTTTAAAAATAGAACACGCTGTGTGTCTGTCACTGCCAGAAGCTGGGCGTTCTGAAGAGAAGTGGATGATACTTCTCGTCAGAAAGCCCAGCTAGTAAAAGTAGTAAACACGCCCCGATGTACACACATAATACACGCCCAGTTGTACTTTTACTTTTCAACACGCCCAGTTGTACTTTTGCAAGCCTCATTTGGATAAATACAAAAATGACCATAACTTGGCCAAAAATGCTCGTTTTTTAAAAATAAAAACGATACTGTAATCTACATTGCAGCGCCTATCTGCTGCAATAGCAGATAGGGGTTGCACAATCTGGTGACAGAGCCTCTTTAACCCCTTCCCTCTTTGGGCACTTTTGACCTTACTGACAGAGCCTCATTTTTCAAATCTGACATGTTTCAATTTATGTGGTAATAACTCCGCAATGCTTTTACCTATCCAAGCGATTCTGAGATTGTTTTCTCGTGACACATTGGACTTTATGTTACTGGCAAAATTTGCCCGATACATTCAGTATTTAATTGTGAAAAACACCAAAATTTAGCGAAAAATTAGCATTTTTCTCAATTTAAATGTATCTGCTTGTAAGACAGGCAGTTATAACACACAAAAATGTTGCTAATTAACATCACCCATATGTCTACAATAGTTTAGCATCCTTTTTTGAACATCAATTTATTTTTCTGGGACGTTACAAGGCTTAGAACTTTAGCAGCAATTTCTCACATTTTCAAGAAAATGTCAAAATTCTATTTTTACAGGAGCCAGTTCAGTGGTGAAGTGGCTTTGAGGTCCTTAGATATTAAAAACCCCCAATAAGTCACCCCATTTTAAAAACTGCACCCCTCAAAGTATTCAAAACAGCATTTAGAAAGTTTCTTAACCCTTTAGACATTGCGCAGGAATTAAAGCAAAGTAGAGGTGACATTTACAAATTTCATTTTTTTTTTTGCAGAAATTCATTTTTAATCCCTCTTTTTTTGTAACATGAAGGTTTTACCAGAGAAACACAACTCAATATTTGTTACCCAGGTTCTGCAGATTTAGGAAATATCCCACATGTGGCCCTGGTGTGCTTATGGACTGAAGCACAGGCCTCAGAAGTAAAGGAGCACCTAGTGGATTTTGGGGCCTCCTTTTTATTAGAATATATTTTAGGCACCATGTCAAGTTTGCAGGGCTCTTGCGGTGCCAAAACAGTGGAAACCCCCCACAAGTGGCACTATTTTGGAAACTACACCCCTTGAGGAAATTATCAAGGGGTATAGTGAGCACTTTGACCCCACAGGTTTTTTGCAGAAATTTCTGGAAGTAGGCAGTGAAAATGAAAATCTACATTTTTTCAAAGAAAATGTAGGTTTAGCTAATTTTTTCTCATTTCCACGAGGACTAAAGGAGAAAAAGCTCCACAACATTTGTAAAGCAATTTATTCCGAGTAAAACAATACCCCACTTGTGGTCATAAACGGCTGTTTGGACACACGGCAGGGCTCAGAAGCGCCATAAGACTTTTGGAACTAGGATTTAGCTGGATATGTGTGTGGACGCAATGTTGCTTTTGGCATAATAAAGGTGTTAAAGGGAATGTGTTGCCAGAAAAACATGTTTTTTTTTTAAAAATTAAACATTTAGTGTGTGGGTGATTAAACATTGTTAAAAATTTTTTTATTTTTTTGCACGAGTCCATGTAATATTATAAATTATTTCTAATTTATAATACTACCCATTTTTGGTCACTAGATGGAGCTGTTCCCAAAATTGCAGCATTGCAACATTGGGTTAAAAGCCCTCGCTCTAGTGAGCTCTCAGCATCCCCCCCTCCTTTATCCTGGCTAGTGCCGGGATAAACGAGGGGTTTGAAAGGTTTAACCTCCTACACTGTGTGTCGCCATTTTTTTAGGTAACCCACAGTGTAGTAGGTTTACATACAGTAGTAAACACACACAAACACTAACATACATTGAAATCTCTTACCTGCTCCTGCCGCCGCGGCTCCCTCCGGCCCGTCCGCTCCCTTTGCTGCCGCTGTTCCATGTGCACAAGTCCGGAAGCCGCGACCGGAAGTAGTAATATTACTGTCCGGCCGCGACTTCCGGTCTACAGGAAAATGGCGCCGGACGGCGCCAATTTCGAATAGGACTGTGTGGGAGCGGCGCATGCGCAGTTCCCACACAGACGCCGTACACGGCAGTCAATGGGACGGGAGCCGTTCGCAGTCCCTATGGGACTGTGGCTGCCGTGTTCCATGTCTGTGTGTGTCGTTAATCGACACACACAGAAATGGAACAAAAAATGGCAGCCCCCATAGGGAAGAAAAAGTGTAAAAAATAAGAAACAGTAAAACACAAACACACAAATGAAAATAAACGTTTTTATTAAAGCACTAACATCTTTAACATATAAAAAAATTATTTGTGATGACACTGTTCCTTTAATGAATCATGAAGTTACTAATTTATGGATGTATGGTACTCTTTGAAGCAATCTTTGATACACAGGCCTGGTTTTGGGGGGCAGGTTTCACAGTGGTAAATAGTGTATTTTCTTATTCCCCTTTTGGAACACACTCTGCACTTTTTTTGTGTCCTTCCCTTCTTTGCAATTTGGGGCACTTCATTGGGGAAATGTTGCCCTAGGACAATACGTGGAGTATCGCTACCAGCAGATGTGCTTGGGCCCTCCCCTGCCTGGTTCCCAAATAGAAGTGCCTTGATCACCACCTCTTGGAAGTTAAGGAATGTCCCTGTCCGGCCTGCACATCGGGATAGTACGTAAGCATTATATAATGCCATCGGTACAATGTGCACGCCCAGCTTTTTGTACCATGTCTTTGTTTTCCGTAGGGCACTATAAGACTTCAGTACTTGATCAGAGAGATCAACCCCGCCCATGTATTTATTGTAGCCCAGGATGCAATATGGCTTCTGGGTCACTGTGGTGGTACCTCGTTCAGGGACAGGGGTGCTGCCGCTGCCATCAATTGTGGTCAATATAAGGACATCCCCCTTGTCCTTATATTTGACAAACAGCATGTTCTCGCTGCATAGTTCCCTGCTCTCACCCCTTCTGAGGCTTTGGCTAAGCAGTGTTTTAGGGAGGCCTCTCTGATTTTTGCGCACAGTACCACATGCTACAGTACTTCTGGCAGAAAGGCACTTAAATAGTGGGATGCTGGTATAGAAGTTATCGACGTAAAGGTGATAATCCTTGTCCAGCAATGGGTGCATCAAATCCCACACTATTTTCCCACTAACTCCCAGGACGGGGGGGGGGGGGGCATTCTGGGGGTTCAATAATACAGTCCTTCCCTTCGTAAACCCTAAACCTGTGTGTATACCCAGATGTACCCTCACACATTTTGTACAATTTAATTCCATACCTTGCCCTCTTATTGGGCAGGTATTGACGGAATTTAAGCCTCCCCTTAAAATGAACAAGGGACTCGTCTATGGAAATATATTTATCGGGGGTGTACACTTGTGAAAATTTGGTGGAGAAATGATCAATGAGTGGCCTGATTTTAAAAAGACGGTCAAATGTGGGGTCGTCCTGGGGCGGGCACTGGGCATTATCATTATAATTGTAATGATGGGGGTAGGGAAACGGACAAGTGAGCCCTAATCTACCCACCACTCTGTCCCTGCCTACTTGCAACGACCCGCCCTAGGCGACGGGGTACAACTGAGCGGCGGTCCCTACGCTCAGTAAGTACACGAGACAAACAGACAAGGGTACACAAAGAAAAGGGAAAAGGGGAAGTTGCCCACGGCAACACCGTGAGCAACAAGAGTGGTGAACGAGCCGAGTCAAACCAGGAGTGTCCGAGGTACCAAACGCAGAGCAGGAGAGTAGTCAGTAAGCCAGGGTCAGTATGGAGCAGGATCAAATAGATAGAAGCTGTAGCTAGGCCAGGAAACCACACGAGAAGAATCACAAGCAAAGGAGGAACAGGAAATGCAGGTATAAATAGACAGAGGGCGGGAGCTAGCTCCGTCTGGCCAGGCTGCGATAGGCTCTCCCACTCCTAAGCCTGCCAGCCTGAGTGGTGGAAGCTGGAGTCAGTCTCAGAGACATAGACTCAGGTGCAGACTGATTATCTATGGGCGTATACACAGAAGTTGTGCCTGGCAGATCCTTTACAGTACCCCCCCCCCCTTTATGAGGGGCCACCGGACCCTCACTAAGTGGACCTGGTTTATTGGGGAAACTAAGGTGGAACTTAGTGACCAATACCCCAGCGTGAACATCCCGGGCGGGTACCCAAGTCCTCTCCTCAGGCCCGTATCCTCTCCAATGGACCAGGTACTGGAGGGAGCCTTGGACCATCTTGCTGTCCACAATCTTGGCCACCTCGAATTCCACCCCCTCAGGGGTGAGAACGGGAACAGGAGGTTTCCTCGAGGGAGCCAAGGACGGGGAGCAGCGTTTAAGGAGGGAGGCATGAAACACGTTGTGTATTCGAAAAGATGGGGGCAGCTCCAGTCGGAAGGAGACAGGATTGAGGACTTCAATGACCTTATACGGCCCAATAATCCGGGGAGCAAACTTCTTGGACGGGACTTTAAGGCGCAAGTTCTTTGACGATAGCCACACCAGATCCCCGACCATAAACAAGGGGTTAGCAGAACGTCTTCTATCTGCCTGAGTTTTTTTTATGCTCTGGGACGCCTCTAGGTTTTTCTGAACCTGGGCCCAGACTGTGCACAGTTCCCGATGAACGACCTCTACCTCGGGATTGTTGGAACTACCAGGTGAAACGGAGGAGAACCGTGGATTAAACCCAAAATTACAGAAAAAGGGGGAGACCCCTGACGAGTTACTGACCCGGTTATTAAGGGAAAATTCGGCGAGGGGAATGAATGAGACCCAATCATATTGACAATCAGAGATAAAACACCTTAAATATTGTTCTAGAGACTGATTATTCCTCTCTGTTTGGCCATTAGTTTCAGGATGGAAGGCAGAGGAGAAGGACAGATCAATCTCCAACTTTTTACAGAAGGCGCTCCAAAACAATGAAACAAATTGTACCCCTCTGTCCGAAACAATATTGACAGGAACCCCATGGAGACGCAGGATGTGTTTGACAAACAAGGTAGCTAACGTCTTGGCATTGGGTAGTTTCTTCAGGGGCACAAAGTGGCATATCTTACTGAAGCGGTCTACTACAACCCACACCACCGACTTGCCTTGAGATGGAGGCAAATCGGTGATAAAATCCATGGAGATATGGGTCCAAGGTCTCTGGGGAATGGGCAAAGAACGTAGTAAGCCCGCTGGTCGGGACCTGGGAGTCTTGAACCTAGCACAAACCTCACAAGCGGCGACGTAGGCCTTAACGTCTTTAGGCAACCCAGGCCACCAATAGTTTCTGGCAATGAGGTGTTTGGTACCCAGGACGCCTGGATGACCAGATAGTGCGGAGTCATGATTTTCCCTAAGTACCCTTAGCCGGAATTGCAGGGGAACAAACAGCTTGTCCTCAGGAAGGTTCCCGGGAGCTGAACCTTGATCAGCCGCAATTTCAGAGACTAAATCAGAATCAATAGAGGAAATGATTATACCTGGAGGCAAAATACAAGCAGGATCTTCCTCCGAAGGAGGGCTGGCCATGAAGCTATGCGACAGTGCATCGGCCTTAATATTTTTAGACCCAGCCCTATAGGTAACCAAAAAGTTGAATCTGGTAAAAAACAGCGCCCATCGAGCTTGTCTCGGGTTTAGCCTCCGGGCAGATTCTAGGAAAACCAGATTCTTGTGGTCGGTAAGGACCGTTACCTGGTGCCTAGCCCCCTCCAGGAAGTGGCGCCACTCTTCAAATGCCCATTTAATGGCTAAGAGTTCGAGGTTGCCAATATCATAGTTACTCTCAGTGGGCGAAAACTTCCTGGAGAAGTAGGCACAGGGACGGAGATGGGTGAGGGACCTGGTACCCTGGGACAAGACAGCCCCCACTCCCACCTCGGATGCGTCGACTTCCACGATAAATGGCTCCATTTGGTTGGTCTGAACGAGCACCGGGGCCGAGATAAAGCACTTTTTAAGGACCTCAAAAGCCTGGACAGACTCAGGAGGCCAGTGGAGGAGATCAGCACCTTTGCGAGTGAGGTCCGTAAGAGGCTTAGCGATGACCGAGAAGTTAGCAATAAATCTCCTGTAATAATTTGCGAACCCCAAGAAACACTGTAACGCCTTCAGGGAGGCAGGTTGGACCCATTCCGCCACAGCCTGGACCTTGGCGGGGTCCATGCGGAATTCATGAGGAGTGAGGATTTGACCCAAAAATGGTATCTCCTGTACCCCAAACACACATTTTTCGGTTTTCACAAACAGTTTGTTTTCCCGAAGGACCTGGAGCACCTTCCTGACATGCTCAATGTGGGAGGACAAGTCCTTGGAAAACACCAGTATGTCATCAAGGTACACTACAAGAAATACCCCCAGGTAATCTCTTAAAATCTCATTTATGAAATTCTGGAAGACCGCAGGAGCATTACACAACCCAAAGGGCATGACGAGGTATTCGAAATGACCTTCGGGCGTGTTAAACGCAGTCTTCCACTCATCCCCCTCTTTGATGCGGATAAGGTTATACGCCCCCCCGAAGATCAAACTTAAGAGAACCATTGGGCCCCCGAACCTGATTGAAGAGATCTGGTATCAAAGGAAGGGGATACTGGTTCCTTACAGTGACCTTATTCAAGTTACGGTAGTCAATGCATGGCCTAAGACCACCATCCTTCCCTACGAAGAAGAAGCCAGCACTTACCGGAGAAGTAGAGGGGCGAATGTAACCCTTGGCCAGGCATTCCTGGATATACTCTCTCATGGCTTCACGTTCGGGACAAGAAAGATTAAATATCCTACCCTTAGGGAGCTTAGCTCCTGGTACCAATTCGATAGCGCAATCGTATTCTCTATGAGGAGGTAACACTTCGGAGGCCTCCTTAGAGAAAACATCAGCGAAGTCCTGAACAAACTCAGGTAGCGTGTTCACCTGCTCAGGGGGAGAAATAGAATTAACAGCAAAACATGACGTCAAGCATTCATTACCCCATTTGGTAAGCTCCCCAGTATTCCAGTCAAACGTGGGATTATGCAACTGCAACCAGGGAAGGCCTAAAACCAAATCGGACGATAATCCCTGCATCAACAGTACAGAGCACTGCTCCAAATGCATGGAGCCAACAAGGAGTTCAAAAACAGGGGTATGCTGTGTAAAATAACCATTAGCAAGAGGGGTGGAGTCGATACCCACTACCGGGACAGGTTTAGGCAAATCAATCAAAGGCATAGCTAGAGACATAGCAAATTCCACAGACATGATATTAGCAGAAGACCCTGAATCCATGAAGGCACTGCAGGTAGCAGACCTACCACCAAAAGAGACCTGAAAGGGAAGCAAGATTTTATTACGTTTCATATTTACGGGAAATACCTGTGCGCCCAAGTGACCTCCCCGATGATCACTTAGACGCGGAAGTTTTCCGGCTGCTTATTCTTACGCCTAGGACAGGTGTCCACTTGATGCTTGTCATCCCCACAATAGAAGCAGAGACCATTCTTGCTGCGGAACCCTCTACGTTGTCGGGGGGACACCGAGGCCCCGAGTTGCATAGGTACCTCCGAGTCTTCCATGGAAGAGCGAAGCAACGGGACTTCGGGAGGCATCATGGGGGAGTCAGAGGGGAAAACACACAAACGTTCAAGTTGTCCTTCCCTGAGACGTCGGTCAAGTCGTACCGCTAAAGCCATAACCTGGTCTAGGGAGTCAGAAGAGGGATAGCTAACTAGAAGGTCTTTCAGGGCGTTCGACAGACCCAACCTAAACTGGCACCTTAAGGCATGGTCATTCCACCGAGAAGCTACGCACCACTTCCTAAAATCAGAACAATACTCCTCAACAGGTCTCTTACCCTGACGTAAGGTCACCAGCTGACTCTCGGCAAAGGCAGTCCTGTCCGTCTCATCATAAATGAGTCCGAGAGCAGAAAAGAAACGATCAACGGAGGAAAGTTCAGGGGCGTCAGGAGCCAAGGAGAAGGCCCACTCTTGGGGCCCTTCCTGGTGCCGGGACATAATTATACCCACCCGCTGGCTCTCAGAACCTGAGGAGTGCGGCTTTAAGCGAAAGTAGAGCCTACAACTCTCCCGAAAGGAGAGAAAAGTCCTCCAGTCCCCTGAGAACCGGTCAGGCAACTTGAGGTGGGGTTCAAGAGGTGAGGGACACTACCATGGTAGCGTCAGGCTGGTTGACCCTCTGAGCCAGGGCCTGGACCTGTAGGGAGAGACCCTGCATTTGCTGGGCCAGGGTCTCAAGGGGGTCCATAGTAGAGTCAGGGACCAGGGTAGACTAGGTATATGGGCTTGTGATTATGTAATGATGGGGTTAGGGAAACGGACAAGTGAGCCCTAATCTACCCACCACTCTGTCCCTGCCTACTTGCAAAGACCCGCCCTAGGCGACAGGGTACAACTGGGCGGCGGTCCCTACGCTCAGTAAGTGCACGAGACAAACAGACAAGGGTACACAAAGAAAAGGGAAAAGGGGAAGTTGCCCACGGCAACACCGTGAGCAACAAGAGTGGTGAATGAGCCGAGTCAAACCAGGAGTGTCCGAGGTACCAAACACAGAGCAGGAGAGTAGTCAGTAAGCCAGGGTCAGTATGGAGCAGGATCAAATAGATAGAAGCTGTAGCTAGGCCAGGAAACCACACGAGAAGAATCACAAGCAAAGGAGGAACAGGAAATGCAGGTATAAATAGACAGAGGGCGGGAGCTAGCTCCGTCTGGCCAGGCTGCGATAGGCTCTCCCACTCCTAAGCCTGCCAGCCTGAGTGGTGGAAGCTGGAGTCAGTCTCAGAGACATAGACTCAGGTGCAGACTGATTATCTATGGGCGTATACACAGAAGTTGTGCCTGGCAGATCCTTTACATTAATGTAAGATTTTTAAAATGTCTTCAAAGCGAGTCCGGGTCATGGCTATGCGGTAAATTGGGGTGCTGTACAAAATATCCGCACTCCAGTATTGCCTAACCTCTGGCTTCCTCACTAGTCCCATATCCAGCACAAGGCCCCAAAATGTCATCATCTCCGCTGCATCTACTGGGGTCCACCTAACAAATTATGAAGTGGGGTTTTGGGTTAAAAATTGTTGGGCGTACAGATTCGTCTGGCCACCATTAAATTAACAAACTCCTCAGAGAAAAAGACCTTGAAAAACTCAATTTCTGTGAGGCCTTCAGTCTTAGGCCTCATTTACACGAACGTATTATACGCGCGTGCGACGCGCGTGCTTTGCACGCATGTCGTACGCACCTATATTAGTCAATGGGGCAGTTTAGACGATGCGTGAATTGCGCTCAGCGCGTGTGCGCAGAAAAAAACTCACGACATGTTCTATAATCGTGCGTTTTTCGCGCACTCACGCACCCATTGAAGTCAATGGGTGCGTGAAAACCACGCATGCCGCACGGAAGCACTTCCGTGCGAACTGCGTGATTCGCGCAAGAGCTGTCAAACTCCTGAATGTAAACAGAAAAGCACCACGTGCTTTTCTGTTTACAAACATCCAAACGGAGTGTCAAATTCGAGATGAGCGCACCGAACTTCACCGGGTTCGGCCAAACTCGTTTTGACCGAAACCGGTAAAAAATGTTCGGGTACGCGACGTCAGGAGACAGTCACTGTCTACGGTGCTGAAAGCGTTAAACTGGTTCAGCACCATGGACAGTGACTTCCGCTCCGAAAATCCATGAACCTGTAAAAAAAAAAAGACGTTCTGACTTACCGATAACTCCGGTCCGACCTCCCGGGATGACAGTTCAGTCAAAGTGACAGCTGCAGCCAATCACAGGCCAAGCACAGGCTGCAGCCAATCACAGGCTGCAGCGGTCTCATGGACTGCGGCGTCATCCTGGGAGGTGGGGCCGGATGACAAGAGAGGGACGCGTCACCAAGGCAACGGCCGGGAGCCCGGACTGGGGGAAGCAGGAAGTTCTTGGTAAGTATGAAAGTCTTTTTTTATTCACAGGTTGGTGTATATTGTGTTCGGCATTCACTGTCGAGGGTGCTGAAAGAGTTACTGCCGATCAGTTAGCTCTTTCAGCACCTTGGACAGTGACGGGCGTCGACTAGCCTCATCTCTATGATGGCGGCTGCGCGAAAATCACGCAGCCGCGCATCATACACGGATGACACACGGAGCTGCCAAGTGCCTTTTGCGCGCGCAAAACGCAGCGTTTTTTGCGCGCGCAAAACGCACACGCTCGTGTAAATGAGGCCTTAAACTGAATTCCTGAGCTGCCTATAAAATCAGGAATTTGAGGCTCATAATTTTCAGGGAGTGGAGTCCACACGGGATCAATCATTGGGGTTGGCTCAGCTGCTCTCCTGGGTCGCCTTTGGGGGGGTTCCTCATCACAGGAAGAGGAGGAAACTAAAAGGACATATTCCTCCTCTCCCTCGCTGGCCGACTCCATGTCAGAGGCAATGATGGCGTATGCCTCCTCGACTGACTACATCCTTCTGGACGATTGAGACATTTTGATTTATTACAGGGGGTTGTGTGGTGTTTTTACACGTGTATAGTGAACAGAAGTTAGAAGATAAGAAAGAAGAGAAGAAAAGGAAAAAAACAAGAATAGAATTTACTGTACGATTATCAGTTAGAAAAAACAACTGAACGTCCGTCAGTAACTGACGCTATCTATTACTAAAAAAAACCTGTAGTCAAACTAACGTGCTACTTTAAAACTAGGTTCTAAAAATTTACTGGACGGACGTCAGTAAAAAAACAACTGAACGTCCGTCAGTAACTGACGCTATCTATTACTTAAAAAAACCTGTAGTCTATCTAACGTGCTACAGTAAAACTAGGTTCTAAAAATGTACTGGACGAACGTCAGTAAAAAAACAACTGAACGTCTGTAAGTAAGTGATGCTATCTATTACTAAAAAAAACGTAGTCTAACTGAACTACGGTAAATATCTACTAAAACTGCAGAAAAAAGTTGCTAGATATATCTATCTAGGTCTAAAACTAAATGAAAGTTTCTAACGCTGGCGTATGCTACCCTAACTCCCTACCTACTAGCTACACCTAACTACTATTATATTTTACATTTTATATTGTATTAGAAAAAAAAAACCTGCGCCAGAAAATATGCTGATCAATGATGTGTGTCACTGATCAGCACGCAGCGCAGGACGCACAGTATGGAAAGGTGCGGGTGAAAAAAAAAGACCTAAAAAAACCTGCGTAAAAAAATTACCACAGATGCTGATAACTAATCAACAGTCTGTAGTCGCAGGGTGCACACAGATAGATGGTGCAAATTTATAATTGGAAAAAAATTACAAAAATAAAAAATTCCTGGACCAAACGTTGAGCACAAATGCCGATCAGAGATGGCGGTCACTGATCAGCGCTCAGCGGTCACAGGACCCACACAGGTAATTGGTGTGGGTGAAAAAAAGGCACAAAGAAAGAACCTGTGGGAAAAAAAAACCCACGGATGCTGATCAGTGATGGCGGTCACTAACCAGCACTTCGTGGCTGCAGAGCGCACACAGGGAGATGGTGCAAATTAAAAAAAAAAAAATCCTGCACCAAAAATTGAGCACAGATGCTGATTAGTGATGGTGGTCACTGATCAGCGCTCAGTGGGCACAGGACTCGGACAGGGAGGGGGTGGATTGGGACAGGCCCAAGGGCAGGGACAGGCCCAAGGACAGGGACAGGGCCAAAAAAATCTGTCTGATCACAAAAAAATTAAAAAAAAAGGTGATCAGACAGAAGCAGCAAAAGGGCTTTCTTATTTTTTACACAGTAGTGCAGGGCGCACTACAAATCCCAGAAAATCCACAGCAGACACTCTCTCAACCGCTCTGCACGCTGCCTCAAACTGGAATGGCGGCGTGCAGAGCAGTGTCGATGTTCACAACAATCCCTGGTGCACTAATTGGTCGGTCATTATAGACCGACCAATCAGATCGCTCCTAGAGGTGGCATCACTGCCACCTCCCTAGGTGACGTTGGTGGCGATGGGTGTTGTCTTAGACAGCACCAATCGCCACTGTCTAACTGTGCCCTGTGACTCCAGGGCGCAGTTTTAACAAAATTCCCTTCTATTGGTCGGTCAGTCAGGCCAATAGCAGCGATCGCCGATGCGGGGGGGCCGAAACAGCACCCTGGTCGAGTAGTAGAGATGGCCTGCTGTCATGGACAGCAGCCATCTTTACTTTGTCACGGTGCAATTAGCACCAATAGCCGTTTCCCGTTGCGTAGTACCTATACGGCGCTTTGCGGGAAGCACCTCCCGACAGCGCCGTATATATACGGCGGATGTCGGGAAGGGGTTAAAGAGATCTTCAGTTTCCTGTCCAGGAGGGGCAGTCTCTCTCATGGTCCTGTCATGAGCTCACAGAAAAACCATTATTGGTAAATGGAATCATATACAGTTAGTTCCAGAATTATTTGTACAGTGACACAAGTTTTGACATTTTAGGTGTTTACCAAAACATATTGAATATACAGTTACGTAATTAATATGGTCTTAAAGTGGCTCAGCTTCAATTTGAGGATATTTACATCCTAATTTGAGGAAGGGTTTAGGAATTACAGCTCTTTAACCCCTTCCCGCTATTGGGCGTGACTGTACGTCCAAAATCTAAGTGAGTTCCCGCAGACGGGCGTACAGTCACGCCCTGCAGATAAAGCGAGCAAAGGAGCTGTACGCGCTTTATCTTCAGAGGCTGTCAGCTGTTATACACAGCTGGCATGCCGCTGCAATGGCTGTTACCGCCGATCGCAGCCATTTAACCCCTTCAGTGCGGCTGTCAATGACGTCCACCGCATTGAAGTGGTTGACAGAGGGAGGGAGCTCCCTCTGTACCCCCCAGGCCCCCCGCGATGGATCGCGGGTGGCGATTGTTGCTATGGCAACCAGGAAGCCGTTACTAGGCTTCCTGGTTGCCAAGGTACGGTAGCCCGAGGCAGGACCTAATACGCTAACTGTCAAATGATGAATGACAGTTACGATGCACTGCACTACGTAAGTAGTGCAGTGCATCGTACCGGGATCAGAAGACCAGATCTTCAAGTCCCCAGGTCAGTGTAAAAGAAAAAGTAAAACAATTTTAAAAAAAATGTGAGAAAAATAAATAAATAAAAGTTAATAAATAATAAATAAATAATAAAAACAACACTTGCCCTGTTTCCCTGATCAACTCCTTTATTATTAGAAAAAAAATGAAAATATGAAAAAAAAACTATACATAATAGGTATCGCCGCGTTTGGAAAGGCCTGATCTATAAAAATATCACATTATTTTTACCGCACGGTGAACATCGTAAAATTTTTTAATAAAAAAACAATAAAAAGTGATCAAAAAGTTGCAAGTAACGCAAAATGGTACCAATAGAAACTACAGTTCGTCACGCATAAAACAAGCCATCCCGCAGCGATATCAACTAAAAAATAAAAAAGTTATGGCTGTCAGAAAATGGCGACACTAAAACATGATTTTTTTTAGAAAAGAGTATTTTTATTGTGGGAACGTAGTGAAACATAAAAAACAATATAAATTTGGTGTCGCTGTAATCGTATCGCCCCGCAGAATAAAGTTAACATGTTGTTTATACTGCACGGTGAACACTGTAAAAAAAAAATAAATAAATAAACCGTGCTAGCATTGCTGTTTTTTGGTTTCCTCATCTCCCAAAAAATTGAATAAATAGCGATAAAAAAATCGCATGTCCCCCAAAATGGAACCAATAAAAATTACAGCTCGTTCCACAAAAAACGCGCCCTCACACAGCTCCGTCACCGGAAAAATAACACGTTATCACTCTCAAAACGCAATGATGCAAAATGACGGTACAGACTCATTTTTAGGTCGAGTAGAATTTCACTAAATACCCCACATTATGATTTGCTGGACCCCACAGGTGGACCCTGTAGATGCAGCGGAGATGAAGAAACTTTAGGGCCTTGTGCTGCTTATAGGGCTAGTGAAGAAGTCAAAGATTAGGCAATACTGGAGCACAGATATTTTGTTTAATACCCAATAAACCCGGCTTGTGCATAAAGGATTGGTTCGAAGCGTACCACACCAATCCATGGATTATTCATTCACCCCATTATTACATCATCCTATTATGACCTGATGTACTCCGCCCAGCTTACATATGCCCTGATGTACTCCGCCCAGCTTACATATACCCTGATGTACTCCACCCAGCTCACATATGCCCTCACATTATAAGCTGAAATACCACTAATACACCAAGCAAAATCTGCGCTTCAAAAGCCAAATGGTGGTCCAACGGAGCCTGGCAGTGTACCCAAACGGAAATTTATGACCACATGTGGGGTATTACTGTATTCTGGAGAACCCGCTTAACAATTTATGGGATGTGTGTCTACGGTGGTACAAGCTGGGCCCGACACATTGGGCACTGAAATGGCATATCTGTGGAAAACAGCCATTTTCAATCTGTAACATCTATTGTTTACTCATTTTTGCAAAACACTTGTGTGGTCAAAATGCTCACTACACCCCTAGATCAATTTTTTGAGGGATCTAGTTTCCAAAATGGGGTAATTTTTCGGGAGTACCACTGTACTGGTACTATAGCTCAATGCAACATGGTGTCAAAAAACGAATCTTGTAAAATCTCCACTCCAAATACTAAATGGCGCTCCTTCCCTCTAGAGCCTTGCTGTGTGTCCAAATAACAGTTTATGACCACATGTGGGGTATTTCCGTACTCTGGAGAAGTTGCTTTACAAATGTTACGGTGCTTTTTCTCCTTTATTTGATGAGAAAATGAAAAATGTTGAACTAAAGCTACATCTTAGTGGAAAAAAATTAAATTTTTAATTTTTACTGCACAATTCTAATGAAATCTATGCAACACCTGGGGGGATCAAAATGCTCACTACACCCCTAGTTGAATTCCTCTAGGGGTGTAGTTTCCCAAATAGAGTCACTTTTGGGGGGTTACCACTCTACTGGTACCTTTAGGAGCTTTACAAATGCGACATGGTGCCGAGAAATCAAACCAGCAAAATCAGCGCTCCAAAAGCTAAATGGCGTGCCTTCCCTTCTGAGCCCTGATGTGTATTCATACAGTGGTTTATTACCACATATGGGGTATTTCCGTACTCTGGAGAAGTTGCCTTACAAATTTTGGGGTGCGTTTCCTCATTTATTTGTTGAAAAAAAATTCTGAGGTATAGCTACATCTTATTGAAAAATAATGTCATTTTTCATTTTCACTGCCCAATTCTAATGAAATCTATGAAACACCTGTGTGGTCAAACTGATCACGACACCCCTAGATTAATTCCTCTAGGGGTGTAGTTTCCCAAATAGAGTTACTTTTGGCGGGTTTCCTTTGTTTTTGCACTACAAGACCTCTTCTAACCTGACATGGTGCCTGAAATATAATTTAAGAAAAGGAAGGCCGAAAAATCCACTAGGTACTCCTTTGCTTCTGGGGCCTTTGTTTCAGTCCAGTAGCGCACTAGGGCCACATGTGGGATATTTCTAAAAACTGCAGAATCAGGGCAATAAATATTCAGTTGTGTTTCTCTTGTTTCTCTTGTAAAAACCTTCGGTATTACAGGGAAAATGGATTAAAATGGAATTTCTGCAAAAAAAAAATTACATTTGCAAAGTTCCCTTCCACGTTGCTTTAATTTCTGTGACACGCATAAAGGGTTAAGAAACTTTCTAAATGCTGTTTTGAATACTTTAAGGGGTGCAGTTTTTATAATGGGGTGATTTGTGGGGGTTCCTAATATATAAGGCCCTCAAAGCTACTTCAGATCTGAACTGTTCCCTAAAAAAATAGCCTTTTCACATTTTATTGAAAATATGAGAAATTGCTGCTAAAAGCTTTGTAACGTCCTAGAAAAATAAAAGGATGTTCAAAAAATTTATGCAACCATAAAGTAGACATATGGGAAATGTTAACTAGTCACTATTTTGTGTGGTATAACTATCTGTCTTACAAGCAGATACATTTGAATTTAGAAAAATGCTAATTTTTGCACATTTTCTCTAAATTTTCGTGTTTTTCACAAATAAATATTGAATTTATCGACCAAATTTTTTCACTAACATAAAGTACAATATGTCACAAGAAAACCCCTTGAGAAAGCTACGGGCGAAACGCGCGTCGGGGCGCTATCCTATACCGCTGGGTCACACTCCACCTCCCATACATGGGTAAGTGCACACTCTGGATTTTCTTTTTTGCCATTTTTTAGGCAATAAATATCTACTTCTCAGTCATTATAGACCCTTTCAGAGTTAGGCACTTTGCCTGTTTTTTATACAAATCATACTATGTCAATGCACCCCATGTTGGAGTTACATTGAGTCATAGTAACTGTGCATACTATCTGTGTTTTCCAATATATACAGTGACTCAATGTACACTTTTGTGATCCATTTAAGGATTATTTTTGGATTCTCTGTCTATGTTATTTTATGTATTTTATTCTTGTTTCTTAATAAAGATATTTAGTTGTTTCATACATTGATATATATGGACTCTGTTTCTCCGGTTTATCATAAAGTACAATATGTCACAAGAAAACAATCGCAGAATCGCTTGGATAGGTAAAAGCATTCCAGAGTTATTACCACATAAAGTGACACATGTCAGATTTAAAAAATGAGGCTCTGTCATATGGTCCAAAAGTGGCTGCGTCCTTAAAGGGTTAATATGTAGCTGCCTCTTTTTCAAGGGACCAAAGGTAATTGGACAATTATCTCAAAAGATATTTAATGGGCTGCATGGGCTATTCCCTCATTAATTCATCATCAATTAAGCAGGTAAAAGGTCTGGAGTTGATTTCGGTGTGGCATTTGAATTTGGAAGCCGTTTGTCACGGTGCGGGGTGTGGACCCACTGGGCTGTACCGCGTAGCGGGGATGGCAGCTGGCCAAACCGGAAAGTACACAGTTCAATGGTTCAGCGAGAGTACCTGAGGCAATCGTAGGCAGTGGCGAGGCGGACACGTCCAGAACCAGGCGGGTGGAAGTCGTTCGGTGAGGCGTAGCAGGGTAGCGTAGACTGTAGCACAGCACGGTAGGTAGCACAGCACGGCAATAGCACGAGGTAGCACGGAAACAGGATACGGAATACAGTAGCAAGGTACACTGGGAGGCTGGAAGACACTGGGAGACCATAAGCAAGATGAACAACGGGAAAACTAGCAACGCTCTGGCAAAGGGCAAGAGGGCAGAGCCCTTTTTATAGCCCAGGGCATCCTGGGCCAGATTACAGTTTTTACAAAAACGCGCGCACTGGCCCTTTAAGGCCGTGCACGCGCGGGCCCGCGCACCCGCCGGAGACACTCGGAATCCGGAAGAGAGTGCCGGTGCCTGACTGGGGGACGACGCTGCAGGCAGGTAAGCTGTCCATGGCCACGGCCGTCGGGGTTAACGACCGATCGACGGGCCGTGGCCATAGACGTTACAGTATCCCCCTCTTACGCCCCCTCTTCTTGGGACCAGAGCGAGAGAGAAACTTCCTCATAAGAACAGGGGCATCGATGTTCTCCTCTGGCTCCCAAGACCTCTCTTCTGGGCCGAACCCCCTCCAGTCCACCAAATAAAATGTCCTTCCTCCCACCTTCTTGGTAGCCAGAATCTCCTTTACCTCGAAAGTCCCAGATGGGCCGGCAGCAACCACTGTGGGACTAGGAGTCCTGGAGTAGCGGTTCAGGACCACCGGTTTTAGCAGGGAGACGTGAAAGGAGTTAGGAATCCTGAGAGTGGGGGGGAGCCGCAGCTTGTAGGATACCGGGTTAATTTGTAGCAGGACTTCAAAGGGACCAAGGAACCTCGGGGCAAATTTGCATGACGGCACCTTCAGCCGGATATTCCTAGAGGACAGCCAGACTTTAGTCCCTGGAAGGAACTGCGGAGGAACCCGTCTTCTTGTATCTGCCTTTCTCTTCATGCGGTCCACCGCCAAGAGGATAGAAGATCGGGTCTGTTGCCATATCTGTAGAAAGTCCCTGTAGGTGGAGTCGGCTGCAGGCACCTGGGACATTGTAGAAACAGGAAGAGGTATACAAGGATGTTGGCCGTAGACGATAAAAAATGGACTGGATGTGGTCGACTCAGTGGTGTGGTTGTTATAGGAGAACTCTGCCCACAGGAGCAACTGCACCTAATCATCATGGCGCCTGGACACAAAGTGACGTAGGTAGTTCTCCATAATCTGGTTAACTCTCTCGACTTGCCCGTTGGACTGAGGATGATAGGCCGAAGAGAAGTCCAATTTCACACCAAGGAGCCCGCAGAGTGCCCTCCAAAACTTCGAGGTGAACTGGACACCTCTGTCCGAGACAATATGCAGGGGCAATCCGTGCAGACGGAAGATGTGCTGTATGAAGAGGTCAGCCAACCGCGTAGCAGACGGCAGAGCGGTCAACGGGATGAAGTGAGCCATCTTGGAAAATCGATCCACCACCACCCAGATCACACTGCAACTCGCAGAAGGAGGAAGATCCGTGACGAAGTCCATAGCGACATGTTGCCACAGGGCAACGGGCACAGGCAGTGGTTGGAGCAGGCCCGCAGGTCTGGAGTTAGCAACTTTATTTGCTACACAGACTGTGCAAGAGGAGACAAAGTCCATGACATCTTTGGGCAGCGAGGGCCACCAGAACTGACGGGTGATTAAATCTTGGGTCTTACGAGCACCCGCGTGACCTGCCAGCTTAGAGCTGTGACCCCAGCGAAGAATTCTTCCTCGGTCAACCAGACGCACAAAAGTCCTACCCGGAGGAATGTCTCTGACTTGCAGGGGATTCACAGAGAAAATACAGGATGGGTCAATGATATTCTGTGGAGATTCCATGGCGTCCTCGGTTTCGAAAGATCTAGACAAGGCATTGGCCCTCACATTCTTGTCGGCGGGATGGTAGTGGAGTTCGAACCGGAACCGAGCAAAGAACAACGACCACCTGGCTTGACGAGGATTCAACCGCTGGGCCGTCTGTAGGTAGGTCAAATTCTTGTGATCCGTGAAGATCAGGATAGGGTGAACCGCGCCTTCCAGTAGGTGTCTCCACTCCTGCAGAGCCAGTTTGATGGCCAGTAACTCCCAGTCCCCAATCGAGTAATTACGCTCTGCGGGAGAAAACAGCTTGGAATAGTAGCCGCATACCACGGCCTTGCCTTTTGGTCTTTTCTGGAAAAACAGTGCACCAGCACCCACCGAGGAGGCGTCCACCTCTAACGAAAATTGTAAGGATACGTCCGGATGGTGCAGAATGGAGGCAGATGTAAATGGCTTTCTTTAAGGATTCAAATGCGGCTTCAGCCTCCGGAGTCCACATCTTGGCATTCATACCTTTCTTAGTGAGGGTGGAAATAGGTGCTGTCAAAGATGAGAAGTTGGGGATGAAGAGTCGGTAGAAGTTGGCGAATCTTAGAAAGCGTTGGATGGCCCTTAAGCCTTGGGGGCGTGGCCACTCCAGGACGGCCTTTACCTTCTGGGGATCCATCTTGAGACCCTGATCTGAGATAATATAGCCCAGGAAGGATAGGGACTTCTTCTCGTAAAGTCGATTCTCTCTTAGACGGAGCAACACCTGGCGGACATGACTTTGATGAGTTACTGGGTCTGGGGAAAAAATCAGAATGTCATCGAGATACACCACAACACAAACATACAGGAGATCACGAAAAATGTCATTGACAAATTCTTGGAATACTGCGGGAGCGTTACACAGGCCGAAGGGCATGACTAAGTATTCGTAATGCCCATCACGAGTATTAAAGGCAGTCTTCCACTCGTCACCTCGACGAATCCGGATCAGATTATAGGCCCCCCGCAGGTCCAGTTTAGAAAAAAATTTGCCCCCCGTATGCGATCAAACAGTTCAGAAATTAAAGGCAGAGGATACCTGTTCTTCACCGTGATCTGGTTTAGGCCTCGGTAGTCGATGCAAGGTCGTAATGATCCATCTTTCTTTTTAACAAAGAAGAACCCTGCTCCGGCCGGGGATGAAGATTTACGAATGAAACCCTTCTCCAGGTTCTCCTTGATGTAAGCCGACATGGACTGGGTCTCTGGCAAGGAGAGAGGATACACTCTACCACGAGGAGGAGACGATTCCGGAACCAGGTCGATTGGGCAGTCATATGCCCGGTGTGGCGGCAAGGTCTCGGCCTCCTTTTTATTGAAGACATTGCCGAACATGGAGAAACAGAGGGGCAAACCTGCCAACGACTGAAGAGGAGCGGGCTGTGGCGACTGGATGTCACTCAGACAGCGGTCAAGACACTTTGGGCCCCACTGGAGAACCTCTCCAGAGTTCCAATCCAGGACGGGGGCGTGCAGACGAAGCCAAGGCAACCCCAGCAGCACGGGGTTGACGGCCTTGAACAGAACGAACAGAGAGATGATCTCAGCATGAAGGGCTCCCACTTGGAGTTTTAACGGCTTGGTTATGGACACAACTAGGTCTGGTAATGGCAGTCCATCCACCGAGGCAACGATCAACGGCCTTTCAAGCGGGATAGTGGGCAACTGTAGGAGATCCACAAGATCCTGGCAGATGAAGTTGGCTGCAGAGCCGGAGTCTAGATATGCGGAGACCTGATGAGACCTCTCGCCAGCAATGATGGTTACAGGGATAAATAGTTTGGAGGAGAGTTCTTGCTTCAATGTGTTGACGCCCAGGGTTGTCTCTCCAACCAAGCCTAGGCGCTGGGGTTTTTTGGCTTGTGAGGACACAGACGCACGATGTGGCCAGCGAGGCCGCAATATAAGCACAGTCCAGAGGTGCGCCTGCGCTGTTTCTCCTGGACCGATAATTTTAGTCGGTCAACTTGCATCGGAACCTCGGGCAAAGCGATAGAAGCAGGCAAGAGGGGTTGCTGAAAGTTGAGCACCAGTCTAGGGCGCCGGCGCTCCTGACGAACCTCATTGGATCTCTCCCTCAGCCTTATGTCAACCCGAGTGGCAAGCAGAATCAAGTCGTCCAACGCGGGGGGCAGGTCTCGAACAGCCAGTTCGTCCTTGATCTCGGCCTACAGGCCATGCCAATAGGATACCACAAATGCCTCATTGTTCCAGGATAGCTCTCCTGCCAGAGTCCGGAACTGAATAGTATACTCGCCCACGGAGTTGTCCTCTTGACGAAGGTTGAAGATGGCGGTGGCGGCTGATGAGGCTCGCCCTGGCTCCTCAAAAACGGTTCGGAATATTCGTGCGAACTCCTGGAAGTCTCGGATCCCTGACGTTCCCAGATAGGGTTAGCCCATGCCAGGGCCTTGCCGGTCAGGAGGGAGATGATAAATGCGATCTTGGCTCCATCTGACGGAAATGCCCGAGAGTGCAGGGTAAAATGAATGTGGCATTGGTTCAGGAACCCCCGACAAGCACTGGCGTCTCCATCGAACCGAGAGGGCAATGGCAGCGAGAACCGAGGGTCCGTACAGGAACTGCCAGGAGGAGCAACAGGAGGTTTGGCTTGAGGAACTTGCATAGAAGCAGGAATGGAGGCAACTAGCGTCCCTAGCTGCTTCGCCATAGAGTCCACGGCCACGAGGAGCTGGTCCTGCCTAGCTCGGAGATCCAGCAGATCCGCCTGCATGGCTTGGGAGGGTGACAAGCCCTTGAATTGGCCAGCGGGGTCCATGGCCAGAGCGTACTGTCACGGTGCGGGGTGTGGACCCACTGGGCCGTACCGCGTAGCGGGGATTTCAGCTGGCCAAACCGGAAAGTACACAGTTCAATGGTTCAGCGAGAGTACCTGAGGCAATCGTAGGCAGTGGCGAGGCGGACACGTCCAGAACCAGGCGGTGGGAAGTCGTTCGGTGAGGCGTAGCAGGGTAGCGTAGACTGTAGCACAGCACGGCAATAGCACGAGGTAGCACGGAAACAGGATACGGGATACGGAATACAGGAGCAAGGTACACTGGGAGGCTGGAAGACACTGGGAGGCCATAAGCAAGACGAACAACGGGAAAACTAACAACACTCTGGCAAAGGGCAAGAGGGCAGAGCCCTTTTTATAGCCCAGGGCATCCTGGGCCAGATTTGTAATGGCAGGAAGGAGGTGAAGGGAACAAGTGAGCCCTAATCTACCCACCGCCCTGTCCCTGCCTACTTGCAACGACCCGCCCTAGGCGACGGGGTACAACTTGGCGGCGGTCCCTACGCTGTCTAAGTGCAAGGGAGTACAAACAGGGAACACGCAAGGGAATACAGTAGCCCACGGAACGCCGCGAGGAAACGGAGCGGTGAATGAGCCAGTCAGGATCAGGAAGTAGTGGAGTATACAAACGGGAGCACGGAGCAGAAGCAAGCCAGGGGCAGAGCAACGCGGGATAAACGGAACTGAAGCAAGGCAGAAGCACGGCAGAAGCAGGCTGGAGCAAGGCAGCAGTGGGGCCAGGAATCCAAGAAGAATAACAAGCAAGGAGGAAGAGAAAACGGCAGGTATAAATGGACAGGGGGCGGAGCTAACTCTGACCGACCAGGCCACGATAGGCTCTCCCACTCCTGAGCCTGCCACCCTGATTGGTGGGAGCAGGTGTCAGTCTCAGAGGTCTGGCCTCAGGTGTCGACTGATTAATCCTGGGAGTATACCCAGACGTAGTGCCTGGCAGATCCTTTACAGATTACAGTTTTTACAAAAACGCGCGCACTGGCCCTTTAAGGCCGTGCACGCGCGGGCGTGCGCACCCGCCGGAGACACTCGGAATCCGGAAGAGAGTGCCGGCGCTGTCCATGGCCACGGCCGTCGGGGTTAACGACCGATCGACGGGCCGTGGCCATAGACGTTACACCGTTGCTGTGAACCCACAACATGAGGTCAAAGGAGCTCTCAATGCAAGTGAAACAGACAGCAGCGCCCTTGCAGACTCTTTTTTTCAGCCTACCCAGCATAGTATCTGCGGTCGTTCTTCTGGAATCACCGGCCTCGAGTCCCGGCAGCAGCAGCACCTTTCTCTCCAACGCTCAAATTTCATTGCTTCAAGGTAAGCATCACTCTTCTCAAATTATCCATTCCCACTTGGGTAACCTGCACCATGTGGCGCCGTGTTTCGCTTTCTCTCACCAGTCTAGTCCTGGACCTTCTCCTCCTTTGAGTTGCCGTCTTGGAGTGAAGTTATCTTTGCTGCGGTTTTGGTCTCCTCGTGTGAACAGCGCCTCAGCGGTTTCTTCTTTTTTACACTGGCTGCCACTCCATTTGTTCAGAAGCAAGTTTCATCTTATTTCCAGTGAGATTTCTCCATCATCTAAGTCTTTATCATCTGGATCTTGGACTATTGTAACATTCCACATTTACCCTTCTCCAACATGACGGATTTTATCAACGACAGAAGGCACTTCCGTGAGCAATGGATTCTACAATCTTTAGGGATCATGGACACCATGGATCCAGCAGACGTGGTGAGTAATCAATTTACTCCCGAACTCACGAAGATTATGACCGATACATTCCTAACATTAGAAAATTGTCTCATGGATGAAGCCAAACAAAATATTGACTGCCTGTTTCTACGAACTTATATCTCTGAAAAAATTACCCCCAGGGGTTTGAGGGTTGAGTTGAGCAACCCCTATCCTGCTGATATTTCCTTCAGTACCATTTGGAAAAAGGTTTTGGATGACTGTCACTCAGGCATCCTTAATGTCCTTCTCACTAAAAGGACAGCCATCAGTGATACACTGAAATTAGAGGTTAATACGATCAAGGGGAATCTTCTCAGATTCTCCGAGCATCCCGATTTTTTACAAATAGAGACCTCCATCAACAAACGTCTGAATATTTATGAAAAAGATTTAATTCTCAAAAAAACGAATAAATTCAAAAGAGACCGTCGTGACTATGAAAATCTCTCCAGTTTAAGTAATGAAATTTCTGACAACTGCATTGAGAATACGGTAAACTCCCGTCGTGAAGGTTTACATCTCCCACTAAGAGCGGTTTCTAACAAATATCCCCTTACTAACGGTTTTAATAGGGGTGAACCACGGAGTTTTTCACCCCGCAATAGATTTTTTAAGAACAGCCTGAGGAGCAACAATTCTTCAAAACCTATTGTAGATTCTGCTCACCTTTTTTCACCAACAGACAAACGCACTATGGTTTCAGCACCAGTCTCTACTGCCGTTCCTACTGTACCTAAGCACATTAATGTCCCTATGGATACTATTTCGGCACCACCCATTAATCTCCTTACTAAAGTACCCATCAATGCTTTTAAGGCTTCGGAATTGGAATTCCGTCTATTACAATTCCAATCCACCATTGAAGAGTCCTCCAATCCCATCCCAATATCCCTATCTCCTAATGAGTCCATTTTATCCTCTGACCATGGTATATCCCCCTCCCTCTTACAATTGTCCATTCATAATACCTCTGCTAGTCTTTTTGAAATGTCTCTACCCACCTGTACAGAGAATGTCGCCTTTGCATCATTGCCTAATGATGCAATTTTTGTTGCATCTGAAGCTGCAGCTTCAGCGCCTGTATCTTTTTTAGACACTACTACTTCTTTTTTAGGACTTCCCTCCCAACTCACAATGCCACCTGTCACGCCGACCATCAACAGCAACGACCAACTCATCACTTACCTCATAAGTCCAAAAATTCAAACAATTACACATTTTTTTCCCTTAGTTCAAAAAATATCGACAAAAAGAAAATTAGATATAGAGGAAGAAGAGGAGGCCTTAAACGAAATGCAAACAAAGAGACCCTCACCAACCAATCTGAAGAAACATCGAACCATTTATTAAAAATCAAACTTTTCAACTTATCCTCTTATGAATTTAATACACATGAGATTAGTCTCCTTAGCAAAGGTCTCTCTTTTTGCCCTGTCTCCCCACCCAATACTTTTGATCTCTTTATGGACCTTAATCGTTTTATCCGTAAACTTACCCTTACTAGGCATTTCTCTATGTCCAAAATGGCCCCTACCGTTCCATTACCGACTGCGATTTCTGAACCATCCACTTCAGTTAGTCCCCAAGTAATTATTGCCACTAATTTGAAGCCTAAATCAAACTTTTACCCTTTGCACCACCAAGGTGCTTTTATAGAAACCTTTTCTGCTTTAGTAGGTAATGAACTCAGATCCCTCGATAAACCCATTAATACTCCTCATAATCTCACTTACCAGGAGAGAATTGCATTGAAATCATTGGCCAAAAATAATACCATTGTGATCCGTTCTGCTGACAAGGGCGGTGGGATTGTTATCATGGACAAGGACAAATATTTGGATGAATCCTATAGAATTTTGGACGACAGCAGTTTCTATGTTAAACTAGCTATAAACCCGTTACCCATTCATATACCTAAATACGCCCTTCTTATAGATACAGCTTTCCATGAAGGGATCATCACCAAAAAAGAAAGAGGCTTTCTTAATATGCCCTTCCCAAGCATACCCTTTTTATACCATCTCCCAAAGGTGCACAAATCCATAACTAACCCCCCAGGTCGTCCGATCATATCGGGGATCGGGTCCCTTACTAGCAACCTCTCACATTTCATTGATACTCACCTTCAACCTTTAGTAGTCAGTCTTCCATCATACCTTAGGGACTCGACCCAAGTAATCAGAGAACTTCATTCACTTAACATCACCAATTCTATGTACCCCATCAATTTCCTCACAGCTGATGTAACTGCCCTCTATAGCAATATTCCCCACTCCAAAGGTCTAAAGGTCATTAGTTCTGCATTATCCACTAAAACCTGTATGCCAGAGAATCAAATTGTATTTTTAAACAAATGTGTTGACTTTATTTTAAATCATAATTCTTTTACTTTTGATAATAAATTCTACAACCAAATCAAAGGATGCGCCATGGGCTCAAAGTTCGCACCGTCTTATGCTAATTTATACATGGGACATTTTGAAGATCACTATATATACCATGATCACCCCTTCAAAAGTAAAATTCTATTTTATAAACGTTATATCGACGACCTCCTCTTCATTTGGTTGGGCAATGAGACCGAAGCTTCATCTTTCATTGATCATCTAAATTTAAATAACTTAGGACTTTCTTTTACATACACTTTTTCCACTCTGTCTATTGACTTTTTAGACCTAACCATTTCATTTGACACCAGAATTAACAAATTTATAACAAAGACACATTTCAAAACTGTTGATGTAAATAGCTACTTAAATTTCAACAGTGCCCACTACCCCCCTTGGATTAAAAATGTTCCCTTTGGACAGTTTAGAAGAGTGTGAAAAAATTGTACAACCGACTCCGATTTTACAGAGGAATGTAACCTATTGGAAAAAAGGTTCAGGGAAAAACATTTTCCTTTAAGTTTAATCAAAGGGGCACGTCAGAAAGCTTCTTTATTGTCACAATCTTCGTGCATTAAGCAAGATAGAGCAATCGAAAATAAACAGAAATTTAGTAATAATTTTATTACAACTTTTAATAGTGGAAACAAAAAAATCCGAGAGGTCCTTGATAAACATTGGCACATTTTGAGGAATGATCCCTTTTTAAAAACTGAATTACCAGATAGACCCACCATTACCTATCGACGATCAAAATCTCTTAAAAATATTTTAGCACCTAGTAAACTAAAAAATCCCATGGTACCTGTTTCCAGTTTGCTTCCTAGAATTTTGGGCTCTTTCAAATGTGGCCGACAGAGATGTATGTGTTGCACTAATATCACTCACAAGACCTCCATTTACACGTCCACAATGACTAAAGAATCTTTTAAGATCAATAGTTTTCTGAACTGTGGAAGCTCGTTCGTCATTTATTTGTTGGAATGTCCGTGTCATCTCCAATACATTGGCCGTACTACGCAATGTTTACGGACCAGAATCAATAACCACAGATTCAACATAAATACTGGTTTTTTAAAACATAGTGTCTCTCGACATTTCTCCACTACACATAATAGTCAATTTAGCAGTTTGCTCATTACACCTATAGAGCAAATTCCGCACAATATCACTGATCGATTCAGCAAACTTAAGCAACGCGAAAACTACTGGATTTTTAAAATGAAAACCCTTCAACCTGATGGCCTTAATGATGTCTCTGAGTCCACTTTGGATTAATAATTGGCTTAATTACTAATACAGTATATTCTCATTTTTTCCATTTTTTGATATATGTTTCAGTTCATGATATGACATTATATTATATATTCATGACTATACTGTTTTTTGACCCATGTTGTCGTCTTAATATATTTGTGTATTTTATGTTTTGTACCATTAATGTTTTGTTTTATCTTCATCGTTGCTTACTTTTATTTTCTCTTGCATCATCAGTGTTTCTTTCCGTTACAGATTTATTCTGTATTTCTTTGTAATATATTCAGGTCATATGCCCTTTGCCATCATCAGTATTAATAGTACATACTGTTAATTATCAGTTACTGTCCTTTACATTTGTACATTTCATTATTTAGCCTCTTGTCCCCATATCATTCTTCATCTTTATTATTTCGTTCTTTACCTATTATCATTTACCGGCTGTCGGCTTTAATATCGGCTTTATAGCGTATCATTATACCATACCAGATTCATTTGTTCACTAATTTCTTATTAATTATTCATATCCAGTATTGGTACCCTTATTCTCTCAGTAATGCTCATATTTATGTTTTTGCATTCCAAATTTACACATATGACATCCCTTTTTTCTACATTCGTTGAGCTGTTATTTATTTATGTTTTACCGGCATTTGCCGACTGCATTCTTTTGTGTGTATTAGGATTAAGTTCCAATTGTCTTTTTGACTCTCCTGATTATCGTGCCATTATACGGCCTATTTATACATTTTACATACTTTTTATTCTTATATTGTTTATAATTGTTGTATTGACACCAGCACCTATTTATCCGTTTATTTCACGGATAACCCCTCATCCTGTTCTGCATCCCCTGATTTGGTACCACCTGTTTCATTGTTCCTATATTGTTTCCTAGCATATGGACTTGATCTTTCCTTTTTTATCATTTTTATTATTTTGATTACGTTTATTATTTTTTGGTCATTGTTATCTGTCATTTTTTAACCTTTGAACTCTGACGTCACTTGAACGCCCTGCCCCTGTTCACATTGGCGGGTTTTTTCGAACTTTAAGACTCTATTTAAACTGTGATGTCTGTGCTCTCTTTCATGACCTGATGAAGATGCCGGTACGGCATTGAAACGCGTAGTCGTATTACCAATAAAATTTTATTTAATTATCATCATTTTATCATTGGATTATCATCAACATTCCGTAGTTTTCACTTCGGTCTTATCCGTGTGCAGCAGCGCCCTTGCAGACTCTTTTTTTCAGCCTACCCAGCATAGTATCTGCGGTCGTTCTTCTGGAATCACCGGCCTCGAGTCCCGGCAGCAGCAGCACCTTTCTCTCCAACGCTCAAATTTCATTGCTTCAAGGTAAGCATCACTCTTCTCAAATTATCCATTCCCACTTGGGTAACCTGCACCATGTGGCGCCGTGTTTCGCTTTCTCTCACCAGTCTAGTCCTGGACCTTCTCCTCCTTTGAGTTGCCGTCTTGGAGTGAAGTTATCTTTGCTGCGGTTTTGGTCTCCTCGTGTGAACAGCGCCTCAGCGGTTTCTTCTTTTTTACACTGGCTGCCACTCCATTTGTTCAGAAGCAAGTTTCATCTTATTTCCAGTGAGATTTCTCCATCATCTAAGTCTTTATCATCTGGATCTTGGACTATTGTAACATTCCACATTTACCCTTCTCCAACATGACGGATTTTATCAACGACAGAAGGCACTTCCGTGAGCAATGGATTCTACAATCTTTAGGGATCATGGACACCATGGATCCAGCAGACGTGGTGAGTAATCAATTTACTCCCGAACTCACGAAGATTATGACCGATACATTCCTAACATTAGAAAATTGTCTCATGGATGAAGCCAAACAAAATATTGACTGCCTGTTTCTACGAACTTATATCTCTGAAAAAATTACCCCCAGGGGTTTGAGGGTTGAGTTGAGCAACCCCTATCCTGCTGATATTTCCTTCAGTACCATTTGGAAAAAGGTTTTGGATGACTGTCACTCAGGCATCCTTAATGTCCTTCTCACTAAAAGGACAGCCATCAGTGATACACTGAAATTAGAGGTTAATACGATCAAGGGGAATCTTCTCAGATTCTCCGAGCATCCCGATTTTTTACAAATAGAGACCTCCATCAACAAACGTCTGAATATTTATGAAAAAGATTTAATTCTCAAAAAAACGAATAAATTCAAAAGAGACCGTCGTGACTATGAAAATCTCTCCAGTTTAAGTAATGAAATTTCTGACAACTGCATTGAGAATACGGTAAACTCCCGTCGTGAAGGTTTACATCTCCCACTAAGAGCGGTTTCTAACAAATATCCCCTTACTAACGGTTTTAATAGGGGTGAACCACGGAGTTTTTCACCCCGCAATAGATTTTTTAAGAACAGCCTGAGGAGCAACAATTCTTCAAAACCTATTGTAGATTCTGCTCACCTTTTTTCACCAACAGACAAACGCACTATGGTTTCAGCACCAGTCTCTACTGCCGTTCCTACTGTACCTAAGCACATTAATGTCCCTATGGATACTATTTCGGCACCACCCATTAATCTCCTTACTAAAGTACCCATCAATGCTTTTAAGGCTTCGGAATTGGAATTCCGTCTATTACAATTCCAATCCACCATTGAAGAGTCCTCCAATCCCATCCCAATATCCCTATCTCCTAATGAGTCAATTTTATCCTCTGACCATGGTATATCCCCCTCCCTCTTACAATTGTCCATTCATAATACCTCTGCTAGTCTTTTTGAAATGTCTCTACCCACCTGTACAGAGAATGTCGCCTTTGCATCATTGCCTAATGATGCAATTTTTGTTGCATCTGAAGCTGCAGCTTCAGCGCCTGTATCTTTTTTAGACACTACTACTTCTTTTTTAGGACTTCCCTCCCAACTCACAATGCCACCTGTCACGCCGACCATCAACAGCAACGACCAACTCATCACTTACCTCATAAGTCCAAAAATTCAAACAATTACACATTTTTTTCCCTTAGTTCAAAAAATATCGACAAAAAGAAAATTAGATATAGAGGAAGAAGAGGAGGCCTTAAACGAAATGCAAACAAAGAGACCCTCACCAACCAATCTGAAGAAACATCGAACCATTTATTAAAAATCAAACTTTTCAACTTATCCTCTTATGAATTTAATACACATGAGATTAGTCTCCTTAGCAAAGGTCTCTCTTTTTGCCCTGTCTCCCCACCCAATACTTTTGATCTCTTTATGGACCTTAATCGTTTTATCCGTAAACTTACCCTTACTAGGCATTTCTCTATGTCCAAAATGGCCCCTACCGTTCCATTACCGACTGCGATTTCTGAACCATCCACTTCAGTTAGTCCCCAAGTAATTATTGCCACTAATTTGAAGCCTAAATCAAACTTTTACCCTTTGCACCACCAAGGTGCTTTTATAGAAACCTTTTCTGCTTTAGTAGGTAATGAACTCAGATCCCTCGATAAACCCATTAATACTCCTCATAATCTCACTTACCAGGAGAGAATTGCATTGAAATCATTGGCCAAAAATAATACCATTGTGATCCGTTCTGCTGACAAGGGCGGTGGGATTGTTATCATGGACAAGGACAAATATTTGGATGAATCCTATAGAATTTTGGACGACAGCAGTTTCTATGTTAAACTAGCTATAAACCCGTTACCCATTCATATACCTAAATACGCCCTTCTTATAGATACAGCTTTCCATGAAGGGATCATCACCAAAAAAGAAAGAGGCTTTCTTAATATGCCCTTCCCAAGCATACCCTTTTTATACCATCTCCCAAAGGTGCACAAATCCATAACTAACCCCCCAGGTCGTCCGATCATATCGGGGATCGGGTCCCTTACTAGCAACCTCTCACATTTCATTGATACTCACCTTCAACCTTTAGTAGTCAGTCTTCCATCATACCTTAGGGACTCGACCCAAGTAATCAGAGAACTTCATTCACTTAACATCACCAATTCTATGTACCCCATCAATTTCCTCACAGCTGATGTAACTGCCCTCTATAGCAATATTCCCCACTCCAAAGGTCTAAAGGTCATTAGTTCTGCATTATCCACTAAAACCTGTATGCCAGAGAATCAAATTGTATTTTTAAACAAATGTGTTGACTTTATTTTAAATCATAATTCTTTTACTTTTGATAATAAATTCTACAACCAAATCAAAGGATGCGCCATGGGCTCAAAGTTCGCACCGTCTTATGCTAATTTATACATGGGACATTTTGAAGATCACTATATATACCATGATCACCCCTTCAAAAGTAAAATTCTATTTTATAAACGTTATATCGACGACCTCCTCTTCATTTGGTTGGGCAATGAGACCGAAGCTTCATCTTTCATTGATCATCTAAATTTAAATAACTTAGGACTTTCTTTTACATACACTTTTTCCACTCTGTCTATTGACTTTTTAGACCTAACCATTTCATTTGACACCAGAATTAACAAATTTATAACAAAGACACATTTCAAAACTGTTGATGTAAATAGCTACTTAAATTTCAACAGTGCCCACTACCCCCCTTGGATTAAAAATGTTCCCTTTGGACAGTTTAGAAGAGTGAGAAAAAATTGTACAACCGACTCCGATTTTACAGAGGAATGTAACCTATTGGAAAAAAGGTTCAGGGAAAAACATTTTCCTTTAAGTTTAATCAAAGGGGCACGTCAGAAAGCTTCTTTATTGTCACAATCTTCGTGCATTAAGCAAGATAGAGCAATCGAAAATAAACAGAAATTTAGTAATAATTTTATTACAACTTTTAATAGTGGAAACAAAAAAATCCGAGAGGTCCTTGATAAACATTGGCACATTTTGAGGAATGATCCCTTTTTAAAAACTGAATTACCGGATAGACCCACCATTACCTATCGACGATCAAAATCTCTTAAAAATATTTTAGCACCTAGTAAACTAAAAAATCCCATGGTACCTGTTTCCAGTTTGCTTCCTAGAATTTTGGGCTCTTTCAAATGTGGCCGACAGAGATGTATGTGTTGCACTAATATCACTCACAAGACCTCCATTTACACGTCCACAATGACTAAAGAATCTTTTAAGATCAATAGTTTTCTGAACTGTGGAAGCTCGTTCGTCATTTATTTGTTGGAATGTCCGTGTCATCTCCAATACATTGGCCGTACTACGCAATGTTTACGGACCAGAATCAATAACCACAGATTCAACATAAATACTGGTTTTTTAAAACATAGTGTCTCTCGACATTTCTCCACTACACATAATAGTCAATTTAGCAGTTTGCTCATTACACCTATAGAGCAAATTCCGCACAATATCACTGATCGATTCAGCAAACTTAAGCAACGCGAAAACTACTGGATTTTTAAAATGAAAACCCTTCAACCTGATGGCCTTAATGATGTCTCTGAGTCCACTTTGGATTAATAATTGGCTTAATTACTAATACAGTATATTCTCATTTTTTCCATTTTTTGATATATGTTTCAGTTCATGATATGACATTATATTATATATTCATGACTATACTGTTTTTTGACCCATGTTGTCGTCTTAATATATTTGTGTATTTTATGTTTTGTACCATTAATGTTTTGTTTTATCTTCATCGTTGCTTACTTTTATTTTCTCTTGCATCATCAGTGTTTCTTTCCGTTACAGATTTATTCTGTATTTCTTTGTAATATATTCAGGTCATATGCCCTTTGCCATCATCAGTATTAATAGTACATACTGTTAATTATCAGTTACTGTCCTTTACATTTGTACATTTCATTATTTAGCCTCTTGTCCCCATATCATTCTTCATCTTTATTATTTCGTTCTTTACCTATTATCATTTACCGGCTGTCGGCTTTAATATCGGCTTTATAGCGTATCATTATACCATACCAGATTCATTTGTTCACTAATTTCTTATTAATTATTCATATCCAGTATTGGTACCCTTATTCTCTCAGTAATGCTCATATTTATGTTTTTGCATTCCAAATTTACACATATGACATCCCTTTTTTCTACATTCGTTGAGCTGTTATTTATTTATGTTTTACCGGCATTTGCCGACTGCATTCTTTTGTGTGTATTAGGATTAAGTTCCAATTGTCTTTTTGACTCTCCTGATTATCGTGCCATTATACGGCCTATTTATACATTTTACATACTTTTTATTCTTATATTGTTTATAATTGTTGTATTGACACCAGCACCTATTTATCCGTTTATTTCACGGATAACCCCTCATCCTGTTCTGCATCCCCTGATTTGGTACCACCTGTTTCATTGTTCCTATATTGTTTCCTAGCATATGGACTTGATCTTTCCTTTTTTATCATTTTTATTATTTTGATTACGTTTATTATTTTTTGGTCATTGTTATCTGTCATTTTTTAACCTTTGAACTCTGACGTCACTTGAACGCCCTGCCCCTGTTCACATTGGCGGGTTTTTTCGAACTTTAAGACTCTATTTAAACTGTGATGTCTGTGCTCTCTTTCATGACCTGATGAAGATGCCGGTACGGCATTGAAACGCGTAGTCGTATTACCAATAAAATTTTATTTAATTATCATCATTTTATCATTGGATTATCATCAACATTCCGTAGTTTTCACTTCGGTCTTATCCGTGTGCAGCAGCGCCCTTGCAGACTCTTTTTTTCAGCCTACCCAGCAGACCATCAGAGAGGGAGCACAAATGTTAGGAGTGGCCAAATCAACAGTTTGGTACATCCTTGAAAACATAGAGCGCACTGGTGATCTCGTGAACTCCAAAAGGCCTGGACGTCCACGGAAGACAACAGTGGTGGATGACTGCAGAATCCTTTCCATGGTGAAGAAAAATCCCTTCACAATTGCTACCCTAGTGTAGAACACTCTCCTGGAATTAGGTGTATCTAAGTCTACTATAAGTGTATCTAAGTAGGTGTATCTAAGTCTACTATAAAGAGAAAACTTCATGTGAACCAATAAAGAGGGTTCACCACAAGGTGCAAACCATTAATTAGCCTCAAAAATAGAAAGGCCAGATTAGACTTTGCCAAACAACATGTAAAAAAGCCAGCCCAGTTCTGGAACAGCATTCTATGGACAGATGAAACTAAGATCAACCTGTACCAGAATGATGGGAGGAAGAAAGTGGAGAAAGTTTGGAACGGCTCATGATCCAAAGCACACCACATCCTCTGTAAAACATGGTGGAGGCAGTGTGATGACATGGGCATGCATGGCTGCCAAAGGCACTGGGTCACTAGTGTTTATTGATGATGTGACTGAAGACAGAAGCTGCCGGATGAATTCTGAAGTGTTCAGGGATATACTTTCTGCTCTGATTCAACCAAATGCAACAAGGTTGATTGGACGTCGCTTCACATTACAGATTGACAATGACCCAAAACATACTGCGAAAGCAACCCAGGAGTTTTTTAAGTCAAAGAAGTGGAATATTCTGCAATGGCCAAGTCAATTACCAGATCTCATCCCGATCAAGCATGCATTTCACTAGCTTAAGACAAAGCTTAAACCCTTAACGCCGAAGGACGGATATATCCGTCCTCTGCAGCTGCTAGTTCGCGCAGGAGGACGGATATATCCGTCCTGTGATGGTGCGGGTACTGCCACTGTACCCACACGATCAGCCGCAGGAGCACGGCTGTTATACACAGCCTGGCTCCTGCTGCAATTGCCGGAATCGAAGCGCGCTCCGATTCCGGCAGTTTAACCCATTAAATGTCGCTGTCCATAGTGACAGCGACATCTAATGTGTTTGACAGAGGGAGGGATCTCCCTCTGTCACCCCATCGGCGCCTCCGCAGAGAAATCGCGGGTCGCCGTCCGGTTTCCATCGCAGCCGGGGGCCTAACAAAGACCTCCAGGTCTGCCTTCAGCATCTGCCTGTTAGGTCATGCCAGTTTTACACTGACAGGCAATAATGCTTTGGCATACTAAGTATACCAAAGCATTATATATGCGATCAGCAGATCGCATAGTGAAGTCCCCTGGTGGGACTAAAAAGAAAAATGTATATCGGTTAAATAAAGTTTGTGAAGAAAAAAAAAAATGACAGTCAAAATCAAATAAAACCCAAAAAGTGGTTTTATTTAGTAAAAGTGTCAAAACAAATAACACATACACATATATGACCAATAAAATGAACACATTAATTAAACCGCCGGATGAACGGCGTCCAAAAGTAACGCAAAAAACCACGGCAAAATTCTCTCTTTTCTCCCATTCCCCCCCCAAAAATAAAATAAAAGTTAATCTATAAGTCCTATGTATCCCAAAATAGTACTAATGAAAACTGCACATTGGCCCGCAAAAATCAAGCCCACATACGGCCACATCGACGGAAACATAAAAAAATTACGGCTCTTGGAATGCGGCGATGCAAAAACAAGTAATTTTTTTCTAAAAGGGTTTTTATTGTGCAAACGTAGGAAAACATATAAAACCTTTACATATTTGGTATCCCCGTAATCGTGCCGACCCGTAGAATAAAGTTAACATGTTATTTACGCTGCATAGTAAACGGCGTAAATTTATAACGTGAAAATTAATGCTGGAATAGCTGCTTATTTTCAATTCTCCTAAAATAAAGTTAATAAAAGTTAATCAATGTATTATAAGCATCTAAAAATGGTACAATTACAAAATACAACTCGTCCTGCAAAAAACAAGTCCTTATACGGCTATGTCGACGGAATAAAAAAAAAGTTACAACTCTTGGAATGTGACCGTGAAAAAACGAAAAATAATCCTTGGTCATTAACGTGCAAAATGGCCTGGTCATTAAGGGGTTAAGGCAGAAAGACCCACAAACAAACAACAACTGAAGACCGCTGCAGTAAAGCAGAGCAAAGCATCATAAAGGAGGAAACCCAGCGTTTGGTGATGTCCAAGGGTTCCAGACTTCAGGCAGTCATTGCCTGCAAAGGATTCTCTACAAAGTTACTTTTTTTTATGGTAATGTTAATTTGTCCAATTACTTTTGAGCTCCTGAAATGAGGCGGCTCTGTAGAAAAATTGTTGCAATTCCTAAACGTTTACAGGATATTTTTGTTTAACCCATTGAATTAAACCTGAAAGTCTACACTTCAATTGCATCTCAGTTGTTTCATTTCAAATCCAACACAGAGCCCAAATCATGAAGATTGTGTCACTGTCCAAATAATTCTGGACCTAACTGTATTCTCCCTTTTTTTTCCCCCACTCGCCATAACAGCACAAGGTAGAGGAAACTTGGGGTTATATAAATGTAAAGCTTCCTCCAACATCTCAGTGGTTTCCCATCCCTTGTGTGGAATAGTCGTTATTCTTACTACATGTACTTTTTCTAACTGATAATTGAATGGGGTCTTCACCAATGGTTCCCGTTTCAAAGGGATGCCCTAGCCCTTTTCTGTTTGTTGGCAGGTTGCTCTTAAGAGGTCTTAACTACATGCAGAGCAGGGAGACATTAGCTCCTCGTCTCACTTACAAGGCGCTGGGTCCGAGGAGCAGGTGGTGAGGGGCAAAACAATGTCATTTCGGCTCTGATTAATAAACATAGAATGTAAGGTGTAGAGAGAAGTGTCTGATGTATAGACAGATATACAGTAGTCATGTATTCAGTCACTGTGTGTTTCCTACAGATGGATCCTATAGGAGAAATCCACCAGAGAGATGTCCCAGTCTTCTGTATTCCCAGAACAGCCCAGTGGAAAATCACAATGTCCCTGAGAATCATCAGGTAGATGAAGCTGAGCCCTATACCAGATCTACATAGGCGGGGGTGTGGAGCTTTTTGGTCCTGCGGTCATAGATGTGGTCATAGATTTTGGTGGTTTCTTATGTTGATCTGTTAGATTCTTCGCACTCTCTGCTGTATTGTACTGAATTGTTACATATGTGAAATCAGGGGGAAAATCTGACTAATATCAAAGTGGAGGAAGAAGCAGAAGAAGAGCGGGTGAGGGGCGTTCAACCATGTAAGAGTGAAGTGGAGGAGGAAATTCCAGGAGGTGTTACCACAGGTAAGCAATAATGAATTTAGAAAGTGAATTGGGAGGTTTGTTAAAGAGGCTCTGTCACCAGTTTATAACTGCCCTATCTTCTACCTAATCTAATAGGCACTTTAATGTGGAAAAGTTGTGTTGTTGTTTTTTAAAAATGTTTATTTTTGACAAAGTTATGAGCATTTTAAGTGTTATGCAAATTTGTTCTTAATGCCCAAGTGGGCGTTTTTTACTCTTGACCAATCAGCGTCATACACGTCTCTTCATTCATGTCCAGCTTAATCCACAGCACAGCGAGATCACGCTGTGCTATCACTCCCGTAGTTCCTTCACACAAGCGACGGGAGAATGACCGAACATCGCCTCCAGCCTGTTGACAGAGCCTCTTTAACCTCTTAACGCCGAAGGACGGATATATCCGTCGTCTGCAGCTGCTAGTTCGCGCAGGAGGACGGATATATCCGTCCTGTGATGGCGCGGGTACTGAGACTGTACCCACGCGATCAGCGGCAGGAGCACGGCTGTTATACACAGCCTGGCTCCTGCTGCAACTGCCGGAATCGAAGCGCGCTCCGATTCTGGCAGTTTAACCCATTAAATGCCGCTATCAATAGTGACAGCGGCATCTAATGTGTTTGACAGAGGGAGGGAGCTCCCTCTGTCACCCCATCGGCGCCCCCGCAAAGAAATCGCGGGTCGCCGTCGGGTTTCCATGGCAGCGGGGGGTCTAGCAAAGACCCCCAGGTCTGCCTTCAGCATCTGCCTGTTAGGCGATGCCGAAGGCATGACCTAACAGATTTCCTGTCAGTTTTACACTGACAGGCAATAATGCTTTGGTATACTAAGTATACCAAAGCATTATATATGCGATCAGCAGATCGCATAGTGAAGTCCCCTGGTGGGACTAAAAAAAAAATGTCAATCAGTTAAATAAAGTTGGTGAAAAAAAAAAATAATAATTACAGTGAAAATCACATAAAACCACTTTTTTTGCCCAAGAAGTGGTTTTATTTAGTAAAAGTGTCAAAACAAATCACACATACACATATATGGTATCCCCGCGATCGTAACGACTTGAACAATAAAATGAACATATTAATTAAACCGCCGGATGAACGGTGTCCAAAAAAAACGCAAAACACAACGGCAAAATTCTCTCTTTTCTCCCATTCCCCCCATAAAAAATTAAATAAAAATTAATCTATAAGTCCTATGTACCCCAAAATAGTACTAATGAAAACTACACTACACTACAAAAATCAAGCCCCCATACGGCCACATTGACGGAAAAATAAAAACGTTACGGCTCTTGGAATGCGGCGATGCAAAAACAAGTAATTTTTTTCTAAAAGGCTTTTTATTGTGCAAACGTAGGAAAACATATAAAACCTTTACATATTTGGTATCCCCGTAATCGTGCCGACCGATAGAATAAAGGTAACATGTTATTTACGCTGCATAGTAAACGGCGTAAATTTATAACGTGAAAATCAATGCTGGAATAGCTGCTTATTTTCAATACTCTCCTAAAATAAAGTTAATAAAAGTTAATCAATATATTATAAGCATCTAAAAATGGTACAATTACAAAATACAACTCGGCCCGCAAAAAACAAGCCCTTATGTCGACGGAATAAAAAAAAAGTTACGACTCTTGGAATGCGACCGTGAAAAAGCAAAAAATAATCCTTGGTCATTAACGTGCAAAATGGCCCGGTCATTAAGGGGTTAAGGTGAGGTTCTGTCTTAGTTCTACATTACAGTAACACTTCAGACAATGTGTTATACATAGTGCAGGACCCGAGGGAGCTGTGACTGCACATAGAAGTTCTCTACTAGGTGTTCTATGAATCCGGTAATGCACTAGGCTTAGCATCAATTTTTGAGGGGCACCAGCTGAAATTAACATCTGCACTAATGGCCGAGATTTTTAACCACTTAAACACCACATCAATTCTTATAGGGAGCTCATCCAAGACGCTTCCATACTTGACACTGTAAGGATGGATTCAGACACAGCGCGTTTTTTTTTTCTGTTTTGTTTTTTTTACAACGTTGCACACAAGCCACAATGGGAAATATGGTCTTCAGTATATTTCTGTAATACAACCTTAGACGGTCATATCAAGGAAACAGATCTCTGCTATAATCTACTGTACACTAAATAGCATGGAACCTGTCTACTTGTAGGTCTCCTTTAAGGGACTTTAAAAAGCTTTTAAATTGGATTTCACCCTTTATCGACAAGTGATCTCATTTGGATCTCGTGGTTATGGCCACTGTACCCATGAGATCAGGAGCATGACTGTAAGGCCTCATTCAGATGAGCGTGTCCATTTTGCGCCTGCAAAAACGGACCGTATTTCATGTCTGTGTTGCGTCCATGTGGTTTTCGTGTGGCATCAATTTCTCATGTCCGTGTTTCTTTTTCTCAGCATTTCTTTAGCAACTGATGTGTGAAACACGGACAGCACACAGATGTCGTCCGTGTGCTGTCCGTGTTTTTCACGCACACAGACTTTAATAGGCAACGTGGTCTGCAAAAAACGGACCAGAATATCACATGCGGTGAGTTTTCACGCAACACATGCACACTTAGAACGGAAAACGGAAAAACATGAATGAATAGCCCCAATAGATTGCATGGGTCAGTGTGCTGTCAGTTATTTCAACGGACAGCACACTGACGTGAAAAACACGCTCCTGGGAATTTGACCTTCTACACAGCCGGGCTCCTGCTGCAAGTGCCGGGATCAATAGCGACTGCTGAAACTAAGGTGTGTGACAAAGGGACGGGGGCTTCCTCTGTCAGCCCCTCACCGCCCCGAATTAAGTTACCATGGCAGCAGATGGCCCAGGTCTGCCATCAGTAACTTCTTATTAGGTTACCTGGCTGTGATAAAGGCAGTTGTGCTTTGGAATGCTGAGACCCCTGGAGGGACAAATAAAGATATTTTAAGTATAGTTATAAATAAAGTTTAATACAAATGAAAAAGGACACGCTCCCCCCCAAATTAGAATCATAATGACCCATAGAATAAAGATATGTTATTATACTGCACGATGCTTTGTGTAGAAAGAGAAAAACAAAGATTTTTAAAAAAAGGCTTGCGAGTTTGCTGCCCCCCCTAAATAAATTATATGTAGGGGACTTCCGGTAGACGTCACTTTGCATCGGGCACAGTTTTGAAGAGCTGCTACATGTGGACGGTAATAAAGCCCAGAAATAATCCTACCTGCTAGGCGAAAAAAGAGTAGGGTGGCAAGGTCCTGCTTCTCAAGGACATGCTCTCCCCCATCCTCAGCGGTCGCTGCCCACATCATATGCACAGCGTGGTACATGCACTACTATCACACACCATACTCACATGACTCTCTTCCCCATGCTCTAAGAAATAAGTGGCTCCGTTACCCAGCACGGAAGATCCAGGGAAAGGGACCCGGCGCTGCAGGGGAGGGCCGAGAAGCAGGCAAGACCTTGTGTAGCTGGGAGAGTTTTCTGTCCAAAGTTTAATCCAGGGAACTACTGACACCCACGTACTGATTCTAATCGGGCCCAGGAAACTCAATCTGCAGGACGTGCTCATTCACCCTGTGGTGGAGCTAGGGATATCGACCAGTCCTTCACTGTCCTTCCTCAACACACCCAACATATTTACAGCTCCCTTGGGAGAATTTTCCTCATTAAGTTGCACCCACAACCCTGCAATTGACCCTCTTGAGTTCCTTGGGGGTGGGCACATTTTACCATTCTCAGTTGGATGGTTGAGAATTACTATAATCCTCTCTTGCTCTGGCTATTCTGCAACGCTTCTCTCTTTCATTGTTACTTGCTAGAAGTGGGGCTCATATCCCTTTCTTCCATCATCTTAGATATACATATACTATAGGATCCTAGTTTAATCTTTTTTACTCCGACCATATAGTTGTTCATGGCTCTGCAGCTCTTCCTCCGATATATATACCTCAAAATCGTGATACTATATACCTTGTTTTATAGAAGCTCACTCATATTTAATTCTCATCCCGTCATTCCTTTCCACACTATTTACACGTTTATGGGCAATTCGGTATCATCTAGTAAAAATATACACTCCAAGCAAGTAGTAAAAATATGCCTTCATCACATAGGGAAGATACGTATATGGATGAAAATAAGTTGCGATTACTGCGTTATTTATGCCGGCGATAAATGCTCGTCTGGCTGCTTTCAAATTTTCACTGGACTTAATAGTTAGTCTAAATCAACTACGCCTAATCGGTGTACCAGAATCTGTATGACCTGACAAATCCAGGTCACCTCCGCATGGCTCCCTCAGGCACTTAAGATTATGGATTCTTCTGGTGCTATTGCCGTAGAAAGAGCACACAGAATTGTGCCTGATCAACCATTAATCCATGAAGATCAAAGTTTGCTCCTGTTTCGGGACTTTTCTACTGCAGTGGCGATAAAACGCAGAGCATTCAAACCGGGCTACAAAATTCTTGTGGCAAAGAACATCTGTTTTAGGCTCTAATATCCTTCTAAACTTAGATTCTCACTTGATGATAAAACCTGGCTCTTAGATGACTCACAGAACGCGATGGACTCTCTTCACCCCTGTAAGCGAGCTTCATCACCTTCATCTACTACTTAATATGTGGTATCACTACCACTAATGTTGGACACACGGTTAATCTTTGTGGAGGTTCATAACTGTGTAACAGCCAAATCAAAAATGTCATAATGCTTATTTATTATTCCCTGTTTATTCAATTTCACTGTTCTACATCTTTAACTCCTTAACGCAAAATCACGTGCATGTACGTCGGGGGATGTGGTGACTTCGCATGGCGACATACACTACCGATCAAAAGTTTAGGGTCACTTAGAAATTTCCATATTTTTGAAAGAAAAGCACAGTTTTTTTCAATGAAGATAACATTAAATTAATCAGAAATACACTCTATACATTGTTAATGTGCTAAATGACTATTCTAGCTGCAAACGTCTGGTTTTTAATGCAATATCTACATAGGTGTATAGAGGCCCATTTCCAGCAACCATCACTCCAGTGTTCTAATGGTACATTGTGTTTGCTAACTGTGTTAGAAGGCTAATGGATGATTAGAAAACACTTGCAAACCCTTGTTCAATTATGTTAGCACCGCTGTAAACAGTTTTGCTGTTTAGAGGAGCTATAAAACTGACCTTCCTTTGAGCTAGTTGAGAATCTTCCATATGTCCCCACATTATAAACTGAAATACCAGCAAAACCCCACATTATAAACTGAAATACCAGCAAAACTCCAAACAAAACTACTACCAAGCAAAATTCAAGGGTGTTTCTTACATTTTGGCACCTCAAGGCCTCTGAAAACCTATTATTATGTGCCTGGAAAACCTCCTAACCAAAAAAGTGGCCCCAAAATCCACAAGGTGATCCTTTATTTCTGAGGCCTGTGTTTCAGTCATCTAGCACACTAGGGCCACATATGGAAAATTTCTAAAAACTGTAGAATCAGAGTAATACATATTGATTTATGTTTCTCTGTTAAAGAGGCTCTGTCACCAGATTTTGCAACCCCTATCTGCTATTGCAGCAGATAGGCGCTGCAATGTAGATTACAGTAACGTTTTTATTTTTAAAAAACGAGCATTTTTGGCCAAGTTATGACCATTTTCGTATTTATGCAAATGAGGCTTGCAAAAGTACAACTGGGCGTGTTGAAAAGTAAAAGTACAACTGGGCGTGTATTATGTGCGTACATCGGGGCGTGTTTACTACTTTTACTAGCTGGGCGTTGTGTATAGAAGTGTCATCCACTTCTCTTCACAACGCCCAGCTTCTGGCAGTGCAGACACAGCCGTGTTCTCCAGAGATCACGCTGTGACGTCACTCACAGGTCCTGCATCGTGTCGGCACCAGAGGCTACAGATGATTCTGCAGCAGCATCGGCGTTTGCAGGTAAGTCGATGTAGCTACTTACCTGCAAACGCTGATGCTGCTGCAGAATCAACTGTAGCCTCTGGTGCCGACACGATGCAGGACCTGTGAGTGACGTCACAGATCTGCACTGCCAGAAGCTGGGCGTTGTGAAGAGAAGTGGATGATACTTCTCATCAGAACGCCCAGCTAGTAAAAGTAGTAAACACGCCCCGATGTACGCACATAATACACGCCCAGTTGTACTTTTACTTTTCAACACGCCCAGTTGTACTTTTGCAAGCCTCATTTGCATAAATACGAAAATGGCCATAACTTGACCAAAAATGCTCGTTTTTTAAAAATAAAAACGTTACTGTAATCTACATTGCAGCGCCTATCTGCTGCAATAGCAGATAGGGGCTGCAAAATCTGGTGACAGAGCCTCTTTAACTTCTGCTGTATTACAGGAAAAAAAATATTACAATTTAATTTCTGCAAAAAATGGTTACAATTTTACATTTCACTTCCACTTTACTTTAATTCCTGTGAAACACCTAAAGCTTTCTAACATCCTAAAGAAATTAAAGGACATTTAAAAAATTATGCCAACATAAAGTAGACATGGGTTATGTGAATTATTTTCAATTTTGTGTGTTATGATTGTCTTCCAAGCAGAAAAATACTATTTATCTATTTTTAAAAAAAGCATTTTTTTCCTAAATTTTAACCCCTTTAGGACACAGCCTGTTTTGGCCTTGTGGACACAGATGATTTTTTCAAATCTGACATGTGTCACTTTATGTGGTAATAACTCCGGAATGCTTTTACCTATCCGAGCGATTCTGAGATTGTTTTCTCGTGACATATTGTACTTTATGTTAGTGAAAAAATTTGTTCGATAAATTCAATATTTATTTGTGAAAAACTTCAAATTTTAGCAAAAATTTGCATTTTTCTACATTTAAATGTATTTGCTTGTGAAACAGATAGTAATACCACATAAAATAGTTACTAGTTATCATCCCCCATATGTCTACTTTATGTTTGCATCATTTTTTTCACGTACTTTTATTTTTCTAGGACGTTACGAGGCTTAGAACTTTAGCAGCAATTTCTCATATTTTCAAGAAAATTTCAAAAGGCTATTTTTTCAGGGACCAGTTCAGTTCTGAAGTGGCTTTGAGGGCCTTATATATTAGAAAGTCCCCATAAATCACCCCATTTTGAAAACTGTACCCCTCAAGGTATTCAAAACCACATTCAGAAAATATTTTAACCCTTTAGGCGTTTCACAGCAATTAAGGCAAAGTAGAGGTGAAATTTACGAATTTCATTTTTTTTTGCCGAAATTCATTTGTAATAAAAAAAAATCTGTAACACAGAAGGTTTTACCAGGGAAACGCAACTCAATATTTATTGCCCATATTCTGCAGATTTTAGAAATATCCAACATGTGGCCCTAGTGCGGTAATGGACTGAAATACCGGCCTCAGAAGCAAAGGACCACCTAGTGGATTTTGGGGCCTCCTTTTTTTAGGAATATATTTTAGGCACCATGTCAGGTTTGAGGAGGTCTTGTGATACCTAAACAGTCGAAACCCCCCCAAAGTGACCCCATTTTGGAAACTACACCCCTCAAGGCATTTTTCTAGGGGTATAGTTAGCATATTGACCCCACAGTTTTTTTGCAGAATTTAGTGGAATTAGTCTGTGAAGATGAAAATCACCTATTTTTCTGTGGAAACATAGAATTTTTTCATTTTTACAAGGAATAAAGCAGAAAAGCACCCCAACATTTGTAAAGCAATTTCTCCCGATTACAGCAATACCCCATATGTGGTCATAAACTGATGTTTGGACCCACAGCAGGGCTCAGAAGGGAGGGAGCGCCTTTTGGATTTTGGAGCGCAGATTTTGCTGGATTGGTTTTCAGTGCCATGTCGGGTTTGCAACGCCCCGGAGGGACCAAAACAGTGGAAACCCCCCAAAAGTGACCCCATTTTGGAATCTACACCCCTCAAGGAATTTTTCTAGGGGTATAGTGAGCATTTTGGCCCCTCAGGATCTTTTTTAGAGCGAAGGTGACCAAAAAACAGCGATTTTGGCGCTTTAAATTCTTTATTTATTACAGCGTTCACCGTGCGCAATAAATTACGTTTTAATTTATTCTGCCGGTCGGTACGATTACGCCGATACCATATGTGTATAGTTTTTTTTAAGTTTTGCAGCGTTTACACAATAAAATTAAGTTTCTATAAAATAATTTATTTTCTGAGACATGCTATTTTGAGCCGTAACGTTTTTATTTTTTCGTCAAAAAAGCTGTGGGAGATCTTGTTTTTTGCGGGACGGGTTGTAGTTTTTATTGGTACCATTTTGGGGTAAATGCGACTTTTTGATCACTTTTTATTCTATATCTTGGGAGGGGTGGTGACCAAAAAATAGCGACGCTGACAGTTTTCCGTTTATTTTGTTTGCGGCGTTCACCGTGCGGAAAAATTAACATTATAGTTTCATAGATTGGGTCGTTACGAACGCGGCGATACCAAATATGTGTACTTTTTTTAACGTTTTCATTTTTTCCCTATAATAAATGACTTATTATAGGAAAACAAAACCTTTTATTTTTACACTTTTATAAAACATTTTTATTAACTTTTTTTAACTTTTTACACTTTATATTTTTGTTTATTAACTTTTCTTTTACTTTTTACACTTTCTTTTTTTGACCTGCAGCTCTGATCGCTGCTAGAATATATTACACTACCTAGGTAGTGTAACGTATTCCAACTGTCAGTGTGACGTCACAGTCACTCTGACAGTTGGTCTACGAGGATCAGCAGAAGCTGATCCTCATAGGCTGACATACATGGCAGACTTGGGGGCCGTTGTCTGGCCCCCGGGTGCCATCACAAGCATCAGAAGCCCCCACGATTGCATGGGGGCTGCTGATGCGCTACAAACCCGCTACATGCGGAGATCGCAATCGAGCCTCGCATGTAACGGGTTAATTGCCGAAATCAGCGGCGATGAGCCGCTGATCGGCAACACTGGAGAGTGTCAGCTGTCGGGGACAGCTGATCTCCAAGTTCCCGATGCACACTGTCGCCGACAGTGTGCATCGGTAACGGCACAGTGACTTTCTGTCACTCTGACAGGAAGCCTATCAGGACCAGCCGAAGGTTGGTCCTGATGGGCTTCCATCCATGGCAGACCTGGAAGCCATTGTTTGCCATACTAACTATCGGCAGACCCCGCGATTTCGGACGGGGGTCTGCCGATATGTTAGAAACCCCTAAAATTCGGCGATTGCACCCGATCGCCGAATTTAAGGGGTTAATGCGCCGAAATCAGCGGCAAAGGACCGCTGGCCGGCAAGAGGGGAGTGTCAGCTGTCGGCGACAGCTGACCTCCCGATTCCCGGTGCACACTGTCGCCGACAGTGTGCACCGGGATTAACTCAGTAACTGTACGTCCTCGTGCGGGAAGTAACCTCCCGCAACGACGGACAGTTACGTCCTGGTGCGGATAGGGGTTAAATAGATTTTGGTGTTTGTTTGTTTTTTACAAATACTGAATGTATTGACCAAAATTTACCACTAACATAAAGTACAATGTGTCACAAGAAATCTCAGAATCACTTGAATAAGTAAAAGCATCCAAAATTTATTATCACAAAAGTGGTATGTCAGATTAAAAAAATGAGACTCTGTCCGGAAAGTCAAAACTGGCTGCAGTGGCAATGGGTTAAAATTCAAAAACACACAATATAGAGGAGTCAATGCAAGTGCTGCTCCTACACAGATACTGACATACATGATGATGAGATATTGCTGTATGTATAAATACTTCATACTCCTCAGTAAAATACTGTTAACCTGTTAGATACCTGGACAGTGTTACCTGAATGCCAGTGGCCACATAATGTGTGGGTTGTGGGTCACATCACTGAAGCCATGTTTAGTCCTTTTCAGTTATCCTATTGGTGCATTACTATGGACTAATCTTTGGGCTATACCATTTTTTTTTAACTATTGCACTGTTACAAGAAACTTACGTGAGCAGAATTTCTAATGCACGCATATAAGAAAACTGTATTATTTCCTATTTTATAATGAAACAATTAAAAACTGAACAACCCGTGGGAAACTTAAGTTGAGTTTCCTTTTTGAGTTAACGTTAACGGGGTAGACCACGCACGGACAACTGATGACCTATGCACAGTATTGGTTATCAGTATATGATCAGTGGGGGTCACACCCGGACCCTGCACCGATTAGCTGCTCCGGCTGCCTCCGATTACCGGATATCCATGCCGAAAGTAGATGGCTTGGGTCACAAAATATCGGCCGAGCTGCAGTACTGGAGCTATACTCCTATTCAAGTGAATAGAAGCAGAGCTGCAGTTATGCAGCAGGGCCGCTATGCAGTAGTTTGAGCGATTCCGCTTCCGACATACCCTTCATAACATCCGGTGTCCAGAGGCAGCCGGAGCAGCTGATCGTTGTGGGGTCTGGGTGTCGGAACCCCACAGATCATATACTGATGACCTATCCTGTGGATAGGTCATCAGTCGTCCGTTGCTGTATTAAAGTGATGCCCAATTGGCATTGAAGGGCCAAATGAGTTGGCAGAGGACAGGCTTGATTGCAAGACAAGATTATGCTTTTAACATGTTTTTTTTTATCAAGTAAAGGTTTATGGAATAATTGTGGTAACCGTTGGCAGACAAGAATCCTGGACTTTATCATTGATATATTTTGAAGTGTTATATAAAGCTTTATATTATCAGGTGCAGTTTTTGTTTTTTTAGCCATAGCCAAGGGTGGATTTATAAGGAGTGTCTTATACTTATCCTTCCTGCTGGATCCACGTTTGGCTTTGACTCTTGAAAAACTGCAAGTGGGTCTCCAGCTTAATACGGATGTTATGACCAAATTAACTTTATAGCTTAAATTAATTTTTAATCCTAACAGAAAATCCCAGGAAGAAATCTGAGGGGAACTGCGTGTTATTGCTAAATTATAAAGCAGAAGATGAGGATATCATGCAGCAGTCTACAGGAGAAAACCTCATTACCCTTAATGTACATCCAGGACTTCACAGTACAGATCTATTATCTAATTCCCCTAATCATGAGGAACCTTCTGACAAATCACAGATTGTTACCACAAGTACAGCTCAGAAAGAAGGGAAAAAAATTAAATGTGGTAAACAGTTTACAAAAAGCTCAGGACGTTTTACACAGAGAAATTACACAGAGGAGAAGCCATACTCATGTTCAGAATGTGGAAAATGTTTTGCACGAAAATCAAACCTTGTTACACATGAGAGAATTCATACAGGAGAGAGGCCATATTCATGTTCACTGTGTGGGAAATGTTTTGCCCAAAATTCAAATCTTGTTACACATGAGAGAATTCACACAGGAGAGAAACCATATTCATGTTCACTATGTGGGAAAGGTTTTATAAAGAAATCAAACCTTGTTATACATAAGAGAAGTCATACAGGGGAGAAGCAGCATTCATGTTCAGAATGTGGAAAATGTTTTACACAAAAATCAAGTCTTGTTGTACATCAGAGAATTCACTCAGGAGAGAAGCCATATTCATGTTCAGCATGTGGGAAGTGTTTTTCAGATAAATCGAATCTTGGTATACATGAGAGAAGTCACACAGGAGAGAAGCCATATTCATGTTCAACATGTGGAAAGCGCTTTACAGATAAGTCAAATTTTGTTCTACATGAGAGAAGTCACACAGGAGAGAAACCATATTCATGCTCAGAATGTGGGAAGGGCTTTACAGGTAAATCGCGTCTTGTTAAACATCAGAGATGTCACACAGTGAAGAAGCCATATTCATGTTTAGAATGTGGGAAATATTTTACAGATAAATCACATCTTGTTACACATGAGAGAAGTCACACTGGGGACAAACCATATTCATGTTCAGAATGTGAGAAATGTTTTACACAAAAATCGAGTCTCGTTAAACATCAGAGAATTCACACAGGAGAGAAGCCGTATTCGTGTACAGAATGTGGGAAGTGTTTCACACATAAATCAAGTCTCGTTAAACATATGAGAAGTCACACAGGGGAGAAGCCATATTCATGTTCAGAATGTGGGAAATGTTTTACACAAAAATCAAGCCTAGTTATACATGAGAGAAGTCACACAGGAGAGAAACCATATTCATGTTCAGAATGTGGGAAATGTTATATTACTAAAGCCAGACTTAGGGAGCACCAGAGAAGTCACACAGGGGAGAAGCCATTAAAATCAAAAAATCCAAAAATTATTTTGCAATAATTAAAATAATAAAGAGACAAATTCACAGATCTTTTTCCACTGAAGGAAATGTCATATTTATCACTACCTTAAAAGACCTTAAATTAGAATCAGGTGCTCCAAAATTGGTACAAATTATTAGAATGTTATTTTAGATATAATCACTTATGGCAAGTTTGTAATGAAAGATTGTTCCATTTATCTGAGTGGGGTTGATTCTACAAGCTCCATTCAAACATTTCTGCTACAAAATTGCTGTGTGTAAATATATCCTTGTGATTTTTTGAGCCTTGGTGCATCAAAAACTGCATAAGAACAACTGCACCTAAAAGCCAGAAGTGAATCCATTAGAAATTAGAAGTATAAAACCTTATATATTTTCCATTCCTGTCTTGAATCCACTCCTGACTTTGACAAAAAAAAATTAATGAGTCAAAAATTGCACCAAAAACTGCATGTGTGATTCCAGCCTTAAGGGGTTCTATGAATAATTGGTGTTACTAGTGGGGAAAAAAAAGTAAAGGAAATTTGAAAAAAAAAAGAATGGCAAATAAAAAAAGGTCCTGGCCCATCAAAAGATAGGAAAGCAAGAGACATGTCAAATTGAGATCAAAAGACCCAGAAAATAAAATTGAGAAATTCCTGAAATCGTTAGGGATGAAATAACACACATTCAAGTATCCAATCTGATTCGCCAGAGTTAAATCACTATAGCAATTTTTTTTTTCCTATATAGTGCCACGTAGGCTGCTATTAAAGTATAATGTAGAGGCTCTTGTATATACCGGTTTTAGTTGATGTGCCATTTATGGGTTGTCTTGATTCCTTCTTCCCCTCTGATATGGTTCCCCTAATGCAGACTGCATTTCCCAAGATGCTTCAGGCTTTGCAGAGGGGGTGGAGTCTCATCACACCACTTTCTCTGCTCTGAGTCCTATCTAAGTGCAGCAAGTGATAGATCAGTGACATAGAACTGCTGTCTTCACACTGTAGAGTTTGTGTATCCTATGTGATGCCGTTTTAGCCTATCTCCTCTGCCTCCTACTTGTGATAAATTTCTCCAGTCCTTACAAGCAGTAGACAGTGAGTAGCATCTTATAGAAATACACTGGACTCTCTGCACACAGCACTCACAGATAGTATAGTCAGTTAGTGTGAGTCAGGGGTGTTTTATAACTCTGCAGCTAATCATTGTATGGACTAACCTATTATATCACTTCTGCTCTCTTAGATAGGAAAGAAATAATCTCTTCAGAAGCACTATAAGCATAGGGGACATACAGAGGAACAGGAAGGGTGGAGCTGGGAGCGGAGGAATCTCAGAGCTGATTGGCGGTGATCTAATTCTGTAGTTCACAGAAAGTCAGACACGCAGGGGAGAGTGACTTTCTGTCTACACATGAGAGCATGGTCTATTCTGGTGGCCAGACTGTGATCACATGACAACTGCCTATAATGAAAGAATTTAAAATACTTGGATGCAACTGAGCTGGGAAGAATGCTAGAGTGCTTTTAGGACAAGGAAAGGAAAAATAGATCAGGCTCTAATTTTTTCATGTTTTTCTAAAACACACATTGTGCTATCCAAAATTAACTTGGCTCTGGGCCATATAAAATAAGGTATGAAGCATGTGGGATTTTAATTCATTCACCATTACTGGTAACAGTGGAATGCAGTTATACAACCTTCTATTATAATTCTCATTTGTAGCACCGACGGCCATGGACCGCCGGCATCTCCCCTCCCCCGGCGGCCGCGGACGTCGGTTTGTTTCTACTTACTGCTAGCATCTCCCTCCCCGGAGACATTGGCGCGCTCCGCGTACTGCTCCTGGGTCCCGTACAATACAATAGACCATGCGGCTCCTATGAGGCCCTAGTTAATCCCATTCCTTTTGCTACTTTGTGAAGGGAACCTCTGCAGGACTCTCCTCTATAGGAAAACTGCATTGTTAGCAAACAAAAGGGTAGGGAATTGGCCCAAGGGTCATTGGAGAGAGTGGAGGAAACAAAAACCTGGCCCTTCTGTCATCGGTGGCAGAACCTGGCACAATAATGGTGGGCCCTATTTGGTATATTTTTCTATGGGTCCCCCTCTCTTGGGGGATGTATGCCACTGACTATAAACATATGTACAATTATCTTGTCTATTCTTTTCTCTGCCCATTAAGTGCTTTTCTTGTTTCGACAATCTCTTTTAATTTGCCCTATGAAGGTATACGGAGGTAATAGAGCGGAGTCCTCCATGCAGAAACCCCATTTATTACCCACAGGAGAGTTCTGCTACAATAGAGGGGGATTCATATGTTACACAAATGGCCTATTTAAAAGGACATCTCATGATGTCCTATTAGGATATATGAACATCATAGAGTGAATCCCCTGCTCAGGACCCTCTATAGGAAAACTGCATTGTTAGCAAACAAAAGGGTAGGGAATTGGCCCAAGGGTCATTGGAGAGAGTGGAGGAAACAAAAACCTGGCCCTTCTGTCATCGGTGGCAGAACCTGGCACAATAATGGTGGGCCCTATTTGGTATATTTTTCTATGGGTCCCCCTCTCTTGGGGGATGTATGCCACTGACTATAAACATATGTACAATTATCTTGTCTATTCTTTTCTCTGCCCATTAAGTGCTTTTCTTGTTTCGACAATCTCTTTTAATTTGCCCTATGAAGGTATACGGAGGTAATAGAGCGGAGTCCTCCATGCAGAAACCCCATTTATTACCCACAGGAGAGTTCTGCTACAATAGAGGGGGATTCATATGTTACACAAATGGCCTATTTAAAAGGACATCTCATGATGTCCTATTAGGATATATGAACATCATAGAGTGAATCCCCTGCTCAGGACCCTCTATGAGCTAGAGCGGAGAGTTACTGCTAAGACTTGATGTAATCATGTATTAATGTACTCGGATACCTATTAAAGGGGTTGGACAGAATTAGAAAAACATGCTTTCTTCTAGAGACAGTGCCACACTTGTCCATAGGTTGTGTCTCGTATGGCAGCTCAGTTCCCTTGAAGTGAAGGCCCTATTTACTAGAATATCGCACTGAGACTGGGCAGGTGTGGCACTGTTTTTTTTTTTTTTTTAATGACAGCAGCCATGTATTTCTAATCCTGCACAACCCTATTAATTTGAATGAACATTGAGTAATATCACATCGTTCTCTGCGGGGAAAGTGTGCAACCGCCCTCAGCTTCCCACAGCAATAAAGACTTTCATTGGCTCCTTTATGTTGCTGAATATTATCACCCTGCCCAATACCTTTGTGATAACAGCCACAATCAATGTGCCAGCGGCAGATATAATAAAAGATGATTAGTTGTTTTTAATAGTGATACATATATAAAAAAAAACAATACCACAAAGCCCTGAAAGCTTCGCTAGATACTAAACTCCACCACATGCTGAGAAATAAGGACACAGGAGACTTGTTATATAGAAGAAGATTCATTTTATTATATGTATGTTTTATATCCTGACGTAGTGGTTCCAAATTGGCAAAATCCAATTATGGGTATACCGTTTGTTCCTGAATTTAAGTCTGTGCCTGGTCCAACAGTGTATGTAAGTGGTTTTGGCCCCGTGGTTTTTTTTTCAACTTTTTTTTATGAACATTTATTTGCATTAGCAAGGGAGACTAACCTGTATGCAGTGCAGTTTATTGTGAATAAGCCTGCCTCCTACCATTCAAGGCCAGGAAAATGCGCACCCACTAATGCTGCTGAATTACAAAACTGATTATCCTTATGGACATTGTGAGGAAACCCACGATAAGATTGTACTGGGGAAAAAAACCTAGTTCATAGTACCCCCACTTTCTCCGCAGTTGTGACTAGGACTAACTATGAGACACTTTTAAAATTTTTACACCTTGCTGACAATAGTCAGTGCCCCCCAAGAGATTCCCCTGACTATGACAGACTGTATAAAATTCGACCTCGTTTAAATTATGTTTCTGAGAATTTTTTGGAGCTATATACCCCCAGTGAAAATCTGTCAATTAATGAGTGTCTGGTCAAATTTAAAAGTAGACTGAATTTAAAGAGGCTCTGTCACCACATTATAAGTGCCCTATATTGTACATGATGTGATCGGCGCTGTAATGTAGATTACAGCAGTGTTTTTTATTTAGAAAAATTATCATTTTTTGAGTTATGACCTATATTAGCTTTATGCTAATGAGTTTCTCAATGGACAACTGGGCGTGTTTTACTATATGGCCAAGTGGGCGTTGTGGAGAGAAGTGTATGACGCTGACCAATCAGCGTCATACACTTCTCTCCATTCATTTATACAGCACATAGCGATATAGCTATATCGCTATGTGCTGCCACATAAACACACTATAACGTTACTGCAGGGTCATGACAATGAATATACATTACCTCCAGCCAGGACGGGATGTGTATTCAGAATCCTGACCACTTCTCTGCGATTTAGAGCATAGCAGGCGTGGTCTCGCGAGATTACGCTGTAAGCAGTTATTTCGCTGTGCTGTGCTGTAAATCACAGAGAAGTGGTCAGGATTCTGAATACCCATCCCGTCCTGGATGGAGGTAATGTATATTCATTGTCATGACCATGGACATACAGTGAAGGAAATAATTATTTGATCCCTTGCTGATTTTGTAAGTTTGCCCACTGTCAAAGACATTAACAGTCTACAATTTTTAGGCTAGGTTAATTTTACCAGTGAGAGATAGATTATATTTAAAAAAAAACAACAGAAAATCACAGTCAAAATTATATATATTTATTTGCATTGTGCACAAAGGAATAAGTATTTGATCCCCTACCAACCATTAAGAGTTCAGCCTCCTCCAGACCAGTTACACGCTCCAAATCAACTTGGTGCTTGCATTAACCCCTTCCCGCTCCTGGACGTACTATTAGGTCATGGTAACTATAGCGTTCACAGAGAAGTGGTCAGGATTCTGAATACCCATCCCGTCCTGGATGGAGGTAATGTATATTCATTGTCATGACCCTGCAGTAACGTTATAGTGTGTTTATGTGGCAGCACATAGCGATATAGCTATATCGCTATGTGCTGTATAAATGAATGGAGAGAAGTGTATGACGCTGATTGGTCAGTGTCATACACTTCTCTCCACAACGCCCACTTGGCCATATAGTAAAACACGCCCAGTTGTTCATGGAGAAACTCATTAGCATAAAGCTAAAATAGGTCATAACTCCTTCTAAAATGATAGTTTTTCTAAATAAAAAACACTGCTGTAATCTACATTACAGCGCCGATCACATCATGTACAATATAGGCCACTTATAATGTGGTGACAGAGCCTCTTTAAGCAGTATATTCCTTCCAAGCGGGCCCGCGATTGAATAAAATTGAACAAACTCTGTGAGAGCACTATGGGCTACACAAAAGCATTTTATGTTTACCAGGGAAAAGATGCCCAATTGAATCCACCAGGGTAACCATCAGAATTGGGGTCTACTGGAAAAATAGTCTGGGAGATTATGGGGCCTTTACAAAACGGGCACACTTTTTCTGGACAATTATCAGCATCCCACTGTTCAGACACCTACAGGAGGCAAACACTGGAACATGTGGCACTTTTCGCAGAGACAGAAAGGGGCTTCCACAATCTCTAATATCTCTTTTTTTTTAGTGTGAATCCGATGTTTCACCACCATGTAAAAAAGTAGCGCTTTTGCCTCTGGACACCATTAAATAGAAGTGGGTTATGTGCACAAATGAGGCATCATTTTACTCAGAAGAAGTTGGCGTACAAATATTAGGTTTGTATTAGATTTTGCTAAGCAGCAAATAGCGTGGACAAAAAAAGTACAGGTGAAATATCACCAAAATGAAAAGTATGTATATTTCAATTTTTTTTCCACCATCTTCCAATTTTTTTAAATAACCAAAAAGCGCTTACTTTCTAATATATATACCTTATTGAATACAGTGGGATGTCTATTTTAAGCATTGGTGGAGTTTTTGGACTGCTCTGATGTTTTAGCATGACTGGTCAATTGCAAAGACACTTAAGCACAATTAAGCCATCCAAAAAATGCACTTGAAAAACAGAAAAGTACATACTGAATATCAAACCATATTTTATCTTATTATTTATTAAAAAAACAATGTAAATATGGTGTCCCTGTAATTAGAAGAAATAAACAAGCATATTTTAATATATGTATTTACATTAGTGTATATATAAAAAAATTGTGTTTTATTCAAAAGAAGCTAAATTCATTTTTTTCCTATTTTAGACCGTTTTTCTGCTTCTAACAAAAAAAAAATTATTTAACAAATAAGGTTACTTATTTCAAGCCTTGTATGTCCTGAAAAAACATGATAAAAATAGTTGAGATATGCAAAGCCGTTAAAAAAATATTGGCGGGCAAATCAATGCATACCCAAAGTGCAAAATTTGGCCTCAGCATTAAAGGGAATGTGTCGCTAGAAAAATATTTATTTTTATTTTAGTTAAACTGTTAGTAACATTGTTCTAATTTTTTTAATTTTTTCACAAGTCAATAATGCATGAATGTGCCTGGTCCTCCAGAGTGAAAGATGCTCTTTGCAGACTTTCTCCACTTTGACCAAGAGAAGGGAATCTGTAAGTTAAAATTCCCCAATATGGTAACTGAAAAAGAGTTGGCATCTGGCACAATAAGGCTGGATTCACACGAGCACATTACGTCCGTAATGGACAGAACGTATTTCGGCCGCTAATCCCGGACCGAACACACTGCAGGAAGCCGGGCTCCTAGCATCATAGTTATGTACGATGCTAGGAGTCCTTGCCTCGCTACAGGACAACTGTCCTGTACTGTAATCATGTTTTCAGTACGGGACAGTTGTCCTGCAGCGAGGCAGGGACTCCTAGCATCGTACATAACTATGATGCTACGAGCTCAGCTCTGCCGTGTGTTCGGTCCGGGACTTGCGGCCAAAATACGTTCCGTCCATTATGGACGTAATGTGCTCGTGTGAATCCAGCATAATGGTGGGCCCATTTTGGCATTTTGCAATGGGGCCCCTCTCTTGTATGTATGCCTCTGACCATGGACATACAGTGAAGGAAATAATTATTTGATCCCTTGCTGATTTTGTAAGTTTGCCCACTGTCAAAGACATTAACAGTCTACAATTTTTAGGCTAGGTTAATTTTACCAGTGAGAGATAGATTATATTTAAAAAAAAACAACAGAAAATCACAGTCAAAATTATATATATTTATTTGCATTGTGCACAAAGGAATAAGTATTTGATCCCCTACCAACCATTAAGAGTTCAGCCTCCTCCAGACCAGTTACACGCTCCAAATCAACTTGGTGCTTGCATTAACCCCTTCCCGCTCCTGGACGTACTATTAGGTCATGGTAACTATAGCGTTCACGCTCCATGACCTAATAGTACGTCTCGGGAGTAACGGCCGTTTCGGCCGTCCTCCCGACACATACAGGAGCTGTGACAGCTGCTGTCTTGTTCAGCAGCTGTCACAGCTCCTACAGCGGGGACCGATCGCTGTGTCCCCGCTGATTAACCCCTTAAAAGCCGCGTTCTATAGAGATTGCGGCTTTTTAGGGGTTAAGCTGCAATCGCCAGCCTGCTACACGATAGCGGCCGGCGATGGTGACTATGGCAACCGGACACCAAACAATGGCGTCCAGCTATGCCATAGACGGAAGCCTAGTGGGTCCTGACAACGTCAGGACCCACTATGCTTGCTTTCAGTGAGTAGCTGACAGTTCTAATACACTGCACTACGCATGTAGTGCAGTGTATTAGAATAGCGATCAGGGCCTCCTGCCCTCAAGTCCCCTAGAGGGACAAAGTAATACAGTAAAAAAAAAGTTAAAAAAAGATGTGTAAAAATAAGAAAATAAAAGATTTAAAAGTATTAAAAGTAAAAATCCCCCCTTTTCCCTTATCAGTCATTTATTATTAATAAAAATATATATATAAACAAACAAATAAACTATACATAATTGGTATCGCCGCGTCCGTAACGGCCTGAACTACAAAATTATTTCGTTATTTATCCCGCACGGTGAACGCCGTAAAAGAAAATAATAATAAACCGTACCACAATCACAATTGTTTGCTCACTTCACCTCCCAAAAAATGGAATAAAAAGAGATCAAAAAGTCGCATGTACCGAAAAATGGTACAGATCGGAACTACAGTTCGTTACGCAAAAAATAAGTCCTCGCACGGCTTTATTGATTGAAAAATAAAAAAGTTCTCGCGCTTAGGATATGGTAACACAAAAAGTGAATGATTTTTTTACCAAACGTATTTTATTGTGCAAACGCCATAAGATATAAAAAAAACGGTAAACATCTGGTATCGCTGTAATCGTATCGCCCCGCAGAATAAAGTGAATATGTCATTTATAGCGCACGGTGCACGCTGTAAAAAAAAATAGAATAAAAAAACAATAGTAGAATTTCTGTTTTTTAGTGACCACGCCACCTGAAAATAGAATAAAAACTGATCAAAAAGCCGCATGCACCCCAAGAAAACTACAATGGATTCCTCAAGGGGTCTAGTTTCCAAATTGGGGTCACTTTTGGGGGGTTTCCAATGTTTTGGCACCACAAGACCTCTTCAAACCGGACATGGTGCCTAATATAAAAGAGGCCTCAAAATCCACTAGGTGCTCCTTTGCTTCGGAGGCCGGTGCTTCAGTCCATTACCGCCCGAGGGCCACATGTGGGATATTTCTCTAAACTGCAGAATCTGGGCAATACGTATTAATTTGCGTTTCTCTGATAAATCCAATTGTGTTGTAAAAAAAATGGAATAAAGAGGATTTTCTGACAAAAAAAAAATGTCAACTTCACCTCTACTTTGCTCTAAATTTCTGTGAAACACCTAAAGGGTTCATAAACTTTCTAAATGCTGTTGTGAATACTTTGAGGGGTCTAGTTTCTAAAATGGGGTATTTTATAGGGGTTTCTAATATATGGGCCCGTCAAAGCAACTTCAGAACTGAACTGGAACCTAAAAAAATAAATAAATGAGGCAATACTTCGCTTCTTACATTATACTGATAATGAGCCGTGCCCACCCCGAGATGACCCCAGTTTTGACCGTTGGTATGTCACAGCCCAATTGAAATAGGTGCTGTGAAAAAACTGTGCGGTCAAAATGCTAACAACAACCATAAATGAATTCCTTGAGGGGTGTAGTTTCCAAAATGGGGTCACTTCTGGCGGGTTTCCATTGCTTTGATACCTCTGAGGCTCTGCAAATGCGACATGGCACCCGAAAACCAATCCAGCAAAATCTGTACTCCAACAAACACATAGCGCTCCTTTCCTTCTGAGCCCTCCCATGAGCCCAAACGGCAGTTTATCACCACTAATGGGGTATTGCCACACTAAGGACAAATTGGGCAACAAAATGGGGTATTTTGTTCCCTGTGAAAATAAGATATTTTGATCACAAATGACATTTTATTGGAAAAAATTACTTTTTTTTCATTTCACAGCCTGTGTGGTCAAAATGGGAACAACAACCATAAATGAATTCCTTGAGGGGTGTAGTTTCCAAAATGGGGTCACTATTGGGGGATTCCTACTGTTTTGGCACCTCAACACCTCTTCAAACCTGGCATGCTGCCTAAAATATATTCTAATAAAAAAAGAGGACTCAAAATGCAATAGGTGCTTCTTTGCTTCTAGGGCTTGTGTTTTATTCCACGAGCGCAGTAGAGCCACATGTGGGACATTTCTAAAAACTACAGAATCTGGACAATACATATTTAGTAGTGTTTCTCTGGTAAAACCTTCTGTGTTACAGAAAAAAAAAATGAATAAAATTGAAATTCAGCAAGAAAAATGAAATTTGCAAATTTCACCTCCACTTTGCTTTAATTCCTGTGAAATGCCTGAAGGGTTAAAAAACTTTCTAAATGCTGTTTTGAATACTTTGAGGGGTCTAGTTTTTAAAATGGGGTGTTTTATCAAGGTTTCTAATACATAGGCCCCTCAAAGCCACTTCAGAACTCAAGAGGTACCTTAAAAAAAAGGCTTTTGAAATTTTCTTAAAAATATGAGAAATTGCTGTTTATGTTCTAAGCCTTGTAACGTCCAAGAAAAATTAAAGAATGTTCAAAAAACGATGCCAATCCAAAGTAGACATATGGGAAATGTGAACTAGTAACTATTTTGGGTGGTATAACCGTCTGTTTTACAAGCAGATGCATTTAAATTCTGAAAAATGCTATTTTTTCAACATTTTCTCTAAATTTTGCAATTTTTCACCAATAAACTCTGAATATATCGACCAAATTTTACCACGAACATGAAGCCCAATGTGTCACGAGAAAACAATCTCAGAATCGCTTGGGTAGGTTTAAGCATTCCGACGTTATTACCACATAAAGTGAAATATGTCAGATTTGAAAAATGGGCTCTGAGCCTTAAGGCCAAAACTAGGCTGCGTCCTTAAGGGGTTAAAGACAGCTGTCTTAAATGGTCACCTGTATAAAAGACTCTCGTCCACAGACTCAATTAATCAGTCTGACTCTAACCTCTACAACATGGGCAAGACCAAAAAGCTTTCTAAGGATGTCAGGGACAAGATCATAGACCTGCACAAGGCTGGAATGGGCTACAAAACCATAAGTAAGACGCTGGGTGAGAAGGAGACAACTGTTGGTGCAATAGTAAGAAAATGGAAGACATACAAAATGACTGTCAATCGACATCGATCTGGGGCTCCATGCAAAATCTCACCTCGTGGGGTATCCTTGATCCTGAGGAAGGTGAGAGCTCAGCCGAAAACTACACGGGGGGAACTTGTTAATGATCTCAAGGCAGCTGGGACCACAGTCACCAAGAAACCATTAGTAACACATTACGCCGTAATGGATTAAAATCATGCAGTGCCCGCAAGGTCCCCCTGCTCAAGAAGGCACAAGTATAGGCCCGTCTGAAGTGAAATATGTCAGATTTGAAAAATGGGCTCTGAGCCTTAAGGCCAAAACTAGGCTGCGTCCTTAAGGGGTTAAAGACAGCTGTCTTAAATGGTCACCTGTATAAAAGACTCTCGTCCACAGACTCAATTAATCAGTCTGACTCTAACCTCTACAACATGGGCAAGACCAAAAAGCTTTCTAAGGATGTCAGGGACAAGATCATAGACCTGCACAAGGCTGGAATGGGCTACAAAACCATAAGTAAGACGCTGGGTGAGAAGGAGACAACTGTTGGTGCAATAGTAAGAAAATGGAAGACATACAAAATGACTGTCAATCGACATCGATCTGGGGCTCCATGCAAAATCTCACCTCGTGGGGTATCCTTGATCCTGAGGAAGGTGAGAGCTCAGCCGAAAACTACACGGGGGGAACTTGTTAATGATCTCAAGGCAGCTGGGACCACAGTCACCAAGAAACCATTAGTAACACATTACGCCGTAATGGATTAAAATCATGCAGTGCCCGCAAGGTCCCCCTGCTCAAGAAGGCACAAGTATAGGCCCGTCTGAAGTTTGCAAATGAACATCTGGATGATTCTGAGAGTGATTGGGAGAAGGTGCTGTGGTCAGATGAGACTAAAATTGAGCTCTTTGGCATTAACTCAACTCACCGTGTTTGGAGGAAGAGAAATGCTGCCTATGTCCCAAAGAACACCATCCCCACTGTCAAGCATGGAGGTGGAAACATGTTTTGGGGGTGTTTCTCTGCTAAGGTCACAGGACTACTTCACCGCATCAATGGGAGAATGGATGGAGCCATGTACCGTCAAATCCTGAGTGACAACCTCCTTCCCTCCACCAGGACATTAAAAATTGCTCGTGGCTGGGTCTTCCAGCACGACAATGACCCGAAACATACAGCCAAGGCAACAAAGGAGTGGCTCAAAAAGAAGCACATTAAGGTCATGGAGTGGCCTAGCCAGTCTCCAGACCTTAATCCCATCGAAAACTTATGGAGGGAGCTGAAGATCCGAGTTGCCAAGTGACAGCCTCGAAATCTTAATGATTTACAGATGATCTGCAAAGAGGAGTGGGCCAAAATTCCATCTAACATGTGTGCAAACCTCATCATCCACTACAAAAAACGTCTGACTGCTGTGCTTGCCAACAAGGGTTTTGCCACCAAGTAATAATTATTGTTTGCCAAAGGGATCAAATACTTATTTCTCTGTGCACAATGCAAATAAATATATATAATTTTGACAATGTGATTTTCTGTTTTTTTATTAATATAATCTATCTCTCACTGGTAAAATTAACCTAGCCTAAAAATTCTAGACTGTTCATGTCGTTGACAGTGGGCAAACTTACAAAATCAGTAAGGGATCAAATACTTATTTCCTTCACTGTATGTACAATTATCTTGTCTGTTATTGTCTTAGCCCATAAATGTTTTTTGTTTTTTTAGACCATCTCTTTTCATATGGCCCTTGAAGGTATAGAGTGGAGTCCTCAACGCAGGAACCCCATTTATTAACCACAAGAGAGTGCTGCTACAATAAAGGGGGAGAAATGCATTACACTATTGGCCTATTTAAAGGGATGTCTCCTGACAACAACCACTCTCCACATGTCCTATTAGGGTGCATGAACATCATAGAGTGAATCCCCTGCTCAGGACACCCCTCTATGATCTAGAGCAGAGAGGTACTGCTAAGACTTCATGTAATCATGTATTACTGTACTCGGATATCTATTAAAGAGGTTGTCCAGAATTAGCAAAACATGGCTGCTTTCTTCCAGAAACAGCGCCACATTGGTCCACGTTGTGTCTGGTACTGCAGCTCAGCTCCCTTGAAGTGAAGACCCTATTTAATGCAATACCGCACTGAACCTGTGGACAGGTGTAGCGCTGTTTTTTAATGAAAGTGGCAATGTATTTCTAATCCTGCACAACCCCATTAATTTGAATGAACATTGAGTAATATCACATAGGCCTCTGAAGGGAAAATGTGCAGCCGCCCTCAGCTTCCCGCAGCGATAAAGACTTTCATAGACTCCTTTATGTTGCTGAATTACCCCCCCCCCCTGCCCAATACCTTTGTGATAACAGCCACGATCAATGTGCCAGAGGCAGATATAATAAAAGATGATTTTTTATTTTTTTTTATAGTGCTACATATATGAAAAAACATATGCAAAGCCCTGAAAGCTCCGCTAGATACTAAACTCCACCACGTGAGAAATAAGGACATAGGAGACTTGTTATATGGAAGAAGATTCATTTTATTACATGTACTTTTTATATGTATATTATTAATGTGAAGGACATGGCTATACCTAAGGCCGGATTCACACGAGCGTGTGCATTTTGCGCACGCAAAAAACGCGGCATTTTGCGTGCGCAAAAGGCACTTAACAGCTCCGTGTGTCATGATCATATGGTGCGTGGCTGCGTGATTTTCGCGTTTGTATGTTTGTAAACAGAAAAGCACGTGGTGCTTTTCTATTTTCATTCATACTTTTCACTGCTGTTGCGCGAATCACACGCGTCCCACAGAAGTGCTTCCGTGTGCCATGCATCGTTTTCACGCACCCATTGACTTCAATGGGTACGTGATGTGCGAAATACGCACAAAGAACGGACATGTTGTGAGTTTTACGCAGCGGACTCACGCCGCGCACAAATCACTGACTGTCTGCACGGCCCCATAGACTAACATAGGTCCGTGCGAGGCGCGTGAAAATCACGCGCTTTACACGAACGTATTTTACGTTCGTCTGAATAAGCCCTAAAGCTATTGATCCAGAAGAAGGCAAAAAATCCTTGACACGTTTGGCAAATTACTATCACAGGGGTAAAATTCCTTCTTGACCCCAGAAACTGGCGATCAATTATAAACCCTGGATCAAAGCCGCTAATACTATTACTAGATGTGTTACAGGATCATCTGTTCTATATCTATCACCCTGACTGCTAGTTACTAAGGGTTGTGAGTGGTTGTGGATGTGCTGTGGGTGGGGCTTAGCGAGAAGGGGCAGGACCACCCCATGGCAACAAATTTACTTTTATTTATGCCAGAAATTTGCGTGAATTACAGTAAAAATCTATATTAGCTCGTAGCTGGTATCGATTTCAGATTGTAGCGCACAAACACGTTAGGGGCTTGACATTAGGAGCTTAAAAAAACTGAAATTACAAGACCAGAGCAACAGCAACGCCCTTCCAGGGGATTTTGCTCCTGGAGGATATATGGACAGTGACATCAGAAGCTTTAACCCCTTGAGTACCCAGCTCATTTTGGCCTTGAGGACCAGACCCATTTTTTCAAATCTGACATGTATCACTTTATGTGGTAATAACTCCGGAATGCTTTTACCTATCCAATTGATTCTGAGATTGTTTTCTCGTGACATATTGTACTTTAGTTTAGTGCAAAAATTTGGTCGATAAATTCATTGCTTATTTGTGAAAAACACCAACATTTAGCGAAAATATGAAGAAATTATGATTTTTCCAATTTTAAATGCATCTGCTTGTAAAACAGATGGTAATACCACACAAAATAGTTACCAATTAACATCTCCCATATGTCTACTTTATGTTTGCATCGTTTTTTGAACATCCTTTTATTTTTCTATGACCTCACAAGGCTTAGAACTTTAGCAGCAATTTCTCATATTTTTAAGAAAATTTCAAAAAGCGATTTTTTCAGGGACAAGTTCAGTTCTGAAGTGGTTTTGAGTGCCCTATATATTAGAAACCCCCATAAAACACCCCATTTTGAAAACTGCACCCCTCAAAGTATCCAAAACAGCATTCAGAAAGTGTTTCAACCCTTTAGGCGTTTTACAGGAATTGAAGGAAAGTAGAGCTGAAATTTTCAAATTTAATTTTTTTTTACAAAATTCATATGTAATACATTTTCTTCTGTACCACAGAAGGTTTTACCTGAGAAACGCAACTCAATATTTATTGCCCAGATTCTGCAGTTTTTAGAAATATCCCACACGTGGCCCTAGTGCGCTAATGGACTGAAACACAGGCCTCAGAAGCAAAGGAGCACCTCTTGGATTTTGGGGCCTCCTTTTTTTAGAATGTATTTTAGGCACCATGTCAGGTTTGAAGAGGTCTTGCTTGTGGTGCCAAAACAGTGGAAACCCCCAAAAGTGACCCCCATTTTTTAAACTACACCCCTCAGGGAATTTATCTAGGGGTATAGTTAGCATTTTGACCCCACAGGTATTTTGCTATATTTTCTGGAGTTAGTCTGTGAAAATGAAAATCTACTTTTTTTCTGGAAAAACGTAAAAATTTCTAATTTTTGCAAGAAATAAAGGAGAGAAAGCACCCCAACATTTGTAAAGCAATTTCTCGCGATTACGGAAATACCCCATATGTGGTAATAAACTGCTGTTTGGACCCACAGCAGGGCTCAGAAGGGAAGGACCCCCATTTGGATTTTGGAGCTCTGATTTTACTGGAATGGTTTTCAGTGCCGTGTCACGTTTGCAACGCCCTGGAGGGACCTAAACAGTGGAATCCCCCCAAAAGTGACCCCATTTTGGAAACTATACCCCTCAAGGAATTTTTCTAGTGGTATAGTTAGCATTTTGACCCCACAGGTTTTTTGCTGAATGTATTGGAATTAGTCTGTGAAGATGAAAAGAGACTTTTTTTTGGAAAAAACACAGAATTTTCTAATTTTTATAAGGAATAAAGGAGAAAAAGCACCTCAAAATTTGTAAAGCAATTTCTCCTGATTACAGAAATACCCCATTATGTGGTAATAAACTGCTGTTTGGACCCATGGCAGGGCTCAGAAGGGACGGAGCACCATTTGGATTTTGCAGCTCAGATTTTGCTGAATTGGTTTCTGGGGGCCATGTCGCATTTGCAGAGTCCCTGAAGTACCAGTACAGTAGAAATTCCCCAGATGTGATCCCAATTTGGAGACTATACCCCTGAAAGAATTAAATTAGAGGTGTAGTGAGCATTTTGAGCCCTCAGGTGTTTTATAGATTTTATTAGAATTGGTCCGTGAAAATGAAAACATTTTTCCACAAGGAATACAGGAGAAAAGACACCCCAAAATGTGTTACACAATTTCTCCTGATTACGGAAATACCCCATATGTGGTTGTAAACGGCTATTTGGACATACAGCAAGAGTCTAAACGGAAAAAGTGCAATTTCGTTTTTGGAGTGGAGATTTTACAAAATTTGTTTTTGACGCCATGTTGCATTGCGCTGAGGTACGAGTACAGTGAAAACTCCCAAGAAGTGACCCCATTTAGGAAACTACACCCCTCGAGGAATTCATCTAGAAGTGTAGTGAGCATTTTGACCCCCAAAGGTTTTGCAGAAATTAGTGCACAGTGGATGTTGCAGATTGAAAATTGACATTTTCCACATATATGCTATTTCAGTGCCCAATGCGTTGGGCCCAGCTTGTACCACTGGAGACATACGCCCCATAAATTGTTAAGCGGTTCTCCAGAGTACGGTAATACCCCATATGTGGTCATAAACCGCTGTTTGGGCACACTGCCAGGCCCAGAAGGAGCGCCATTTGGCTTTTGGAGCGCAGATTTTGCTTGGTAGTAGTTTTGTTTAGTGTTTTACTGGTGTTTCAGTTTATAATGTGGGGGCATATGTAATCTGTGCGGAGTACATACATTTTTTGCGTGACACACTGTCGTTTTTATTGGTACCATGTTTGGCTACGCGCGACTTTTTGATCACTTTTTATTCCATTTTTTTGGAAACAACGTGACCAAAAAAGGAAATTCTGCCATTGTTTTTTATGGTATTTTTTTTACGGTGTTCACCGTGCAGGATAAATAATATGATATTTTTTTAGGTCAGGCCGATACGAACGCGGCGATACATATTATGTCTAGTTTTTGTCTTTTTTTTTCATTTTTTTTCTAATTATAAAGGGCTTAGTCAGGAAAACAAGGCGATTATTGTTTTTATTACGTAAAACTTGTATTTATTTATTTATCTAAAACTTTGTTTTTATTTTTTTCACTTTTTATTTTACACATACTAGGGGACTGAAAGATCTGATCTTCTGATCCCCTGCACAATACACTGCACTACTTCTGTATGTACTGATGTAGTGCAGTGTATTGTAACTGTCACTTTACAACTGACAGTTGAGCCTATTACGTCCTGCCTTGGGCAGGACCAAATAGGCTCCCGTACCTGGCAACCAGGAAGCCGTTGCTAGGCTTCCTGGTTGCCATTGCAACCATCAGAACCCCGCGATTTTTCGCGGGGGGGGGGGGGCAATGGGGTGGAGTGGGAGCCCCCTCCCTCTGTATCAATCACTTAAATGCCGCTGTCGCTATTGACAGCGGCATTTAAGGGGTTAAACTACAGCGATCGGAGAGGACAGTGATCGCTGTAGTTGCAGTGTATATTACAGCCGACATCCGATGAAGATGGAGCGAGCACAGCTCCTGTGTCCGCTTCATCCTCAGGGCGTTACTATACGCCCATTTTCGGGAAGGGGTTAATAAAAATAGTGTTTTGTTTTTTTTACACCGCTTTCTCTGATCTCCTCACGTATCTCACAGAAGTGAGGAGATCAGAGAAAGTGACAGGAGCTTTCTCCTGCAGACGACGTCACAGACGGCTGTGATTGGTCAGTCTTCAGAGACTGACCAATCACAGCAATCGCCGGCATTGGGGACTGCTAATTGGTCCCCAGGCCGGTAGCAGAGACGGTTAGCTGTCAATGACAGCTGCCGCCGCTGTTCTGTCACTATGTGATTTCACATAGTGACAGTTTATTCCTGCGCCGTAATAGTACGTCGAAGGTACGCTGGAATAAGCGGCCAGCGACGTACTATTACGTCGAAGGTACGCAAGGGGTTAAGATGCCAGATTACCTGGCCAGAGCTTCAGCATTGCTCTGGCCGAGGATTCCGCTCCTGGTGTAGCCCCTGACGTCACTGTCCAAATATGGACAGTGATGCCAGGGACTTTAACATCTGTGGTATGTAAAATATTTGAGAGTATTCTAAGAGATGAACTACAAAAGTACATCGCGTAGAAAAGTCTAATAACTGATAACAAGCATGGATTCATGAAAAACTTGGATTCGTGCCTAACTAACATGCTCGGTTTTTATGAGGAGGTACAGTGAAGGAAATAAGTATTTGATCCCTTGCTGATTTTGTAAGTTTGCCCACTGTCAAAGAAATTAACAGTCTAGAATTTTTAGGCTAGGTTAATTTTACCAGTGAGAGAAAGATTATATTAAAAAAAACCTGAAAATCACATAGTCAAAATTATATTTATTTATTTGCATTGTGCACAGAGAAATAAGTATTTGATCCCCTACCAACCATTAAGAGTTCAGCCTCCTCCAGACCAGTTACACGTTCCAAATCAACTTGGTGCCTGCATTAAAGACAGCTATCTTAAATGGTCACCTGTATAAAAGACTCCTGTCCACAGACTCAATTAATCAGTCTGACTCTAACCTCTACAGCATGGGCAAAACCAAAGAGCTTTCTAAGGATGTCACAAAGCTGGAATGGGCTACAAAACCATAAGTAAGACGCTGGGTGAGACATTTCGATGACATTTATGAAATATTAAATATGAATTATTTTAGCTTTTTAACATGAACTGACTGTTACTTACGGGCTTCGTACCTAGCACATGATCTATGTCGGTTAGATCACACTGCTACACACGGACCATCCATATGCCACATTGCCTTTTTTTTTTTTTTTTCCAACTTTAGAAACAAGAGTTGTTTCTGTGACCTTTGACCTTTCCCCGTTTTTGCCGTTTCTTTTTTTACTGAATTGGCCCTATCACTGTTCACTTCTATGTGTATATATATGCATGATCTTGTACTGTATGTGTTATCTGCCTGAGGAAGACGCCAGTCCGGCGTTGAAACGCGTAGCAATCTGTTTACCTTGCTTTTATGCAATAAACCAACTTTTATCAACCAAGCAGCGCCTACAGTATCCCTCTTTTTTATTTTATTTTCTTTACAATTTTCATCAAGGCAACTCCTTTTGGTGTTTGCGTTTGGGGATCGGCAGCAGCTTGAAAACTTTGCATTTACGTGCCAGAATTTGCAATTTGGAAAAGCACATATTTTGTTTCCCTGGAAAAACAAACCTCTTCTGGCGCCGTGTCCTTTTTTCTTTTATCTATCTTTAGAATGGAGTTAGTCAGTCACTAGAATGGAGTTACTATGAGGAATTCCTGTAGTCAGTCACTAGAATGGAGTTACTATAGGGAGCTCCTGCAGTATGTCGCTAGTACTGAAGTTAAGTACAAAATTGGCCCATGAGCACTCTGGATTATAAGAGGGGCCCAGCCCCTTCCTTCCATGCCTGAGCCTTGTTGTTGTTACCCTAGTCTGTCTTTGCAGTGGCCTCCTAAGTGTTTTACAGTTCCCAGTGTTTCCCATTCCTGCTACCTGTGCTATCCTGGTCAAGTGCCATTCTGAGCTGAAGTCGTGCTGTCCTGAGTACCATGCCTGTCCTCCTACACCACGCCTGGCACCTGCCTGCTGCCTAGACCCAGCCGAGCCTGTCTTGCTACTGTCTGAGCTACCACAGGCACACTATACGAACAATAGACTGTGACCTGTGTCCTGTTGGCCAGTTGCCATACCGTCAAGGGGGTACGGCCCAGTGGGTCCACGTACTCAATGTGACAGTAGGCTCAGGCCATGGACCCCGCTGGTCAATCCAAGACCGTGATGACGCACAAGAGATGTGGGCGGATATGCTAGACCACCGGTCTCAACCGGACCAACTCTTACAGACAATGAACATTATTGCACGTCGGCTGGAGGTGCAAGCTGCCGTTCCTCCTACTACACCTCCTGGCAGTACTGATCCTTCGACTACACCTCCTGGCAGCGCTGATCTCTGATTTTCTTTGCCACTTCCTGACTGCTATGATGGAAACGTGAGCACCTGACGTGGATTTTTTAACCAGTGCCAGATCCACTTTAGCCTGTATGCAAGGGCATTTTCGTCTGACGGCGCAAGGGTCGCTTTCATCGTCTCTCTCTTCACTGGCAGGGCCCTTGCATGGGTGAACCCTATCTGGGAGAGACAAGGACCAGAGACCCGTGACTTCCAAGGGTTCCTACGGGCATTTTGCACGGTGTTTGAGGAGCCTGGACGAGTCTCGTCTGCAGCCGCCTCCTTGTTGAACCTACGCCAGGGAGACACGTCTGTGGTAGAGTACGCCATCCACTTCCGCACCCTGGTAGGATAGCTGTTGTGGATCCATGAGGCCCTGGTGGCTACATTCTGGCCGGCTGTCTTCTAAGATTAAGGACGAGCTTGCTGCCCGGGATCTACCGTCTACCCTGGATGACTTCATCCTTCTGGCCGCCCGGATTGATATAAGGATCCGAAAACGGTTCCAAGAAGCTCGTCGGGAGGGAATACTCCCGAGTTAGTCAGTCACTAGAATGGAGTTAGCCAGTTACTAGAATGGAGTTACTATGAGGAACTCCTGAGGTATGTCACTAGAATGGAGTTACTATGAGGAGCTCCTGTAGTCATACTAGAATGGAGTTCCTATGGGGGGCTCCTGTAGTCAGTCTACTAGAATGGAGTTACTATGGGGAGCTCCTGAAGTCAGTCACTAGAATGGAGTTACTATGGGGAGCTTATGTAGTCTATCACTAGAATGGAGTTACTATGGGGAGCTCCTGAAGTCAGTCACTAGAATGGAGTTACTATGGGGAACTCCTGTAGTCAGTCACTAGAATGGAGTTACTATAGGGAGCTCCTGTAGACTGTCACTAGAATGGAGTTACTATAGGGAGCTCCTATAGTCAGTCTACTAGAATGGAGTTATTATTAGGAGCTCCTGTATTCAGTCTAATAGAATGGAGTTACTATGGGGAGCTCCTGTAGTCAGTCACTAGAATGGAGTTCCTATGGTGGGTTCCTATAGTCAGTCTACTAGAATGGAGTTACTTTGGGAAGCGCCTGTTGTCAGTATACTAGAATGGAGTTGCAATGGGGAACTCCTGTAGTCAGTCTACTAGAATGGAGTTACCAAGGGTAGCTCCTGTAGTCAGTCTACTAGAATGGAGTTACTATGGGAAGCTCCTGTAGTCAGTCTACTAGAATGGAGTTACTATGGGAAGCTCCTGTAGTCATACTAGAATCGAATTACTATGGGGAGCTCCTGTACTCAGTCGAAAAGAATGGAGTTACTATGTGGAGCTCCTGTAATCAGTCAAAAAGAATGGAGTTACTATGGGGTGCTCTTGTAGTCAGTCACTAGAATGGAGTTACTATGGGGAACTCCTGTAGTCAGTCACTAGAATGGAGTTACCTAGGGTAGCTCCTGTAGTCAGTCTACTAGAATGGAGTTACTATGAGAAGCTCCTGTAGTCAGTCTACTAGAACTGAGTGACCATCGGGAGCTACTGTAGTCAGTTTACTAGAATGGAGTTACTATGGGGAGCTCCTGTAGTCAGTCCACTAGAATGGAGTTACTATGAGGAGCTCCTGTAGTCAGTCTAATAGAATGGAGTTACTTTGGGGAGCTCCTGTAGTCAGTCACTAGAATGGAATTCCTATGGTGGGTTCCTATAGTCAGTCTACTGGACTGGAGTTACTATCGGGAGCTCCTGTAGTCAGTCTACTAGAATGGAGTTACCTAGGGTAGCTCCTGTAGTCAGTCTACTAGAATGGAGTTACTATGGGAAGCTCCTTTAGTCAGTCACTAGAATGGAGTTACTATGGGAAGCTCCTGTAGTCAGTCTACTAGAATGGATTTACTATGGGGAACACCTGTAGTCAGTCTACTAGAATGGAGTTACTATGGGGAGCTCCTGTAGTCAGTCACTAGAATGGAGTTACCTAGGGTAGCTCCTGTAGTCAGTCATTAGAATGGAGTTACTATGGGGGGAAGCTCCTGTAGTCAGTCTACTAGAATGGATTTACTATAGGGAACACCTGTAGTCAGTCTACTAGAATGGAGTTACTACGGAGTGCTCCTGTAGTCAGTCTACTAGAATGAAGTTACTATGGGGAGCTCCTGTAGTCATTCTACTAGAATGGAGTTACTATGGGGAGCTCCTGAAGTCAGTCTACTAGAATGGATTTACTATGGGGAACACCTGTAGTCAGTCTACTAGAATGGAGTTACTATGGGGAGCTCCTGTAGTCAGTCACTAGAATGGAGTTACCTAGGGTAGCTCCTGTAGTCAGTCATTAGAATGGAGTTACTATGGGGGGAGCTCCTGTAGTCATTCTACTAGAATGGAGTTACTATGGGGAGCTCCTGAAGTCAGTCACTAGAATGGAGTTACTATGAGGAGCTCTTGTAGTCAGTCTGCTAGAATGGAGCTACTATGGGGAGCTCCCGTAGTTGGTCTACTAGAATGGAGTTACTATGAGGAGCTCCTGTAGTCAGTCACTAGAATGGAGTTACTATGGGGAGCTCCTGTAGTCAGTCTACTAGAATGGAGTTACTCTGGGAAGTGCCTGTAGTCAGTATACTAGAATGGAGTTACCTAGGGTAGCTCCTGTAGTATGTCTACTAGAATGGAGTTACTATGGGGAGCTCCTGTAGTCAGTCACTAGAATGGAGTTCCTATGGTGGGTTCCTTAGTCAGTCTACTAGACTGGAGTTACTATGGGGAGCTCCTGTAGTCAGTCTACTAGAATGGAGTTACAATGGGGAGCTCCTGTAGTCAGTCTACTAATGGAGTTACTATGGGGAGCTCCTGTAGTCAGTCTACTAGAATGGAGTTACTATGGGGAGCTCCTGTAGTCAGTCTACTAGAATGGAGTTACAATGGGGCGCTACTGTAGTCAGTCTACTAATGGAGTTACTATGGGGAGCTCCTGTAGTCAGTCTACTAGAATGGAGTTACCTAGGGTAGCTCCTGTAGTATGTCTACTAGAATGGAGTTACAATGGGGAGCTCCTGTAGTCAGTCTACTAGAATGGAGTTACAATGGGGAGCTCCTGTAGTTAGTCTACTAATGGAGTTACTATGGGGAGCTCCTGTAGTCAGTCTACTAGAATGGAGTTACTATGGGGAGCTCCTGTAGTCAGTCTACTAGAATAGAGTTAGTATGGGGAGCTCCTGTAGTCAGTTTACTAGAATGGAGTTACTATGGGGAACTCCTGAAGTCAGTCACTAGAATGGAGTTACTATGAGGAGCTCTTGTAGTCAGTCTGCTAGAATGGAGCTACTATGGGGAGCTCTCGTAGTCGGTCTACTAGAATGGAGTTACTATGAGGAGCTCCTGTAGTCAGTCACTAGAATGGAGTTACTATGGGGAGCTCCTGTAGTCAGTCTACTAGAATGGAGTTACTCTGGGAAGTGCCTGTAGTCAGTATACTAGAATGGAGTTACAATGGGGAACTCCTGTAGTCAGTACCTAGAATGTAGTTCCTATGGTGGGTTCCTATAGTCAGTCTACTAGACTGGAGTTACTATGGGGAGCTCCTGTAGTCAGTCTACTAGAATGGAGTTACAATGGGGAGCTCCTGTAGTCAGTCTACTAGAATGGAGTTACTATGGGGAGCTCCTGTAGTCAGTCTACTAGAATGGAGTTACTATGGGGATCTCCTGTAGTCATACTAGAATCGAATTACTATGGGGAGCTCCTGTACTCAGTCTAAAAGAATGGAGTTACTATGGAGTGCTCCTGTAGTCAGTCTACTAGAATGAAGTTACTATGGGGAGCTCCTGTAGTCATTCTACTAGAATGGAGTTACTATGGGGAGCTCCTGTAGTCAGTCTACTAGAATAAAGTTACTATGGGGAGCTCCTGTAGTCAGTCACTAGAATGGAGTTACAATGGGGAGCTCCTGTATCAGTCTACTAGAATGGAGTTACTATGGGGAGCTCCTGTAGTCAGTTTACTAGAATGGAGTTACCATCGGGAGCTCCTGAAGTCAGTCAGTTTGAGCAGGCAGCCATGATGGTAAATGTAATGGCGGGATTCCCAGACGTTCCCATGCTTCTTCTAGATCAGCAGGTGTGTGGATCAAAATTTGTCTTCCATCTTTCAGTATAGCCAACCCGAAAGGGAAAAGTCAAGTATAAGGCAGCTTGAGATCTCGCAATTTCGCAAGTAGTGGGCGCATTATACGCCGTTTCACCAATGTGGACGCTGCGATATCCTGGTACAATTGTAAGGATGATTCCTCAAACACCAGATGCTGTTGCTCTCTATTTGCCGTCAGAATAGCCGCGGTGTCCACAAAACTTAAGAGACGGCATATTATATCTCTTGGCGGATCAGCAGGTTTCGGTTTGGGGCGTAGCACTCTGTGGATATGCTCAATCACCACTTTACTGGTCCGTTCTTCCCCCAAAAGTGAGGTCAAAATTTGCTTCGCCACCGAATGTAATACTTCATTAGCATAAGATTCCGGGAGTCCATTCAGCCTAACATTCTTTCTACGGCTTCTATTCTCCATATCTTCAAGTAAGGTAAAAGCTCTATTGAGCTGTGTCTCTTGCACCTGTAACTTGTGCTCCACTTAATCGGAGTGATTCACAACCTCCGACACCACATTTTCTAAGTGCTCAAGTCTATTCCCCATAAGTTTGAAATCTAAACTGAAGTCGGTGAGTTCCTTCAGCACTGGTGTAATAGCCTGCTGCAGGGTCTTTTTAAAGAAAGCCTTCGTGATTATGCCAGATTCCGTGGCTGAGTTGTATGCCATCGCTAAACACATGCTGTCTGCATCAGAGTCCTCTGAAGCTGGATATGGCGCCATCTTGGCTGCTCCAGAGCCGAGCGGCAGATCCTTCTTTTGAAGGAATTTTCCCAGGTCTGCTTGGTGCTTTTGCAGTCCTGGAGTGCCTGAAGTATCTCTCGTCTTGTCCTTCCCGATCTTGACCATGGTTAAGCTGTTATGCCTCGTTAATTTGAAGGATCTAAGCTGGTTTGTGAGGAGCTCGAGCTTTATGCGTCCATCACGTTCAGCGGTCAGGCTCCGCCCCCATCTCCCAGCATCTTAATGGGATTTCGAAATAGGCTTTTACTAGGCCATTAAAGAACCTTCAATTTCTTTTTTTGGCCAGTCCTTGGTGGGTTTACTGTTATTGCCATGTTCCAAAGTGTATTCTAAGCTGATCTTAAAGCTTTTTGACAGTCTCACATTATCCTCAAACCGCCTCTGCCAAAATCGAATTCATAGTGGATTCTAGGATGATGTCCTGATACAGTTCAGCAGTGCCAACCCATAAAGTTTCCTCCTTCATACTCTCAAGTCATTTCAGTTTTTTTCTGGTGAAATATGGTCTGTAATATGTGCCCAGTACTTCTGGTACTGGAGACAAATAACTTTTTGATTTTTCTTTCCATAACAAACTGTTCCAGAAGTCATGTTTTTTTTTACCTAGGTGTTAACAAGCAAACTATAGTCTTGCCCTGATGTTTTATCTGCATAGCTAAGGTTTTCTTGTGGCACACCACCATGTTGTTTTCATTTTTGCAATGGTAGACATCAAGAGTGGCAAAATCTGCAGTAGATCTTTTAAGAAAATTCTTGGGTTCTCAGAAACTTCTCTCAGCATCTTGTGTTCTGCTCACAGGCTGATCTTACCGAGACAGACTGGCCTGGAACAATTGGCAGTTGTGTGAAATCTCCACATGTAGATGGTTTTCTTGACAGTGGAATGATTGACATTTAATAGTTTGAACATCTCTAAGGCTGTAATCACACATGCAGTTATTTATTTATTTATTTATTTTTTTTTAGCAAAAACCAAGTATGTAAACATTTTGCACGTAAAGAACATCAAAATATTTCCCCCTCCCCTGTGTGGTTTCTCTGATGAGCCCTAAATTTGCTTTTAAAATTAAAACATTTCCCACATTGTGATCATGAATACGGCTTCTCTCCTGTGTGAATCCTCTCATGTCTAACAAGACCTGGTTTTCGTGTAAAACATTTCCCACATTCTGAACATGAATAAGGCTTCTCTCCTGTGTGACTTCTCTCATGCATAACGAGAGTTGATTTTTGTGCAAAACATTTCCCACATTCTGAACATGAATACAGCTTCTCTCCTGTGTGAATTCTCTCATGCTTAACAAGAGTTGATTTTTCTCCAAAACATTTCCCACATTCTGAACATGAATACTGCTTATCTCCTGTGTGACTTCTCTTATGTCTAACAAGAGTCGATTTATCTGTCAAACATTTCCCACATTCTGAACATGAATATGGCTTCTCCCCTGTGTGAATTCTCAGATGAGACCGAAGTCCACTTTTAGTAGTATAACATTTCCTACATTCTGAACATGAATATGGCTTCTCTCCTGTGTGACCTCTCCTATGTGAAATAAGACCTGATTTATCTGAAAAACATTTCCCACATTCTGGACACGAATACGGCTTCTCTCCTGTGTGAATTCTCGCATGTGTAACAAGAGTTGATTTATCTGTAAAACATTTCCCACATTCTGAACATGAAAATGGCTTCTGTCCTGTGTGAACTCTCATATGTGAAATAAGACTTGATTTATCTGTAAAACATTTCCCACATTCTGAACATGAAAATGGTTTCTCTCCTGTGTGAATTCTCTCATGTGCAACAAGACCTGATTTTTGTGTAAAACAATTCCCACATTCCGAACATGAATATGGCTTCTCTCCTGTGTGACTTCTCTCATGTACAACAAGACATGATTTTCTTGCAAAACATTTCCCACATTCTGGACATGAATATGGCTTCTCTCCTGCATGACTTTTCTCATGTCTAACAAGACCTGTTTGTTGTGCAAAACATTCCCCACATTCTGAACATGAATAAGGTTTCTCTACTTTATGAATTCTCTCATGTCTAACAAGATCTGATTTTTGTGTAAAACATTTCCCACATTCTGAACATGAATAGGGTTTCTCTCCTGTGTGAATCCTCTCATGTATAACAAGACCTGGTTTTCGTGTAAAACATTTCCCACAATCTGAACATGAATAAGGCTTCTCTCCTGTGTGACTTCTCTCATGTGTAACGAGAGTTGATTTTTGTGCAAAACATTTCCCACATTCTGAACATGAATACAGCTTCTCTCCTGTGTGAATTCTCTCATGCTTAACAAGAGTTGATTTTTCTGCAAAACATTTCCCACATTCTGAACATGAATACAGCTTCTCTCCTGTGTGAATTCTCTCATGCTTAACAAGAGTTGATTTATCTGTCAAACATTTCCCACATTCTGAACATGAATATGGCTTCTCCCCTGTTTGACTTCTTCTGTTTGTAAAAAGACCTGAGATTTTTGTGAACTGTTTACCACATTGAAATCTTTTACCCCCTTTCTGAGCTGTACTTATGGTAACAATCTGTGATTGGTCAGGAGAAGGTTCCTCATGATTAGAGGAATTACACGATAGATCTGTACCGTGAAGTCCTGGAGGTACATTAAGGGTAATGAGGTTTTCGCTTGTAGACTGCTGCATGATATCTTCATCTTCTACTTTATAATTTATCGATAAGATGACGTTTCCGTCAGAGTTCTTACTGGGTTTTTCTGTTAGGATTAAAAATATATTTTGTGATTTGGTTTCAAAACACAAAGTTGACAAATTTAAAACATTCATAGTAGGCTAGAAACACACATGAAGTGTTTTGAGCCAAAGCCAGAAGTGGATCAAGCAGAAAGAAGTTTGAGCCACGCCTTTTGAAGACACTCCTGGCTTCAGCTCAAAAACTTGCCTTAACCCCTTAATGACCAGATAATTTTGCACGTTAATGACCAAGGATTATTTTTTGTTTTCTCACAGTCGCATTCCAAGAGTCGTAACTTTTTTTTTATTCCGTAGAAATAGCCGTATAAGGGCTTGTTTTTTGCGGGACGAGTTGTATTTTGTAATTGTACCGTTTTTAGATGCTTATAATATATTGATTAACTTTTATTAACTTTATTTTAGGAGAGAATTGAAAATAAGCAGCTATTCCAGCATTGATTTTCACGTTATAAATTTACGCCGTTTACTATGCAGCGTAAATAACATGTTAACTTTATTCTATGGGTTGGCACAATTACGGGGATACCAAATATGTAAAGGTTTTATATGTTTTCCTAGGTTTGCACAATAAAAAGCCTTTTAGAAAAAAATTACTTGTTTTTGCATCGCCGCATTCCAAGAGCCGTAACGTTTTTCTTTTTCCGTCAATGTGGCCGTATAGGGGCTTGATTTTTGCGGGCCAACGTGTAGTTTTCATTAGTACTATTTTGGGGTACATAGGACTTATAGATTAATTTTTATTTTATTTTTTATGGGGGGAATGGGAGAAAAGTAAGAATTTTGCCGTTGTTTTTGCATTTTTTTTTTAACGCCGTTCATCCGGCGGTTTAATTAATGTGTTCATTTTATTATTCAAGTTGTTACGATCGCGGGGATACCATATATGTGTGTTATTTGTATTTACACTTTTACTAAATAAAACCACTTTTTGGGCAAAAAAAGTAGTTTTATTTGATTTTCACTGTAAGTTTTTTTTTTTCACAAACTTTATTTAACTGCTTTACATTTTTTTTTTTTTAGTCCTACAAGGAGACTTCACTATGCGATCTGCTGATCGCATATATAATGCTTTGGTATACTTAGTATACCAAAGCATTATTGCCTGTCAGTGTAAAACTGACAGGCAATCTATTAGGCCGTGCCTCCGGCATCGCCTAACAGGCAGATGCTGAAGGCAGACCTGGGGGTCTTTGTTAGACCCCCGGCTGCCATGGAAACCCGACGGTGACCCGCGATTTCTTTGCGGGGGCGCCGATGGGGTGACAGAGGGAGCTCCCTCCCTCTGTAAAACACATTAAATGCCGCTATCACTATTTACAGCAGCATTTAATGTGTTAAACTGCCGGAATCGGAGCGCACTTCGATTCCTGCAGTTGCAGCAGGAGCCAGGCTGTGTATAATAGCCGTGCTCCTGCCGCTGATCGCGTGAATACAGTGTCAGTACCCGCGCCACCACAGGACGGATATATCCGTCCTCCTGCGCGAACTAGCAGCTGCTGAGGATGGATATATCCGTCCTTCGGCGTTAAGGGGTTAAAAACTGTGTGTGTGATTCCAGCCATATAACGCTTTGTCTAACACTTTAAAATATAAATCGATGACAAAGTCTAGGATTCTGGTCTACACCCAGTCCTCCACTTTTATTACATAAAGCTTGACTTGCTAAAAATACATATATTTTTTAAAAGCAGAACCCTCTCTAGCAATGAAGCCTGTCCTCTGCCAGCACATTTGATTCTTCAATACTAATTGGACATACCACATCTTAACTTAATAATGGTATTGACAATCTAATCTAGGCCACAGTCTACATTTAACAAGGCAATGTGCCATGAGTCAAAGCACACATATCAGGCTGAATTCACGGACATGACAATAAGGTCTGTATGTGCTAATGGCTGAACCGTGACCGAATCTCAATTTTATAGAACATCTTTAGAACATATTGGAATAGACAGAGAAAGGTTATTAATTAGAATCTCGAATAAAAGTTTACGGTACATTGTTGTATCATTCCACTAAGAATTCAGGCTGCTCTAAGTGGAAAGAGGGTCCTATAAAGTACTAATAAGGTGCACCTAATGAAGTGGCATCATTCAAGTTTTAGCCATGTGATAATTTAATAGCAAATTGTTAAATTCCTCTGCCAACATACATGTATTTGCTCTTGTTTTTCTCATAACATATAGGGCTTTGATATTGTGTAATAAAATAAGTGATATATTTAACTCTGATGGAGTGGGAGAGGTGTAGAGGAGAAAACTCTGCAGCACGTTTTAAAACAACCTTGCAGAGATACACTACCGTTCAAAAGTTTGGGGTCACCCAGACTATTTTGTGTTTTCCATGAAAACTCACACTTATATTTATCAAATGAGTTGCAAAATGACTAGAAAATATAGTCAAGACATTGACAAGGTTAGAAATAATGATTTTTATTTGAAATAATAATTTTCTCCTTCAAACTTTGCTTTCGTCAAAGAATGCTCCATTTGCAGCAATTACAGCATTGCAGACCTTTGGCATTCTAGCTGTTAATTTGCTGAGGTAAATCGGGAGGAATTTCACCCCATAATCCAATATAAATAAAACAAAACTTTTTTGAAATTCTTTATTTTCATGGCTAACAGCCAAACTTTTACAGTAAAAAAAGAATACAGATACACGTACATAAGGGAGGGTGATATACATGTACAAGGTTATGAGTGCATTGAATTGAGTGGCATAACCAAAATTTAACCGTGTATAACAACCTCGTCATTTCCAGAATATACTGCTACAGTGAAGAAAATAAGTATTTGATCCCTTGCTGATTTTGTAAGTTTGCCCACTGTCAAAGACATGAACAGTCTAGAATTTTTAGGCTAGGTTAATTTTACCAGTGAGAGATAGATTATATATAAAAAAAAACAGAAAATCACATTGTCAAACTTATATATATTTATTTGCATTGTGCACAGAGAAATAAGTATTTGATCCCTTTGGCAAACAAGACTTAATACTTGGTGGAAAACCCTTGTTGGCAAGCACAGCGGTCAGACTTTTTTTGTAGTTGATGATGAGGTTTGCACACATGTTAGATGGAATTTTGGCCCACTCCTCTTTGCAGATCATCTGTAAATGATTATGATTTCGAGGCTGTCGCTTGGCAACTCGGATCTTCAGCTCCCTCCATAAGTTTTCGATGGGATTAAGGTCTGGAGACTGGCTAGGCCACTCCATGACCTTAATGTGCTTCTTTTTGAGCCACTCCTTTGTTGCCTTGGCTGTATGTTTCGGGTCATTGTCGTGCTGGAAGACCCAGCCACGAGCCATTTTTAATGTCCTGGTGGAGGGAAGGAGGTTGTCACTCAGAATTTGACAGTACATGGCTCCATCCATTCTCCCATTGATGCGGTGAAGTAGTCCTGTGCCTTTAGCAGAGAAACACCCCCAAAACATAATGTTTCCACCTCCATGCTTGACAGTGGGGACGGTATTCTTTGGGTCATAGGCAGCATTTCTCTTCCTCCAAACACGGCGAGTAGAGTTAATGCCAAAGAGCTCAATTTTAGTCTCATCTGACCACAGCACCTTCTCCCAATCACTCTCAGAATCATCCAGATGTTCATTTGCAAACTTCAGACGGGCCTGTACATGTGCCTTCTTGAGCAGGGGGACCTTGCGGGCACTGCAGGATTTTAATCCATTACGGCGTAATGTGTTACCAATGGTTTTCTTGGTGACTGTGGTCCCAGCTGCCTTGAGATCAATAACAAGTTCCCCCCGTGTAGTTTTCGGCTGAGCTCTCACCTTCCTCAGGATCAAGGATACCCCACGAGGTGAGATTTTGCATGGAGCCCCAGATCGATGTCGATTGACAGTCATTTTGTATGTCTTTCATTTTCTTACTATTGCACCAACAGTTGTCTCCTTCTCAGCCAGCGTCTTACTTATGGTTTTGTAGCCCATTCCAGCCTTGTGCAGGTCTATGATCTTGTCCCTGACATCCTTAGAAAGCTCTTTGGTCTTGCCCATGCTGTAGAGGTTAGAGTCAGACTGATTAATTGAGTCTGTGGATAGGAGTCTTTTATACAGGTGACCATTTAAGACAGCTGTCTTTAATGCAGGCACCAAGTTGATTTGGAGCGTGTAACTGGTCTGGAGGAGGCTGAACTCTTAATGGTTGGTAGGGGATCAAATTCTTATTTCTCTGTGCACAATGCAAATAAATATATATAATTTTGACAATGTGATTTTCTTTTCTTTTTTTTATATAATCTATCTATCTCTCACTGGTAAAATTAACCTAGCCTAAAAATTCTAGACTGTTCATGTCTTTGACAGTGGGCAAACTTACAAAATCAGCAAGGGATCAAATACTTATTTCCTTCACTGTATATACTCCCCCCCCTGTGCACACAAAAGATGATACAAGACAAAATGAAGGAGGAAAAGATGAAGGATGGACAAGGGGATGGAGGGATAGCTGCTCCCTCCGGGGACATCTCCGCTCCCCCAGAATGCGTCCAATAAAGACTATTCACCAATGCCCGTCTGTCCCAGAATGTCTTTGTAGGAATCGGAGTCCTGAAATATAATCCACGGAGCCCAAGTGAGGCAGAATCTGGCATGATTATCATGAATGCTCGAGGTCAGGTCCTCCATGTGCATTAGATCGTTGACCTTGGAGACCCAGAGGGACAGAGTGGGAGGAGAAGAATTCTTCCAACGCAAGGGAATCCAGTGCCGCGCCACCATCACCAAATAGTGAAGCAGGGAGCGTTTGTAGGTGTTTGCTGGGATGTCACAGTGATGGAGAAGCAAGAAAGCCGCATCCATAGTAAAGCTGGTGTCCGTTACCTTGTAAATCACCTTTTTAACCCCATCCCAGAATTCTGCAAGTAGCGGGCATGACCAGAAAGTGTGGAGGAGGGTACCATTGTCCAATCCACATCTCCAGCAGAGAGGAGATACGTTCGAAAAAATCTGATGCAGGCGGACCGGGGTCCTATACCAACACGAGAGTTTAAAACTAGCCTCTTGGTAACGCGAGCTAATTGAGGTTTTATGGACAAGAGAGAGAATGCGAGAGCATTGGTTTGTGGTTAGGGTAATACCCAGATCCGGCTCCCATTCAGAAATATAACCAGGCACTGGGAGGTCAGGCGGGTTCAGGAGGAGGTGATAGATCGTGGACAATGAATGGCGAACCGGCTCAGTGCCCACGCACAAGTCTTCCAGTGGAGACCTCGGGGCTAGGAATAGCTCCGAGGGTGGAAAAGAGGAGTAGAAATGACGGAGTTGAAATATGCGCCAGTAACCCAAAGGAGGGAGTTCAGGCATCTGTGTCAACTCCTCAAGGGAGAGCCATTCCGAATTCTTCAGAAAGTGCTCTGCCCTAAATACACCCAGCGCCGCCCAGGACTTGAACACCGAGTCACTCAACCCCGAGGGAAAAGATGGGTTCCCTAGGATCGGAGACATGGGGGAGCAAAGAGGCAGGAGGTGTGAACGGACCGCTACGAGGGCACAACATCTGAGCGTGGGACCGATCGTGGGCTGATGATGTAGGGATGTGAGAAGTCCGCGTTTCAGCCATGGAGATACTTCGAGAGGGACCGTCGAAAAGCTTTGTTCAATACCTACCCATGCCTTAAAAGGGGCGTGTCTACACCAATCCACTATGCGCACCAAGTGAGTTGCGTTGTAATACAAGCGAATGTCAGGAAGAGCCAGTCCTCCCGACTTCCGGGAACGACACAGAAGCGAACGACTAAGGCGTGGATGCTTGCCATTCCAGACAAAAGATATTTGTATGGAGTTGATCGCTTTAAAGAATGAAGGTGGCACTGCTATAGGAAGGGCCTGGAATAAGTAGAGTAGTCGAGGTAGGATATTCATTTTTAAAATAGTACATCGACCCATCCACGTAAATGTGCCTCCCGACCACCTCGCACAGTCCGCCTTAATCTCAGTAAGAAACCTCGGAAAGTTCAAGTTAAATATTCCCTTTAAATCTGACGGGATATATACTCCCAGGTACTTGAGCGCCACCGAGTTCCATTTAAAACTGAAGGATTGTTCTAGCGTAGATAGCATGGGGGCGGGGAGGGAGACATTCATGGCCTCTGATTTGGCAAAGTTTATTTTAAAATTGGAAAGGCTGGAGAAGCGACGAAACTCCTGCATCAGATTCGGGAGAGAAGTGGTTGGGTTGGTCAGGAAAAACAAAAAGGTCGTCTGCATATGCTGCCACCTTATTGACATGGGAGCCCTCCCCTAGGCCCTGAATGTCCTGATTGGCACGAACATGCCTTAGAAATGGTTCCAAGGTCAGGATAAAAATCAGGGGAGAGAGTGGGCAGCCCTGGCGTGTCCCATTATGGATGGCAAATTCTTCCGAGAGAATGCCATTCACCCGGACCCTCGCCGAGGGGCAAGAATACAAAGACATGATCCAACTCATCATCTGAGGGCCCAGGCCAAGTCGGAGTAGTGCTTCCTCCATGTATGTCCAATTAACTCCTTCAAAAGCCTTTTCAGCGTCAGTTGACAAGAGCATCAGTGGAACCCGGGACAACTTAGCCTTATGTATAAGGTTGATCGCTTTCGTAGTGTTGTCTCGGGCCTCTCTGCCCACCATGAACCCCACCTGGTCAAGATGAATGACCCCACTGAGCAACGGAGCCAAATGCATTGCCAAAATCTTTGCGAAGAGTTTAATGTCAGTGTTGAGAAGCGAAATCGGCCTGTAGCTAGCGCACTGAGAGGGGTCTTTCCCTGGTTTGGGAATCACTGCAATGTGGGCCCTGAGTGTGTCTGGTGGAACGTTAGCTGAGGAGGAGAAGGAGTTCAAGGATGCTAGAAAATGTGGGCTAGGGATAGCGGAGTATTTTTTATAGTAGGGGAGTGTGAACCCATCAGGCCCCGGGGCCTTACCATTAGCGGAGCTCTTAAGTGCATCAGCTAGTTCTGGTGGAGAGATTGGAGCCTCCAGTGCGCCTTATACCTCCTCTGACAGAGAAGGCATAACTGAGTCTGCAATATAGTTTTTGATACGTGTACGGAAGTTGTTCACCATCGTGGCCGGATTGGTGGAATCTGTGTTGTATAGGGAGGCATAAAAGTCGCGGAAGTGTGAGGCTATGTCTAATGGCAAGTTAGCCCGAGTAGTGGGGAATGTTGCAATAAAGGGTATGTAGATACGCGCTTGCTGGAGTCTCAGTGCTCTGGCCAGAGACCTGCTACATTTGTTCCCATATTCGTAGAAGTGGCGCTTACATTTCAAGAGGGTAGCTTTGGCCTTAGACATTAATAGGGTACGGAGCTCTTCTCGTTTCTGGAGTAATGCGACTTTACATGCTAATTCATGGGAACGCTTGTGAGTAGACTCTAACACCCTAATTTCCGAGAGAAGCCGAGCAGTGGTCCCCGCACGCTCCGTTTTTAATCGAGCTCCGTGTTTAATAAAGGTGCCACGTACAACACACTCGTGCGCCTCCCACAGTACCCGTGGGTTTGTGTCTGCAGGGGTATTGGCCGTGAAGTATTCTTCAAGTGTACGCTGCACATCTGAAGAAACCAAGGAGTCATTAAGAAGCAACGGATTGAGTTTCCACTGGGATTGGTGTAATATCGGGGCTTGCATTGTTAAGGATAGCGTGACAAGGGCATGATCTGAGAAAGAGATTGAGTCAATATCGGCAAAATCTTTATCACCCGGATGTAATAGGCGCCATGTGTCCACAAAATTATGCTCGTGAAGCGCTCGCTTAATACGGCGTAGTTGGGAATGAGGAATTGATGATGTCCCCTTGGAGACATCCATGGTGGCCTCTAGTGTGACATTGAAGTCACCTCCCAGGACAATGGTACCCTCCCCAAACTCCTCTAGCTCATCCAAAAAGCCAAGCAGAGCTGAACCTTGACCCACATTGGGTAGGTAGAAGGAAGCAAAGGTGTAGATCTGCAAATTAATGCTGCCCTTGAGTAGTAGCATTCGCCCCATCCCATCACTGCGAGAGTCCAGAAATTCCACATGGAAGAGTACGAGACAGGAGAATACTCGTCCCCCTGGATTTCGGGTCAGGAGAGAGAGAGACTATGATAGGCGTGTGGAAACCAAAGATTAGACATCTTAAAAGGTTTCTGTTCACTAAGGTGCGTTTCCTGTAGGAAAGCTACATGTAAGAGTCTACCTTTCAACATGTTGAGCAAAATGGATCGCTTCCCGGGACTATGCAACCCCTTGACATTCAACGAGCCTATCCGAAGGTCATTCTGGGAGTGCCGGGCCATGTCCCCGGTAGGTGATGAAAACAAAGGAAGGGAGGGAGGGAAGGAAGATACAGAGGGGTAGGGGGAAAGACCAGAAAGAAAAAGCAAAATTGACAGAGAAAGAAAAAAGGACCCAAAGGCCGACACCCACACGGCAAGGAGACCTGTGGAGAAAAGGTTAGTAACAAAACAGGAACAAGGAAAACCAAAGAGAAGTGGGGGGGGGGGGAGCCCCGTGCAGCGAGCAGCACAAAACATTGAACAAAAACTCGTCCGATGTCCACCAAGAGGCGGGCAAGTGGGAACATAACATTTTATGTTACCTGGCCCTACAAAAACACGGCCATATAAGCCAGCTTAACACTTCACCTGAAAAACTGCGAGAAAAGAACACTGTAAACACAGAGCGACATTGTCTGTAACCTGAGATTTGTAACATTAAACTCCTCTTATTGGAGGGCCCGGAAGACTAGTACGACCTGCTAGAAAAGGGTGAGGGGGGGTTTAGAGGGGGGGAGAGAGGAGGAGGAGGGGAGGGAAGAGAGGAGGAGGAGGGGGAGGAGGAAGGTAAGAAGAGAAAAAAGGGGGGGGAGGGGAGAGGGTATGAGGAGGGGCGGAAGGGGAGAGAGGGTGGGGAAAGGAAAGAGATAGTAAGAGACTCATCAGAAAGAGCACTAATGCGACATTCAACAAGATACAGATAAAACAAATCGGATCACAAATTAGGTCTCAGGTAGTGAATGAAACCTTATGAATAGTAATACTACCGCCTGTGACAACATCATGTGGCCTAGTGTGTCAATACTAACATTATATCGTACCACAAGCAGCTTCCTGACAATTCACGAGGGGGAGAGAGGGGGGGGTGGAGGGGGGGAGGGCCCAGGAGCAAAAGAAGGGTAAACTATATGTCGGGTCATATCTACAGTTCTGTATGCATCTGTGGAATCTTCGGTGACAGCTCACTGTCCACGGAAGTCTCGGAAAGTCACGGAGGAAGTACCGGGACTGCTCACAAAGTTCCGTTGGGAAAAGGCACTCCTCGGAGGAGCTGTCAGGACAACCTGTAACAAAAAAGAGACGCTAGACGCTGTACAGAGCCCAGCGCTATAAACTGTAGATCAGGCATTGCCATGGAGATCTGAGGATTCTTCAGAGGGTAATCCACGTCAGGTCTCAGGAGGTAGTAGTAGCGAAAGATCCGGCTGAGACCTTTATGACTCTCGGAGCGAAGGCCTGTTGAGATGTTGGCTAGGGCGCCGAGTGCGCCGGCGTTGTGATGGTTCCGGCCGGTCCAGTGTCAGCCAATCCGGGATCGGAAACGACTCGATCTGCAGGAAATTGAATAAGGCCTCCAAATCTGAGAAATGGCGCAAAAGGAAGGTGGCTGATACTTGCCTGACGACCACATGGAACGGGTGACCCCCATCTATAAGTGGCTCCCGCAGCTTTGATCCTCTCTAGTAGTGGGTGCAGGAGGCGCCGCATGTAGAGCGTGTGTGGGGAGACATCTGGATATATCGTGACCCTGCATTCATCCACCGTAACCGGGCCATGTGACCACGCGCCTTGAATGATTAAATCCTTGTCCGAGTAGTAATGTAGTCTACACAGAACACCACGAGGGTTGGATGGGTCGTTCGGACCGGGTCGAGAAACCCTATGGACACGATCCAGTAAAAATGTTGCTTCCAACGGCCTATTAGTGACCGTGTTAAAGATGGCAGTAATCCTGGCCGGAAGGTCATCTCTGGGACCCAGGTCTGGGAGGCTTTTCAGTCGGATATTGTTCCTACGACCCCTGTTCTCTTGATCGTCCAACTGTAACGCCAGAGACTGTATATGTGTTCTGCTGGAAATGTCTGCCTGCTCCAGAGCTAGCACTCTGCTGTCAATATTGGAGACTGTTTGGTCCGTGTTGGTAATCCTAGTGTCCACCCTATCCACTTCTTGGTGTAAGGCAGCGATGTCTTGTTGGTGGGATTGTTCAATTCTAGTCACCAGGGAATCCAAGTCCTGCCTGGTAGGGAGAGCTTGGATCAGTTCCCTGAGCAGGTGTAAATCTGCATGTAATGCAGGCTGTAAAGGGACAGAATCTGGGCTTCTGGGCAGGGACACGGTGGCTGGCTGAAGTATAGGACCAGATCGGACAGGAGACACGTGCGGTACCTCATTGTTGCTGGCCCCAGGATGTGGTGCGATCGTCTGTCCCTGCGCTTCAGCTCCTGCTGCTGTGTGCTGAAGGCCTGTAGATCTGCACGTGGCAGGATGCAGTGCCGGGTCCGCCATGACACCTGGGAATTCTTGGGAAGCGGGCGCCGCTGATAAGAAGCGCTCCATGCTAGCACGAGCGGGAGGGTGTAGTGCCTTGTCCCCTGCGTTTTGCTGGCATCTCCTGCCGGTTTCAGACGGGCTCAGGCTGCTATTAAGCACTCTGATGCACGGAGCTCCCCCGAGATGCGTGCTTACTCCGCCATAGCTAAGCCCCGCCCCCAGAAAACAAATCTTTAACCTACTTCGAAAACTTCTTAACCCCTTCAGGACCCAGCCTGTTTTGGCCTTCAGGACACAGTCAATTTTTTCAAAATCGGACATGTGTTACTTTATGTGGTAATATCAGAATGCTTTTGCCCCATTCAAGCGATTCTGAGATTGTTTTCTCGTGACATGTAGTACTTTAGGTTAGTGAAAAAATGTGGTCGATAATTTCGGTTTCTCTGAAAAACACCAATTTGTTGCAAAAAATTTAAAAAATTAGCATTTTTCTCAATTTAAACGTATCTGCTTGTAAAACAGATAGTAATACCACACAAAATAGTTACTAGTTAACATTTCCCATATGTCTACTTTATGTATGCATAGTTTTTTGAACGTTCCTTTATTTTTCTAGGACGTTACAAGGCTTAGAACTTTAACAGCAATTTCTCATATTTTAAAGAAAATTTCAAAAGGCCATTTTTTTCAGGGACCAGTTCAGTTCTGAAGTGGCTTTGAGGGCCTTCTATATGAGAAAATCCCCAGAAGTCACCCTATTTTGAAAACTGCACCCCTCAAGGTATTTGAATCAGCATTCACAAAGTGTTTTAACCCTTTAGGCGTTTCACAGGAATTATAGCAAAGTAGAGGTGAAATTTACAAAATGTATTTTTTTTTGCCGAATTTAATTTCTAATACATTTTTTTTGTAACACAGAAGGTTTTACCCGAGAAATGCAACTCAATATTTTATTGCCCAGATTCTGCAGTTTTTAGAAATATCCCACATGTTGCCCTAGTAAGGTACTGAAACACAGGCTTCAGAAGCAAAGGAGCGCCCAGTGGATTTTGGGCCTTCTTTTTTTTTTTGAATATATTTTAGGCACCTTGTCAGGTTTCAAGAGGTCTTGTGGTGCCAAAACAGTGGAAACACCCCAAAAGTGACCACATTTTGGAAATTACACCTCTAAGGGAATTTATCTAGGGGTATAGTTAGCATTTTGATCACACAGGTTTTTCGCTAAATATATTGGAATTAGTCTGTAAAAATGAAAATCTGTTTTTCTGAAAAAACATAAAAATGTTTAACCCGTTAGTGACCGCCAATACGCCTATTAACGGCGGCCACTAACGGGCTTTATTCTGATGCATATGCCTTTTTATGTCACTGCATCAGGATAAGTAAACAGAGCAGGGAGCCATCAAATCTCCCTGCTCTCAGCTGCCTGCTCGAACGTGTGAGATCGATATAAATATCGATCTCACCCGTTTAACCCCTCAAATGCGGTGAATAATAGCAAGCTCCCTCTCTCCGCCACGGACACCCGGCGATAAGATCGCCGAGTGTCTGTCTCTCCAATGGGAGCCGGGGGCCTAATAAAAGGCCCCCGGGTCTGCCTGTAGCGAATGCCTGCTTGGTCATGCCAGAGGCATGACCTAGCAGATGCCTGTCTGTTTTAGGCCTCATTTACACGAACGTAATATACGCGCGTGCGACGCGCGTGCTTTGCACGCATGTCGTACGCACCTATATTAGTCAATGGGGCAGTTTAGACGATGCGTGAATTGCGCTCAGCGCGTGTGCGCAGAAAAAAACTCACGACATGTTCTATAATCGTGCGTTTTTCGCGCACTCACGCACCCATTGAAGTCAATGGGTGCGTGAAAACCACGCATGCCGCACGGAAGCACTTCCGTGCGAACTGCGTGATTCGCGCAAGAGCTGTCAAACACCACGTGCTTTTCTGTTTACAAACATCCAAACGGAGTGTCAAATTCGAGATGAGCGCACCGAACTTCACCGGGTTCGGCCAAACTCGTTTTGACCGAAACCGGTAAAAAATGTTCGGGTACGCGACGTCAGGAGACAGTCACTGTCCACGGTGCTGAAAGCGTTAAACTGGTTCAGCACCATGGACAGTGACTTCCGCTCCGAAAATCCATGAACCTGTAAAAAAAAAAAGACGTTCTGACTTACCGATAACTCCGGTCCGACCTCCCGGGATGACAGTTCAGTCCAAGTGACAGCTGCAGCCAATCACAGGCCAAGCACAGGCTGCAGCCAATCACAGGCTGCAGCGGTCTCATGGACTGCGGCGTCATCCTGGGAGGTGGGGCCGGATGACAAGAGAGGGACGCGTCACCAAGGCAACGGCCGGGAGCCCGGACTGGGGGAAGCAGGAAGTTCTTGGTAAGTATGAAAGTCTTTTTTTATTCACAGGTTGGTGTATATTGTGTTCGGCATTCACTGTCGAGGGTGCTGAAAGAGTTACTGCCGATCAGTTAGCTCTTTCAGCACCTTGGACAGTGACGGGCGTCGACTAGCCTCATCTCTATGATGGCGGCTGCGCGAAAATCACGCAGCCGCGCATCATACACGGATGACACACGGAGCTGCCAAGTGCCTTTTGCGCGCGCAAAACGCAGCGTTTTTTGCGCGCGCAAAACGCACACGCTCGTGTAAATGAGGCCTTAAACGGACAGGCAGTAATACACTGCAATACAAAAGTATTGCAGTGTATTATAATAGCGATCGAAGAATCGCATATTAAAGTCCCCTAGTGGGACTGATAAAAAAGTAAAAAAATAGTTTAATAAAGTTACAAAATGCTTTACTATTAAAAAACAAAATAAAAGTAAAAAAGTTATACATATTTGGTATCGCCGCGTCCGTAACAACCCCGACTATAAATCTATTACATTATTTAACCAGCATTATTGAACGCTGTAACAAATGTAATAAAAAACTATGGAAAAATTGCTGTTTTCTGTGAATCCTGACTGAAAAAATTTGATAAAACATGCTAAAAAAGTCGCATCTACTCCAAAATGGTAGCAATAAAAACGACAAGTCCTCCCGCGAAAAAAAAAGCCCTCATACAACTGCATCGGCGGAACAATAAAAAAGTTATGGCTCTTCAAATATGGAGACACAAAAACAAATAATTTTGAAAAAAAAGCATTTTACTGTGTAAAAGTAGTAAAACATACAAAAACTATACAAATTTGGTATCGTTGCAATCGTAACAACCCGCTGAATAAAGTTATTGTGTTATTTATATCACACGGTAAACGGCGTAGATTTAAGACGCGAAAAAGAGTGGCAAAATTTCAGGTTTTTTTCTATTCCCCTCCAAAAAAAAGTTAATAAAAGTTAATCAATAAATAATATGTACCTCAAAATGGTGCTATTAAAAAATACAACTTGTCCCGCAAAAAAACAAGACATAAGACAGCTATGTCGACGCAAAAATAAAAAAGTTATAGCTCTTGGAATGCGACGATGGAAAAACGTAAAAATTGGCTTGGTCATTAACCCCTTAAGGACGCAGCCTAGTTTGGGCCTTAAGGCTCAGAGCCCATTTTTCAAATCTGACATATTTCACTTTATGTGGTAATAACGTCGGAATGCTTAAACCTATCCAAGCGATTCTGAGATTGTTTTCTCGTGACACTTTGGGCTTCATGTTCGTGGTAAAATTTGGTCGATATATTCAGTCTTTATTTGTGAAAAATTGCAAAATTTAGAGAAAATTTACAAAAAATAGAATTTTTCAGAATTTAAATGCATCTGCTTGAAAAACAGACGGTTATACCACCCAAAATAGTTACTAGTTCACATTTCCCATATGTCTACTTTAGATTGGCAACGTTTTTTGAACATTATTTTATTTTTCTTGGACGTTACAAGGCTTAGAACATAAACAGCAATTTCTCATATTCTTAAGAAAATTTCAAAAGCCTTTTTTTGAAGGTACCAGTTCAGTTCTGAAGTGGATTTGAGGGGCCTATGTATTAGAAACCCCCATAAAACACCCCATTTTAAAAACTAGACCCCCAAAGTATTCAAAACAGCATATAGAAAGTTTTTTTTAACCCTTCAGGCATTTCACAGGAATTAAAGCAAAGTGGAAATGAAATTTGCAAATTTAATTTTTTCTGCTGAATTTCAATTTTATTCTATTTTTTTCTGTAACAGAGAAGGTTTGACCAGAGAAATACTACTAACTATGTATTGTCCAGATTCTGCAGTTTTTAGAAATGTCCCACATGTGGCTCTAGTGGGCTCGTGGACTAAAACACAAGCCCCAGAAGCAAAGAAGCACCTAGTGCATTTTGAGGCCTCTTTTTTATTAGAATATATTTTAGGCAGCATGCCAGGTTTGAAGAGGTGTTGAGGTATCAAAACAATGGAAACCCACCAGAAGTGACCCCATTTTGGAAACTACACCCCTCAAGGAATTCATTTATGGTTTTTGTTATCATTTTGACCGCACAGTTTTTTCACAGCACCTATTCGAATTGGGCTGTGAAATGAAAAAAATTATATTTTTTCCAATAAGATGTCATTTTTGATCAAAATTTCTTATTTTCACAGGGAACAAAATACCCCATTTTGTTGCCCAATTTGTCCTTAGTGCGGCAATACCCCATTTGTGGTGATAAACTGCCGTTTGGGCCCATGAAAGGGCTCAGAAGGAAAGGAGCGCTATGTGTTTGTTGGAGTCCAGATTTTGCTCCATTGGTTTTCGGGTGCCATGTCGCATTTGCAGAGACCCAGAGGTATCAAAGCAATGGAAACCCACCAGAAGTGATCCCATTTTGGAAACTACACCCCTCAAGGAATTCATTTATGGTTTTTGTTATCATTTTGACCGCACAGTTTTTTCACAGCACCTATTTGAATTGGGCTGTGAAATGAAAAAAATGATATTTTTTCCAATAAGATGTCATTTTTGATCAAAATTTCTTATTTTCACAAGGAACAACATACCTCATTTTGTTGCCCAATTTGTCCTTAGTGCGGCAATACCCCAATTGTGGTGATAAACTGCCGTTTAGGCCCATGGGAGGGCTCGGAAGGAAAGGACCACCATTTGGCCTACTGAAGCTTTTCTGGTGCTAAGTCATGTATGCAGAAGCCCCTGAGGTACCAGTACAGTTGAAACCCCCGAGAAATGACACCATTTTAAAAACTACACCCCTTAAGACATTCATCTAGAGGTGTAGTGAGCATTTTGACCCCACAGGTACTGTGTAAAAGATAATGCGCAGCAGATGGTGCAGAGTGAGATTTGCAATTTTATATATATATATATGGCATGTCAGTGTCCGATATAGTGTGCGTAGCATGCGCCACTGGATATACACCCCTTAAATTGTAATGTGGGTTCTCCTGGGTACGGCAATACCCTACATGTGGCTGTTATCAGCTGCCTGGGCATACGGCAGGGCTCAGTAGGGAAAGATGAGGGGGATAAGCTGTGCGGAGTGCATCAGGGTAAATTAAAAATCAAGGGATGTATGATACATTTTAAAACAATCTTTTATACAGAGCCCTGGTTTTTCGGGACACGTGTCACATTGATATATTGTGTTCTTCCTTATCCCCCTCTTATAGCAGACTCTGCACCTCTTTTGACTCTTTCCCTTTCCACTGGTTTGGGGAACTTCTCCTGGAAAGTGTTGGCCTGGTACGATGCGTGTGGCCTCGCTTCCAGAAGTACTGGTCCCTAAAGATTAGATTTTTGATAACCACATCTTGAAATTCCAGGAAAGTTCCCCTCTGGCCTGCACATCGACGTAGCACGTACGCATTGTACAAAGCCATCTGTATGATGTGCCCGGCCAGCTTCTTATACCACACCGCATGGCGCTGTAGGGCTTCAGGACTTGATCTGAAGAGTCCATCCCTCCCATGTACCTATTGTAGTCCAGGATGCAGTCTGGTTTGTGGGTGGCCTTTCCTTCATATATCCTAAATCTGTAGGTATACCCTGATGCACTCTCGCACAGCTTATACATCTTCACGCCATACCTTGCCCTCTTACCCGGCAGGTACTCGCGGAATTGAACCCTCCCTTTAAAATGTACCAAGGACTCATCAATAGAAGTACACTTCTCGGGGGTGAATGCTTGCTCAAACCGGGCACTGAAACGGCCTAATAGGGGTCTCCGTTTATACAAACGGTCAAAACTGGGGTCATCTCGGGGTGGGCACGGCTCATTATCAGTATAATGTAACAAGCGAAGTATTGCCTAATTTATTTATTTTTTTAGGTTACAGTTCAGTTCTGAAGTTGCTTTGAGGGGCCCATATATTAGAAACCCCTATCAAACACCCCATTTTAGAAACTAGACCCCTCAAAGTATTCACAACAGTATTTAGAAAGTTTATGAACCCTTTAGGTGTTTCACAGAAATTTAGAGCAAAGTAGAGGTGAAATTTACATATTTTTTTTTGTCAGAAAATCCTCTTTATACCATTTTTTTTATAACACAAAAGGATTTATCAGAGAAACGCAACTCAATACTTATTGCCCAGATTCTGCAGTTTTGAGAAATATCCCACATGTGGCCCTAGTGCGCTAATGGACTGAAGCACCGGCCTCCGAAGCAAAGGAGCACCTAGTGGATTTTGAGGCCTCTTTTTTATTAGGCACCATGTCCGGTTTGAAGAGGTCTTGTGGTGCCAAAACATTGGAAACCCCCCAAAAGTGACCCATGTTTGGAAACTAGACCCCTTGAGGAATCCATTGTAGTTTTCTTGGGGTGCATGCGACTTTTTGATCAGTTTTTATTCTATTTTTAGGTGGCGTGGTGACTAAAAAACAGCAATTCTACTATTGTTTTTTTATTCTATTTTTTTTACAGCATTCACCGTGCGCTATAAATGACACATTCACTTTATTCTGCGGGGCGATACGATTACGGCGATACCAGATGTTTATAGGTTTTTTTTATGTCTTATGGCGTTTGCACAATAAAATACGTTTTGTAAACAATCATTCACTTTTTGTGTTACCTTATTCTAAGAGCCATAACGTTTTTATTTTTCAATCAATAAAGCCGTGCGAGGACTTATTTTTTGCGTAACGAACTGCAGTTTCAATCAGTACCAATTTTAGGTACATGCGACTTTTTGATCTCTTTTTATTCAATTTTTTGGGAGGTGAAGGGACCAAACAATTGTTATTGTGGTACGGTTTATTATTATTTTCTTTTATGGCGTTTACCGTGCGGGATAAATAACAAAATAATTTTGTAGTTCAGGCCGTTGCGGACGCGGCGATACCAATTATGTATAGTTTATTTGTATGTTTATATATTTTTATTAATAATAAAGGACTGATAAGGGAAAAGGGGGGATTTTTACTTTTAATACTTTTAAAACTTTTATTTTCTTATTTTTACACATCTTTTTTTTACTTTATTAATTTGTCCCACTAGGGGACATGAGGGCAGGAGGCCCTGATCGCTATTCTAATACACTGCACTACATGCGTAGTGCAGTGTATTAGAACGTCAGCTACTCACTGACAGCAAGCATAGTGGGTCCTGACGTTGTCAGGACCCACTAGGCTTCCGTCTATGGCATAGCCGGACGCCATTGTTTGGTGTCCGGTTGCCATAGTCACCATCGCCGGCCGCTATCGTGTAACAGGCCGGCGATGGCGGATTAACCCCTAAGAAGCCGCGATCGCTATTGAACGCGGCTTCTAAGGGGTTAATCTGCGGGGACCACCGCGATCGGTCCCTGCACATTGAGCTGTGATAGCCTGCTGTCGGAAACAGCAGCTATCACAGCTCATGAACGCGCCCCGTGCGAACGGCGCCGTGTTTACTCCATGACCTACTATTAGGTCACTGAGCGCGAACGCTACAGTTAGCATGACCTAATAGTAGGTCATGGAGAGTTAAGGGATTAAGGTTTAAAATAGGCTTGTCATTAAGGGGTTAATATTTACAAGGAATAACGAAGAAAATGTACCACAACATTTGTAAAGCAATGTCTCCCGATTACGGCAATACCCCATATGTGGTAATAAACTGCGGATTGGACCCACAGCAGGGCTCAGAAGGGAATGGGCGCCATTTAGATTTTGGAGCACGGATTTTGCTGGACTGGTTTTCAGTGCCATGACGTGTTTGCAACGCCCTGGAGGGACCTAAACAGTGGAAACCCCCAAAGTTACCCCATTTTGGAAACACCCCTCATGGAATTTTTCTAGGGGTATAGTGAGCATTTAGACCCCACGGGTCTTTTTCAGAATTTATTATAATTAGGCCGTGAAAATGAATATCACAAGTTTTTTCCACTAAAATGTTGAATTTTCTCATTTTCACAAGGGATAAAGGAGAAATAAAAACAAAAAAAAACTATTTTTGTAAAGCATACATTTTAGAGTCATACATTTTTTTTCATTAGAAATGAATTAACCCTTTCAGGACTGATCCATTTTTGCTTTCTTATTTTCGTTTTTCACTCCCCACGTTCTTAGAGCCATAACTTTTTTTATTTTTCCGTCAGTAGAGCGGTGTGAGGGCTTATTTATTGTGGGAGGAGCTGTAGTTTCTATTGACACCATTTAAAGTGCCATAAAATGTACTGGGAAACTAAAAAAAAATTATTTGCGGGCTGATATAGGAAAAAAATCTGATTTCACTTTTTGGGGTTTTCGTTTTTACAGCTTTCGTCGTGCGGTAAAAACGAAAACTTTATTCTGCGGCTCAATACAATTACGGTGATACCAAATTTATATAGTTTTTTTAATATTATACTACTTTTACAAAGAAAAATCTAATTGTTAAAATAAAAATAGTTTTGTTTCACCACATTCTGAGAGCCGTAACTTTTTTATTTTTCGGTTGATTGAGCGGTGGGAGGTCTTATTTTTTGCGGGACGAGCTGTAGTTTTTATTGGTACCATTTTTTCGTACATAAAAAGTGATCAAAAAGTTGTATTTAATTTTTTTTGGGAGAAAAACAGCGATTATAGCGGTTTAAATTATTTACGTTTTTTACGTGTTCACCGTGCGAGTTAAAGAATAGTATATTGTAATAGTTTGGCCTTTTACGGACGTAGTGATACCAATTTTGTTTATTTTTTTACATTACTTTAGAAGAAAAATGGGAAACATTATTTTTTTTAACTTTAAACTTTTTTCTTTCTCACTACTAATAACTTTAATTCTTCTATACATTTTATTAGTCCCCTTAGGGGACTTGAACCAGCGATCATTGGATCGCTGGTACAATATACTGCAATACTAATGTATTGCAGTACATTGTTATTTTTACAGGCTTCTGTAACAGCACCATCGCTGTTCCTGTCCGTTAGTCCCGGGTGTCAGCTGTAGTACACAGCTGACACCCGCAGCATATGGAGCGGGCTCAGCATGTGAGCCCGCTCCATACCTCAACCCCCGCACCATGACGTGCTATTAAGTCATAGCGCGCAAAAGGGTTAATGCACAGCAGATGGTGTGAATATTGCAATTTTCCACTGGTATGCCATTTTAGTGCATAATATGTTGTTCCCAGTTTGTGCCACCGAAGACAAACACCTCATAAAACATTAAGCGGGTTCTCTTGGGTATGGAGATGCCATATATGTGGGTGCAAACTGCTGTTTGGGCACGCTGCAGGGCTCAGAAGGTAGGGACGCCATTTTGCTTTTGGAGTGCAGATTTTGCTTGGTAGTAGTTCTGTTTGTGGTTTTGCTGGTATTTCAGTTTATAATGTGGGGGCGTATGTAAGCTGTGAGGGGTACATCAGGGTATATGTAATCTGTGCGGAGAACATCAGGGCATAATAAGAGGGTATAATAATGCGGTAAATAAATAATAATTCATAGATATGTGGCCGGTGTCGCACCGATCTTATCCGATTTTGGAACACTGCACATTTTGCATCGTCATATTCTGAGAGCCAGAACTTGGCTTTATTTTTTCACCACCGAAGCTATGTGAGGGCTTATTTGTTGCGGGACAATTTGTAGTTTTCATTAGTACCATTTTGGGGTATATGCGATTTTTTGATCACTTTTTATTCGATTTTTTTGCAAGCCGTGTGACCAAAAACAAGCAATTCTGACAATGTTTTTTATTTTATGTTTTGCAGCGTTCACCGTGTGGTATAAATTAGTTTTACTTTATTTTGCGGGTCGGTATAATTACGGCGACACCATATGTATATAGGTTTCTTTATTTTTGCAGCGTTTGCACAATAAAATCACTTTTTTATAAAATAATTAATTTTCTGTGTCACCATATTCTGAGAGCCGTAACTTTTATTTTTTAGTCCAAAAAGCTGTGTAAGGGCTTGTTTTTTTGCGGGACGGGTTGTGGTTTTTAATCGGTACTATTTTCGGGTACATGCGACTTGTTGATCACTTTTTATTCTCTATTTTGGGAGGGGTGGTGACCAAAAAATAGCGATTCTGGTGTAGTTTTTCATTGATTTTTTTGGGGTGTTCATCGTGCGGGAAAAATAACAGTTTTATGCTGGGTTCACACGACCTATTTTCAGACGTAATGGAGGTGTTTTACGCCTCGAATTACGCCTGAAAAGACGGCTCCAATACGTCGGCAAACATCTGCCCATTACTTTCAATGGGTTTGCCGATAACCTGTCATTTTACGCGTCGCTGTTAAAAGACGACGCGTAAAAAAGACGGCTCGTCAAAAGGAGTGCAGGGCACTTCTTGGGGACGTAATTGGAGCAGTTTTTCATTGACTCCATTGAAAAACAGCTCCAATTACGTCCGTAATTGACGCTGCAAAAAACGCTAGTACGAGCAATTTACGTCTGAAATTCAGGAGCTGTTTTCTACTAAAAACAGCTCCCTAATTTCAGATGTATTTGCCGTTATCATGTGAACATACCCTAATAGTTTGGGTCGTTACGAACGTGGCGATACCAAATAGGAGTACTTTTTTTAATGTGTTAATTTTTTTCCTATAATGAAAGTCTTATTATAGGAAAAAAAGTATTTTTTGTTTATAGAACTTATAACTTTTATTTTTGCACTTTTTTTTAAAAACATTTTGATTACTTTTTTTACTTTTCCCACTAGGGGACATTTGGACTTGCAGCTTTGATTGCTGCTAGAGTACATTACACTACCTACGCATTCCAGTTTCCCGATACATTATTTGGTACAATAAATGGTGCCGCTAAAACGACACCTTGTCCTGCAAAAAACAAGCCCTCATATGGCTATTTTGGCGGGAAAATAAAAAACAGTTATGGCCGGGTCTGCGAGCGCTGGCCCCAGTCTCCTCCTCAGGAGACGCCAGCGCTCACCTCGGCCGGATCCCGTAGGCACCGGACTTTAATGCAAAATTAGCCCTTGAGTACCTTGGACTATAAGAAGGGCGCAGCCCCTTTCTTCCATGCCTGAGCGTTGTTTGTCATATCCTAGTTTGTTTATACAAATGGTCTCCTAATGTTTCCTGTTCCTGTATCCCGTGCTATCCTGGTCAAGTCCAGTGCTGTGCTGTAGTCACGCTGTGCTGTATTCCACGCCTGTCCTGCTACTCCACGCCTGACGTCTACCTGCTGCCTAGTCCCAGCCGAGCCTGTCTAACTACTGTCCAAGCTGCCACAGGTACCCTATACGAACTATAGACTGTGAACCCTACGTGACAATAATATAGAGAAATATATATAAAAAAAACAGTGATTTTTATCACATTTTTTGTGATTTGACTGCTCATAATAAAAATTGAAAACATGGAATTAAATAAACCAATCTAGAAAATGAAAGCCTCATAAGTCTTGTAAAAAAAAAATACTAAAAATTGTTGTGATATTCAAAGCGGTTGAAAAGATATTATCGTTTAAAGAAATGCATATCAGAAATGGAAAATTTAACCTGGACACAGGGGTATCAATGACCCTTGGTCATGAAAGGGTTAATGATCATGTACATTTTCTTAATTTTGCCTTTCAGCAGACATAAACTTTTTTTTATTTTTGCACTCACGTGGCTGCACGAGGCCTTGTTTTACGCAGGACAAATTAATTTGTTTTCCTTCGCGGTTTTCGGGGTAGCAAACATTTACTGTGTAAGTTATATAATTTATTTTTGTGTCTAACATATAGGAAAAAGCGATTTTTAGCATGGTTTGTTTTGTTTATTTTTTATGACCTGTTAAATTTGTTTTTTAGGTTCTTATGGCAATGTAGATATTTAATAAATGTAGGTTTTTTTTATTTTTATGTAAATGTATGGGCAATAAAATGTATTTTATGCTAAATTAAGACTTTTTTGTTTAGACAATTTTGTATTTTTTACTTTTATTTTTTTAATCCCATGACGGCATAATTTTATTTACAACTTTATTTAATACTTACAATGTATTCGCATACTTCTGTATGCGAATACATTATACTGTGACATTATGACATAACATAGTGTGCCCTAACAGCAGGCATACTGAACAGACAGTCCTCTCTAGGTCCCCAGGGCTGACTGCAGAGCATTCTCTAGTCTCTGATCGCGTCACAGGGTTTCCGGTGACTGTGATCAAAATGGGGAGTTCCCTTTAAACATGCCGCGGTCACGGACCGCTGTGATCAAAGCGTTAAACATCTTGGGTCAGAGTTTTTTCCAATCTCAGCCGTGTTCAGGAGGCTGCTCTTATTTCAGGAACTGTAAGGCCGGATTCACATGAGCGTGTGCGTTTTGCGCGCGCAAAAAACGCAGCGTTTTGCGAGCACAAAAGGCACTTAACAGCTCCGTGTATCATCACCATATGATGCACGGCTGCGTGCTTTTCGCGCAGCCGCCATCATTATGACACTCGAAAAGAACGTGGTGCTTTTCGGCTTTCATTCATACTTTTGACTGCTATTGCGCGAATCACGCGCGTCCCACGGAAGTGCTTCCGTGTGATGCGCATGATTTTCAAGCACCCATTGACTTCAATGGGTGCGTGATGTGCGAAAAACGCACAAAGAACGGACATGTCGTGAGTTTTACGCAGTGGACTCACGCTGCGTAAATATCACAGACTGTTTGCACGGCCCCGTAAACTTACATAGGTCCGTGCGAGGCGCGTGAAAATCACGCGCGTTGCACTGACGTATTTTACGTTCGTCTGAATAAGCCCTTAGTTACAGCTCTTGCTCACAGGAGCACTCATCAGCCTTTTATACAGCGATGTCAAAAGACAGTGGGCATTCGTTAAGCGGCTAATAGGTCAAGAGCTGTCAGTATAAAACCATCAACCTTAGGATATGTTCACACGCAGTGACCAAAAACGTCTGAAAATACGGAGCGGTTTTCAGGCGAAAACAGCTCCTAATTTTCAGACATTTTTGTAACAACTTGCGTTATTCATGGTGTAGTTTACGGCCGTTATTGGAGATGTTTTTCAATGGAGGCAATGAAAAACGGCTCCAAAAATGTCCCAAGAAGTGACATGCACTTCTTTTTCACAGGCATCTTTTTACGCGCCGTATTTTAACAGCGACCTAAAATTACACACCGTGGGAACAGAACACCGTAAAACCCATTGCAAGCAATGGGCAGATGTTTGTAGGCGTATTAGGGGCGATTTTTCAGGCGTAATTCGAGGCGTAAAACGCCCGAATTACGTCTGAAAACACTGCGTGTGAACATACCCTTACAATGTCAGGGCTGGAATACAAGTGTCTAATGGAGCCCCTATCAGCATTGATTGCGGTGTTTAACCCCTTCCCGCATTATCGCATACATGCACATCATGGGAATTGTCCCCTTCCCGCATTGTGATGTGCATGTATGTGATGGTGAACGCAAGGGCACAGGAGCTGTGCCCGTGCAATCACCGCAGGTGCCCAGCTGTAATAGTCAATCTGGACCACAGAGTTGAAGTCATTTGACAGAGGAAGTGTGCTCCCACTGTGACCCATCAGCGGCTTGAAAACGCGAACACCGGCTGCCTAAAGGTCCACCAGGCCTATATAACTATTAGGCCGTGCCTAATACGGAGTATACCAAAGCATTATATCAGCAATTACATTGTGAAGTCTCCTTGTGGGTCTAAAAAAAACAAAACACTCAGAGTAAGAATAAAGTTAAAAAAAATTTCCATAAAAAGTGGTTATATTTCGTACAAGTGTAAAAAAGAAAAGAAAAAATACACATATATTCTATCGCCACAATCGTATGGACCCGAACAATGGAGTTACACGTTATTTAAACTGCATGGTGAACACAAAGAAAACACAGCTAAATAAAAGTTAATCAATAAGTCCCATGTACCCCAAAATAGTACCAATGCAAACTACATTTCGTCCCGCAAATAGCAATATGGCCACATAGATGGAAAAATACAAGAGTTATGGATTGTGGAAGGATGAGATTGAAAAACAAATAGATTTTTGCTTAAAAGGGGTTTTCTATTGTGCAAATGTAGTAAAACCTAAAAAAACCTATACATATGTGGTTTCGCTGAAATCTTACCGACCCATAAAACTTGCCCTTAACCAAGATGGCAAATGTTGCATCGTGTGGAACCATCTTGTTTCCTGTTTGGGCCTACTTCAGACCACATGGAATACCAAACAGTGCTTGAGTATTGTGACTTGTTCCAGTCTCCTGCTCCTGAGAACTGTCTTTGCCAGACTGTTCCTACTTCCTTGCTATTTACTACTACTCGTGTTCCACCCTAAAAAGCACTGTTCCTGGGGACGTCTCACCTGGTTCTGCACTGTGCTCCGCTCGCTACTTCTGACAGCAGTGTTCGCCAGTATCGTAACAGGATACTCAAGCCATTTTCCATGGAATCCGCCAGAGAAGCAAGTTTGGAGGTTCGTGTGAACAATATGAACTGTTTGCTTACTAACATCTTTGCTGACATGCAAACTTTAAAGACTAAATATTTGGCGTTTGAAAATCAAACAACCCATGATGTTCAAGTTTATGGACAAGCTACACAGGGTTTACAAGGCATGGTGGCTCAGCAAGCAGAGCTGATCCGGGAACTTCAGAATCGAGTTGTGACCCCAGCCTCTTCATCTACCCTGCCGCTTCCACCATTCAGGTTTGGTGGGGATCGTGACAAATACCGTGGATTTATAAACCAATGCAAGTTATATTTTGGTGCACGTCCTGCTCACTTCCCTACTGATAATTCAAAGGTGCTGTGTATTATTATGCTTCTGACACATAAGGCTGTAGCCTGGGCAAGCCCTCTTATTGAGACCAACGATGCTCGGCTTGATGACTTGGACGCCTTCCTAGCAGCCATGAGCCAAGTATTTGATGATCCTAACCGGTGTACTACAGCAGAAGCAGCGTTGATGGCTCTACGTCAGGGCAGACGCTCTGTTGCCGAATATGCCACAGATTTCAGACAGTGGGTGATGGATACTGAGTGGAATAATGTTGCAAAATTAACATTCTTTAAAAAAGGACTATCTAGTGCACTTAAGGACGAGTTAGCACGGGCTGAAGCTCCCACAGAGTTTGATGATTTTGTACACCATTGTATTCGAATAGACACTCGGCTGTCAGAGCGTCGACAAGAAAAATGGGGTTCCACCTAGTCCCGTAATAATAACTATTACTCGTCTGCTCCAGCTTCCACTCCTAGAGACTCTGAAACAAAGAATTACCAAGAACACCAAGCTGAACCTATGCAAATTGACAGTATACAAAAGCGTGAAAGTGCCGACAGAAGAGAACGAAGGTTTCGAGAAAATCAATGCTTCTATTGTGGTAAAACTGATCACTTCCTTATCAATTGTCCATGTCGTCAACGCAAGATGGTGGCGGTAGTAGCAGATCATGACTTCTCTGATGTAGAATCTGTTTCTTCTGAACAAGTGCCACCAGTGCATGCACTCATTCATTCAGTCTCCTGCACAGCACCCAATATTAAAAAAGAACACAAAGACACTCATTGCTTTATTCCCATCAAGTTTAGAATTGATTCTCAATGGATATCCGCCTCTGCCATGGTGGACTCTGGAGCAAATGGGAACTTTATGGACATTTCTTTTGCTAATAAACATGGTGTAAAATTTCAAGAGAGACTGTCACCCATTCTTATGGAAACTGTAGATGGATCCCCTCTGAACTCAGGTCCAGTTGATCAAGAGACTGAACCATTGGAGATAATTATGAGACCTAATCACCATGAGGTTCTATCTTTCCTATTAATTTCATCCCCACATTTTCCAATTATTTTTGGACTACCATGGCTGCAGGCTCAGAACCCTACAATTGACTGGGAAACCAAAGAAGTGTCTTTTCCATCGGAGGTCCCCTCCTCAGAGTCTTTACCAGAACAATCTCACAAAAAGATTGAAGGGGAGCTTGAAGTATCTCCTAAATTACCTCCTCTATATGACGAATTTACTGATATATGTGACAAAGAGAATGCTAATAAACTTCCTCCACATCGACCTTACGATTGTCCGATTGAACTGTTGCCTGTAGCAGCTATACCTTTTGGATGCATCTACCCATTAGCAGAGCCGGAACTGAAGGCTCTTAAAGAATACATAGATGAAAATTTAGCTAAAGGTTTTATTCGTCCATCTTCATCGCCAGCAGGTGCACCTATATTTTTTGTTAAAAAGAAAGACGGCTCTTTGAGACCTTGCGTTGACTATAGAGAATTAAACAAACTCACAATTAAAAACCGTTACCCTCTGCCATTGATTCCGGAGTTGCTGGATAGAGTTCCTCAAGCTAAAATATTCACCAAATTGGATCTTCGAGGTGCATATAATTTGGTTTGCATTAGACCAGGTGATGAATGGAAAACAGCGTTTAGATCATGTTATGGACATTATGAATATCTAGTCATGTCTTTTGGACTTTGCAATGCTCCTGTAACCTTTCAGCATTTTATTAACGATATCTTCAAGGACTTGTTAGATCAGTTCGTAGTCATCTATCTGGATGACATATTAATCTTTTCTAATTCTGCAGAAGAACATCAGAATCATGTGAGAATGGTGTTGGAGCGTCTGAAAGCATATCAACTCTATATCAAGTTGGAGAAATGTGAATTCCATCAACAATTAGAGACTGGCCAACTCCAAAAAATGTGAAAGAGGTCCAACGATTTGTAGGATTTGCTAATTTCTACAGACGTTTTATCAAGAATTTTTCGGGCATTATTACACCAATTACCCAATTAAGAAAGAAAGGGATACCTTTTGTGTGGTCTCCTCAGACACAAGATGCTTTTTTCAATCTGAAAACAAAATTCACAACAGCCCCTATACTGGTTCATCCTAACCCTGAAAAAGCGTTTATTGTTGAAGTGGATGCTTCAGACTGTGCAATAGGGGCTATTCTATCACAGAGAACTGGAGAGAAAGATTTGCTGCACCCTTGTGCTTACTTTTCTCGAAGTTTGACTTCTGCTGAAAAGAATTATGACGTGGGGAACAAGGAACTCCTAGCCATCATTGCTGCTTTCAAAGAATGGAGACATCATTTAGAAGGCACAGCTCAACAAATAGTGGTTCTAACTGATCATCGTAACCTTGAATTTGTTAGATCTGCCAAATGTTTGTCTCCCCGCCAAGCCCGGTGGAGTCTGTTTCTAAATCGTTTCAGCTTTGTGATCTCTTACAGGCCTGGTTCCCGAAATGGTAAGGCCGATGCCTTATCTAGGTTGTTCTCCAATGACTCCTCCTCGACAGTACCACCAACAACTATTCTTTCCGAGTCCAATTTCCTGGGGGTGATCCATAGCAAGGACTTGCTTGATGAGATAAAGGAAGCCTATGAGACCGAACCAATTCTTTTGCACCCACCAGATGAAGTGTCCCTAACTTTCAAAAATCAAGTATGGACTAACAAGCACTGCATTTACGTTCCAGAAACTGTAAGATTAAACGTGCTAAAATTAATGCATGACTCTAAACTAGCAGGTCACAAGGGGATTCAGAAAACACAAGAATTTCTTTCCCGCTTCTTTTGGTGGCCCAATTATAAAAAAGATGTGAAGAAATATGTTTCTTCTTGCAAGACCTGTGCCATGTACAAAACTCCTCGTACCTCACCCATGGGATTATTGCAGCCTCTGTCAATTCCATCTCGTCCTTGGGGATCTATCTCTATGGACTTTATTGTCGACTTACCAGTCTCCAAAGGGAAGAATTTCATCTTAGTAGTGGTTGATCGGCTCACTAAAGCAGCCCATTTTATTCCTTGCCCTGGACTACCTTCTGCTAAAGAGACTGCTGATCTTATAATTCAGAATGTGTTTCGTCTTCATGGAATACCAGATGAAGTGGCTTCGGATCGCGGAGTACAATTCACATCAAGATTCTGGCGGAGTTTTTGCACAGCACTCGACATAAATGTCAGTTTGTCTTCTGCTTTTCATCCCCAGTCTAATGGTCAGACTGAGCGCACAAATCAAATGTTAGAACAGTATCTCCGATGCTACATCTGCCATTTACAGGATGACTGGGTCGATTTGCTTCCAATGGCGGAGTTCTCCTACAATAATTCTCAGAATGCCTCCACTAAACAAACACTGTTTTTTTGCAAATTTGGGTTATGGCAAGGATATGGCCCTGAGGATAATTCGTGGGAACCCATAGGCAATCTCAATGCTCCTCGACTGGTTAGGGAAATTCACCAAAGATATCCAGATAAACCAAGTCAAACATCGTCCTGAGGCCGCTGTCGAAAGGAGGGAGTAATGTCAGGATTCTGTTGTTGTACTGCAAAATTACCACTAGTGGCCGGTGTTTTACACTGAAGAATTGTGCTGCACTTTTACTCCTTACCACTGGAGGCTGCCGTTTTGCCCTTAAACTTGCCCTTAACCAAGATGGCAAATGTTGCATCGTGTGGAACCATCTTGTTTCCTGTTTGGGCCTACTTCAGACCACATGGAATACCAAACAGTGCTTGAGTATTGTGACTTGTTCCAGTCTCCTGCTCCTGAGAACTGTCTTTGCCAGACTGTTCCTACTTCCTTGCCATTTACTACTACTCGTGTTCCACCCTCCAAGCACTGTTCCTGGGGACGTCTCACCTGGTTCTGCACTGTGCTCCGCTCGCTACTTCTGACATAGGATTCCAGCAGTGTTCGCCAGTATCGTAACACAGCTGCTCTCCTAATCCTATTAATTTGTCTGGCAGAAACCTTCCTCATTATGCCTTTATCTGAACGAACCCGTCTGTGCTCTGAATCAGCCACAAATCTTTTCACAGTACGATGATCACGCTTAAGTTTTTTTGAAATATCTAATGTTTTCATACCTTGTCCAAGGTATTGCACTATGTCACGCTTTTCGGCAGCAGAGAGATCCTTTTTCTTTCCCATATTGCTTGAAACCTGTGGCCTGCTTAATAATGTGGAACGTCCTTAAGTAGTTTTCCTTTGATTGGACACACCTGGCAAACTAATTATCACAGGTGTCTGAGATTGATTACAATGATCCAAAGAGCCCTGAGACACAATACCATCCATGAGTTTAATTGAAAAACGAATAATTAAATGCTTATGACACTTAGATCCAATGTACATAATAATTTGGAACACGGTGTATATATTTTGTTTTTACAAACTAATTCATTAAAATCAGATAGTGAAACATAATCTGTTTTCTAATCGGTTTTATTTTTTTTTAATTATAGATTTTTTTATTCTATCCTGTATAGGATTATGGAGGAAGCCATCTTGTCTGAGCTGCTGTTAACAGCATTTAGAGATATGCTTTACAGAAGTCACATGGGCAATAGGAAAGAATAGTCTGGCGCTAACCCCCTTGACTTCTATGTGACAGCTTTCTAGGCAGGCTCTGTGACCTGTGTAGAGGTCAATGTGCAGGGAGAGGGGGAGGATGGGCGCTGTTTCCATCACCTATTGTCAATGAGATGTTTGTTGAAAAGTGATCTCTACAGAACAGAAAGGATCAGTCGAATATAAATGGTGGATCCTGTGTTATCTATATATAGGTATTACCTGTCAATGTAATCCTGCCTGTGATGATAATGAGATGTATGATGAGAAGTGATCCCTACAGAACAGAATTGTGTGAAACACAAGCCAAAAGGGGTTTTACTCCCTCTAAGTGTGTGGTATCAAGTTTATAAAGCAAAAAAACATTAATATCACGAATATGAAAATATATTAATCAATGTATTTACCACATACAAAGCAAACAAATTGTGAATTAAAAAGTGGCCATGGACTGCCAATGATTAACTATATTTATATAGTCCTTCTAATGGGGTAAGATAGGCCTTTGGGAAAATTCCCTATTGTTCAAACTCCCTCCTGAAGAAATTGATGAATTTAAAGAATTTCATGAATTTGAGGACATTATTTACTATTCAGAAATTCATTAAAATTAATTTCAAACTTCCTAGAGGCATTCCACTTGATAGTATCACACCAAAAATACTGGCACTATAGTTTACTAGGTTTTAGTTGGAGGCATTCCTCTCAATATTACCTTCAAACTAGTGCCAAAGGACAAGCATTTAAATGTAACTATAATTTTAGACAATGAAATTGTCACAAGGTCAAGAGATTTTCTACTTGAAGATGGAAGTATTCCTCCCATTGATACTGATATAAGTGACTAAAAGCGATTGTTGTCCTACAAATCTAAAATTCAAAAAGTCTTCAGGATAGATATTGCAATAACTAGTGAGTGGAAGCATTCCTCCTATTCATTCAGCCAGACAATCAATAAGTACCTATTGATTGTCTGGCTAGTCTACATGGATTTGTGCATTAAAATGGGGTCCTAATACAGCCTCCCTACATGTTGCACCACCTATAGTGGTGTCTTCAGGTCAGATGGCTGTTTGCAGAACACTCGCGGGAACAACAGCGTCTCTTTAAATAACCTCCTGCAATTTCCCTATCCTCAATACTGCATCCACCGATCTACAACCTATCAGAGCGGACATAACAAATATACAGGAAGAAACTTGTTTCCCCATTCGGTGCGGAATATCAGACTAGCGTCAGCTTCACGTCTGGTCAGAGGAAGTGGGCATAAGAGGAGAGGGACTGGGCAGGCTATTGGCGCGTCACAGCTATGTGTATGACTTGTCGCTACGTAGGTAGAGGGGGCAGGAACGCCTCCCTTGGCAACCAGACACATCTTTACCGTACACAGGAAATTTACCTAACTATCCGACAAGCACATTGGCTTGCAGGACAGAATACAGGGATGTAGTTTTCATTGGTATTATTTTGGGGTACATGGGAAGTATTGATTAAACTTTTATTTTCTTTTTGGCGGGGGAATGGAAAAAAACAACAAACCAGTTTCGCCGTTATTTTTGTGTGTTTCTTTTGTACAGTGTTCACCCAGCGTAACGATCGCGGCAATACCATATATGTGTGTGTTGTTGTTTTTTTTACAGATCTAGTAAATAAAACCACTTTTTATTTTCACTGTAATCCTTTTTTCATTTTTTAATAAACTTTATTCTTAACGGTTTTAAATGTATTTATTTTTTAGTCCCACTAGGGGACTTTACCATGCGATCTCCTGATCGCAGATATAATGCTTTGGTATACTCATTCCAAAGCATTATTGCCTGTCCGTGTAAAACTGACAGCCAATCTATTAGGCCATGCCTCTGGCACGGCCTTATAGGCATACATCCAAGGCAGGCCTGGGGACCTTTGTTAGGCCCCCAATTGCCATTGCAACCCATCGGCGGTCGGCGATGGGCCGCCGATCGTTGATAGGGAGAGCTCCCTCTGTCAAACCACTTAAAGAGTCTCTGTCACCAGATTGTAAGTGCCCTATCTCCTACATAATGTGATCGGTGCTGTAATGTAGATAACAGTGGTTTTTATTTTCAAAAACGATCATTTTTGAGCAAGTTATAAGCAATTTTAGATTTATGCTAATGACTTTCTTAATAGACAACTGGGCGTGTTTTTACTTTTGACCAACTGGGCATTGTGAAGAGAAGTGTATGACGCTGACCAATCAGCGTTATACACTTCTCATTGTTCCATTGTCACAGCGTGATTGTGCAGTGAAAGAAGCCGGGCTGTAACAATGAAAAGTGTATAGACAATGATAGGTCAGCGTCATACACTCCTCTGTACAACACCCAGTTGGTCAAAAGTAAAAACACGCCCAGTTGTCTATTAAGAAACTAATTAAAATTGCTCCTAACTAGCTCAAAAATGATAGTTTTTCAAAATAAAAACTACAGTTGTTATCTACATTACAGCGCCAATCAGATTATGTAGGAGACAGGGCACTTATAATCTGGTGACAGAGCATCTTTAAATGCCATGGTAGCTATTGACCGTGGCATTTGAGGGGTTAAACAGTGGGGATTGGAGGTTTCGGGTTAAACGGTGGGGATTGGGCTCCCGAGGAGTTCATGCTTCTGCGCCAGAACGGTCACAATCACGTACATGCACGGCGGAATGGCTGCATTTCTATGCCGTGCATTTATGTGATTCTGCACCACGGTATTAAAAACATTTTTTTTCCATTGACTTTTATTAAATTTTATATTTTTGTTTTCAAGATACAGCTGTTACGTCTCTTCTATACACAGAAGCTGGATCATTCGCTATCAGTCTAATCCGTAAGTGAAGTGACCTAACGACTCTGCTGAGAGAGGGTCCAGAGTCTCTAACACATAGGATCACAATAATTATGATCACATCTAAGGTGATGAACATGGATACACAGGACCCGCTCTCAGCCGAGTTATCAGTTCACTAAACTTACCGATTCGGGTGATAGCGAATTATCTAGCTTCGGTGTATAGAGGAGACATATAAAAAAAGACACAAGTCCAACCTATAATCCTACCGTGTTGATCCAGAGGAAAGCAAAACCCCCCATGAGGTGGATGAAAATTGTCTCATTAGGGGAATAACTCCTCCCCGACTTCAAATTTGGAAATCACAATAAATCCCTGGATCATCGTCCCAACCCCAGAATCTAGTACCCATGACTTGTAATATTAAAGAGTACCTCTGGTTATACTGACATTATATAGAAAGCTATTATAGTGCCGGGGTGTGCCAATAATCGTATATCTAAATGACTTGTATTACCAGGTTTACATTTAACTACAGCACTGACTGCCTATTATGCACGCTGCCGGCTGCCCATAACTCTGCATTAGGAAACAGAGCGTCCTGCTCACCTCCATGACTCCCGTATCCAGAACGGCCGCCAGCGCTCTACAATGCAATGTGACCTCTAATGCAGAGATATGAGCAGCCGGCAGCAGGAAATGTAGGGATCTAACGTGATGTGAATAGAGACGAAATTGTGAAGCTCTTACATTATATGTCATTGTACACACTTGTATATGTACTGCACATGACGGTATTACGACTTCAACATGGCTGCCAGTCCAGCCTGTACCCACAGTAATGCTATACACATTATATATATTTGTCGCTTCTTACCTTGTGATGTACACGGCCGGTAGTTCTCCATCATGACATCCCCGTAGAGATCCTTGTGTCCTTCTAGATACTCCCACTCCTCCATGGAGAGATAGACAGTGACATCCTGACACCTTATAGGAACCTGACACACACAATGATACAGTCATCACCCAGACACCTCCAGTGCTGTTACTATAGAATTTCCCAGCATTCCCAGCAGTGTCACCTCTCTAGTCAGCAGCTCCGTCATCTTGTAGATCAGTTCTAAGATATTCTTTTCATGTATCCGGGAGTGAGGGGGAGGCTCTGTGATGGGGCTCTGACTACTGCCCCATCCTCCTGACTCATGGATGATGGGAGTCGTACAGTCACCCGATGTCTTCTGCACTATTGTGTACTCCTGTGTATGGAGAGAGACACTTCGAGAGCTGAACACAGTAGAAAGAGGGAGATTGTGACCCCGCTGTATAGAGCTCTACTGACCCCACATCTGTAATACTGGAGACCTCATAAAAACACATTGAGAAAATAGAATGAGGCCAAAGTCGACTACAAGAATGGTGGCAGGTCTGAAGCATAACATTTCTCAGGAGAGACTTAAGGAACGTCATTTGTATCAACTAGAGTAAAGAAGGGAAAGAGGGGACATGATGGAAACCTTTATATAGGTTACAGGAGGGAAGAAACTTAACACAAGAACAAGGGGCACAATCTGACATTAGTTGTGGGGGGGATCGGAAGCAATGTCAGAAAATATTATTATACTGAAGAGTAGTAGATGCTCGGAGCAAACTTCCAGCAGACGTGGTTGGAAAATCAGCAGTAAGTGAATGTAAACCTGCCGGAGAGAAACATAGATCTATCCTAAGAAATAATATTGGGGGCGACTAGATGGACCATGTGCTCTCCTCCTGCCATCAGTCCTATATTTCTATAAAGATGTCATCCTGATCCTCCTACTTCCTATTATGTATTGTCCCTTCCCTATGTGGGACTTGTTCTATAATGTAGAAAAGTTTACCTCTCCGCTCAACAGGTAGATTATCTCCAAGGTGAAGTCTAATATTCTTCTGCTCATCTCATTCCTGTCCTTGTCCATCCTTGGTGGGTCATTCAGCAGAAGGAACGTTGTGGAGGAGAAGATGAGAAAACTGGAGGATCTAGTACTGCAGATGTCTTTATGAAGAAAGGAGAAGATGGAAATCATACAGGGGACAACATCATGTGTGACACACAGAACCTCACTTATTAATCATTGAGATAAACATCTTCTCAGAGCCGTCACCACATGGAAAAAAAGGGGTATTCCCAACACGGACATTTCTCCCCAGGATATGCCAGAAATGTCTGATAGATGCGGCTCCACCTCTGGCAGTGCTCGGCTGTTTCTGGAACTCCTATACAAGTGAATGGAGAAACATGTGGTCACCTCTCCATTCATTCTCCACCTGGATGTAGTCATCACCTCACCAGGCAGATCGGGGGACCCCCGTTCTCCACATAGATGTGGGACCCCCATATATCAGACATTTATGGCATATCTCTCATATGAGAAGAGTAAAATGAAGACATTCCCCCCCCCCCACACAAGGAAGACCTGACTCCTGACAACCTGACACATGGCGGATACTGGGGAGACATTGCTGACATCTCATAAGACGTGGTGCACACTATGCAGTCAGTGTTTGATATGAACTGTGAGGTTCTGAGGCAGCTGAGGTGACATTATATATAAAAATAAAATGCAGTGTGAACTCTCATCATGTTATAGCACAGGTGGAGCAGAGAAGAGTGATACATTGTTTTGTAGGATAAGATTCAGTATAAACTTTGATTTTACTAATTTAACCCCTTCCTGCACAGGACATTTACCGCTCAGGATTTGTTCACATGCCATAGGGAAGACTTGACACCCTGCTACAAAGGCCGGAGACCTGAGAGAACTGTGATTACGGCCGTTTAACCCCTTCGATGCTGCAGTCAATAGAGACTGAGGAACCAAAGTATTTGGGAGGGGGCTCCTCTGTAAGACCATCCTAACCTTGAAATTGTGGAGTAATGATGAGTTGTCAATTTCAATTGTGTACAGAAAAAAAAAAAAAACTTCACTTTTTTTAACTGTAAATAATTGTTATCCCCCCAAAAATAATGTGCGGACTTATAAACGATTATATTTTACGACTTCTTTCATCGTGAAGTTTAAGGAGTTCAGAAACATTATTTTAAAGTGTCTTCCCATTTGCGGTCTGGACTGGATGATATTATTTGGGATAGGGTAAGAGTTAATTCAGAGAGACCCCAACATGAGGAAAACGTCTCCCACCGAGTTTATGTGAGAGTGAAATACGGAGTCAGACTTGTCTCACGACTGAAGGCTATTTCCACCGTGATCATAAAAAGCCGATCCTGGAATTATGACAAAGCTACAAATAGTTCTTCGTCTTGTACAGATAACGGGGTGTCACTAGTGAGACAGATATAGATTATAACACATCACGTCATTTATCTCATCCGCTCTCTACAATGTCAGGTTCAATATGTTGGTTGTACAACATTAATGGTGCGAATTCATAAACCCCTTCTAGATAGTAACAAGAAAGACGCCAGTAATCCATCAGTCATGTCCAAATGCGGCCATCCCCATGACAACACTGAACGTCATGGTTGGGGGGGGGGAAAGTATGGAGTGGTTTTACAGGCTGAATCCGCTCCGTACGCTGCAAGTAGGACTTGGCGATTTTGCTAAAAAACAAAATCTAGATTAATTTTCAACCCTATAGACGATTTTCGATTTGAATCTCGATTTTCTTATTTTTAGGCGTAATAAAGGAATTACTGGGCATGCATTTCCCTTATCTAAAAAAAAAAACCAAGACACAATTCTTTTACATAAGGGAATTGCAGGCACAGCTATTCCATAATATATACTGATCAGGATTGTCCCTTAGGTGCTATGTGTGATCACTTATAAAAGGGACAATCCTGATAATCAGTATATATTATGGAATAGCTGTGCCAGCAATTCCCTTATGTAAAAGAATTGTGTCTTGGTTTTTTTTTTTAGATAAGGGAAATGCATGCCCAGTAATTCCTTTAATTACTCCGGCTAAGCAGGCAAAAAATTTTTTCATGTATCTAGTACTTACCTTAGCACGTGTATTACAGCTGACCCCTCGCACTAAGGGCAGATTCAGACGAACGTTGCGTTTTTGCGCGCGCAAAAAACGTGGCGTTTTGCGCGCGCAAAAACCACTTGACAGCTGCGTGTGTCATCCATGTATGATGCGCGGCTGCGTGATTTTCGCGCAGCCCCCATCATAGAGATGAGGCTAGTCGACGCCCGTCACTGTCCAAGGTGCTGAAAGAGCTAACTGATCGGCAGTAACTCTTTCAGCACCCTCGACAGTGAATGCCGAACACAATATCGAGAAACCTGTTAAAAAAAAAGAAAAAGTTTGTACTTACCGAGAACTTCCCTCCCGGCCGTTGCCTTGGTGACGCGTCCTTGGTGACGCGCCTCTCTTGACATCGGGCCCCACCTCCCTGGATGACGCGGCAGTCCATGTGACCGCTGCAGCCTGTGCTTGGCCTGTGATTGGCTGGAGCTGTCACTTGGACTGAATTGTCATCCCGGGAGGTCAGACTGGAGGAAGAAGCCGGGAGTTATGGGTAAGTCAGGACTTCGTTTTTTTTTTTACAGGTTCATGTATATTGGGATCGGAAGTCACTGTCCATGGTGCTGAAACAGTTTAACTCTTTCAGGACAGTGACTATCTCCTGACGTCGTGTATCGGAAATTTTTTTGCCGGGTCCGGCCAAAACGAGTTCGGCCGAACCCGGTGAAGTTCGGTTCGGTTGTCCGGGTTCGCTCATCTCAAAGACTCCGTTTGGAAACAGAAAAGCACGTGGTGCTTTTCGGTTAACATTCATCCTTTTGACAGCTGGTGCGCTGTTTCAGTCGGTTCGCACGGAAGTGCTTCCGTGCGACCTGCGTGGTTTTCACGCACCCATTGACTTCAATGGGTGCGTGATGCGCGAAATACGCAGAGATAATGAGCATGTCGCGCTTTTTGCGCAGCTGACAAACGCTGTGCAAAAGGCACGGACTGTCTGTACTGCCCCATAGACTTGTATTGGTCTGCGCGTGGCGCGTGAAAACCACGCGTCCCGCAAGGACCCAATACACACTCGTGTGAATCCCCCCTAACAGCCAGGAAAAGAGAGAATTCTTATCCCGGCCATTTAACTACTTAGATGCCGTGATCAATAGAGACTGCAGAGTTTAAGCTGTTAAAAAGAGGGGGTGGTCCTGTTTGACAGCTCATCGGCTCCTCACGACACCATCACGGGGTTCGATATACTGTGATACATTAGTATTACAGTGTATTGTACCAGCGATCTAATCATCACTAGTTTAAAGTTCCCCAGGGGAGTAATACAATTTGTTACAAAGTAGTCAAATAAAGTTTTTCGTTATGTACAAAAAACGTTTTTCACCATTTTTTTTCTAAAGGAACGGAAATAAATAAATGACAATAAACATAACTGGTATCACTGCATCCGTAATAGTCAGAACGATTATGATATAACATTATTTACCCATACGGTAAACAGCGTAGAAAACGCTAGAATCGCCTTTTTTGGTCACATTAGCGCTGAAAAGCTATGGACTTCCACATATACTACCTATCGATAAGTATATACTCTTGCATATATTCATGTGCTCTATGGGTTCATTGCATGTATATCTTTGCTAGTAAGCCCATCTGTATACTGCTATATGATCAGCAGGATTGCTTATATCTGTGGATGTTATGTAATTTGTAAATTACCTTGGTTAGTATGTTGCCTCCATTTACTACATTGTATCTGATTTATCCACTTGTGTGGCCTGTATTGAAGTAACTTACTACTTGATACTATTTGTTATATGGCCATGCTAAATGAGAATTTTTCTTAAATCTGATTTCTTTGCCATTCATTACCCGGCTGGGTTTGTGATGTCTGTTTGTAGGTTTTTGTGCAAGATTGCATAATTTTAAATATATATTAATAAACTTTTGATAATTAAATTGCGACTTTACTGAGCCGAGTGCCTTTTTTACCAGGTTTTGTTTTTCTTTTCCTTACATTTCCATGTCTGGTTGGCATATTTACATATACTGAGCTCTTTAGTCCAGAGATCCTTGTTCTTTTTGTTTATATATAGTACGTAGAGTTTATTTTTTATGACTGACCACTTTCTTCCGTGGTACAAAAAGAAAAACCGTGCATTCCGTAGCAAAATTATCTTCATGCATGACAATGCACCATCTCATGCTGCAAAGAATACCTCTGTGTCATTGGCTGTTATGGGCATAAAAGGAGAGAAACTCATGGTGTGGCCCCCATGTTCCCCTGACCTCCACCCTATTGAGAACCTTTGGAGCATCCTCAAGCAAAATATCTGAGGGTGGGAGGCAGTTCACATCAAAACAGAAGCTCTGGGAGGCTATTCTGACATCCTGCAAAGATATTCAAGCAGAAACTGTCCAAATACTCACAAATTCAATGGATGCAAGAATTGTGAAGGTGATAAAGAAGTGGTTCTATGTTAACATGTAACTTGGCCTGTTAAGGTTTTTTTGATTGAAAGCGCTTTTGATTTCTGTAAATAGGACCTCCTGATGCTGCAAATTCAACAAATTACCATTTTAGTTCTCTTTACAACCTTTAAAATGTTTTGATCTCTGTTGTGCATAATAATTTGAAACAGTGCATTTTGAGATTTTTACTTCTAAAAAAAAATCTGTTATCATTAGGAGATTTGTTCAATAAAATTCGCATTATACTCCAACGGTTGATTGCTTGAAGATTATACTGACTGTCATTTGCATCGACTATTTAGGAAAATCAGCGAAAAATAAGATCTGCATAATAATTTGGAATGCAGTGTAAACATCAGACCACTACAAAGACAAGTAATAAAAACGTACCACTCTCTGAAGTTCCTGCAGTACTTACCCCAAAGAGGCCGGTACTGAAGGGGTAAGTCCTTGCAAAGTCTAGGTTCAGAGGTCCAGCGGGCGGGGGACTAAAATGATTGACAGCTCTAAGTATACACACTCATACGGAGGTGACTGATAACAGAGAACACCCGACCAGCGCTGCTTTCTACCTCTTATGCTACAATCGCTGAAGGACATGTGATGATGTCACCACCATGTTACCGGCACAGGAGGAGCGGAGCTCAGCAATAGAGAGAAGTGGTGGATGAACAACCTGTGATTATATCAAGATCACGTGACCAATGCATCAGGGGGCAGAGCTTAGAAGTGGAAAGCATGAGCGATGGATGAGGACCTGTGATGATGATCACGTGACATGAGGGGTCATAAGGATAGTGTGACCAATGCAGGAGTGCATTGCAGTGCAAAATATAATAGTCTGTGGCTAAAGGACCTGCGATGAAGTCACCACCATGGGGCTGTAATGTCCTCTAATATCCAATAATAACAACCTGGACATGCTGGTAGTTGTAGCTCTCTCCTGATACCTCCTTCCTGTAATGTCCTCTGATATCCAATAACTATAATCTGGATACGTTGGGCGTTGTAGTTGTCTCCTCTTATACCTACACCACGTAATGGTTTTATATTATAAGAGCCTGGACATGCTGGGGTTGTAGTTCTTTTATATTATACCTCCTCTCTTTAACGTATGCTAACATCCCATAATAACAGTCTGGACATGCTGGGAGTTGTAATTGTCAACTGTTATACCCCCTTTCTGTAATGATATCACATAATAGCAGTCTGGACATGCTGGGAGTTGCAGCTCTTTCCTCTTAAACTCCTCCCTGAAATGTCCCCTAATATGTCATAACAGCCTGGACGTGCTGGGAGTTGTATTTGTTTTCTCCTCGTATACCCCTCCCTGTAGTGTCCTCTGATATCCCATAATAGCAGCAGACATATTGGGAGTTGTAGTTCTCTCTTCCTATGTACTCTTCTATGCAGCCCTTTGTTCATTCTGGTACTGCAGCAGATTTTCTAGATTTGGACAAGAAGTTGGGGATTATCCCTGCACCTCTGGAGAAACCCATTGACATTTGTTCATTGGATGGTACTCGTGGGTCTGGAGGATCGGTAAGAGCCCGTACTCCTGGTCTGAAGTTTTCAGAAGAAAGTATCCACTATGACACAATTTCTTCTCTGTTAGTTCTCTCTCCCTCCTATCCAATTATTTTGGGGTATCCTTGGTTGTTCCTCCATAATCAAGTGTTTGAGTGGATCTCACGAGAATTAGTGCAGTGGGAAAGTTTGTTCAGGGAGATGTTTTACTTCCCCTATTCTAGTCGCAGTCACCAGTCTCCAGGGTCTGCCTGTTGAGCATAGAGAATTTGTAAATGTTTTGAGTGAAAAATCTGCTGATGTTCTTCCCCCTCATAGAGAGTATGACTGCTCCATTGACCTAGTTCCACATTCCAAAAACGTTAAGGCTGACGCTCTTTCTCGTAGTTTTCTACGGCAACGTGTGGAGACCTGTCACAATCACAGGGTATGTGGACCCACTAGGCCGCTCCGCCATAGCGGAGAGGCAGCTGGCCTAGTCACAGTCTATGCAAGAGTCTATAGCAGTATGTAACACAAGGGTACCTGAAATTGTCCAGATAGTGGCCGAGGCTTCAGCACGGCTGGAGGTGGGTGCAGCAGGTTACTCCAGTAGGACATAACTCCAACACTAATAAGCTCAGTAAGAAGAACACAGCACGGGATACAGGTAGCAAGGCACAGGTAACAACAGGAACGGGATAACACTAAGGGACCATTTGCAAGACTGACATGGGATACACTAACAATGCTCAGGCAAGGAGTAAAGGGGCAGTGCACTTCTGAAAGTCCAGGAAATCATGGGCAGTTGATGATGATGCTTTCCTCCAGCCCTTTAAGACCGGGCTAGAGCATGCGCGCGCACCCTACGGGACACAGCGGACCGGAAGTGAGCGCTGGCGGGGGGGGGGGTGAGTAAACTAGAGGGTCCACGGCCATGGATGCTACAGTATCCCCCATCTTACACCCTCTCTTCTTGGGGCCAGAGTGAGAGAGGAATTTCTTAAGAACCGAGGTTCTCCTCCGGCTCCTAGGACCTCTCCTCGGGACCAAATCCTCTCCAGTCCACCAAATAGAAAGTCATTCCTCCTACCATTTTGCAGTCCAGGATCTCCCTCACCTATAACACATCAGATTAACCACTGGGAGCAACTACAGGGCTGGGAGTCTTACTGTAGCAGTTTAGGACCACTGGTTTCAGGAGGGACACATTAAAGGAGTTGGGGATTCTGAGGGTAGGAGGCAGCCGAAGCTTATAGGAGAAAGGGTTTATCTGTTGCAATATCTCAAAAGGACCGAGGAACCTGGGAGCAAACTTGTAAGAAGGCACCTTTAAATGAATGTTCCGTGAGGACAGCCAGACTTTTCGCTTCATGCGATCAACTGCCAGCAAAACAGAGGACCGGGTCTGTAGCCAGATTTGCAGAAAGTCCCCAAATGCAGAGTCAGCAGCGGGTACCTGAGATTTAGTCGACACAGGAAGAGGGACTCTAGGATGTTGGCTGTACACAATATAGTATGGTGTAGAAGTGGGGTACTCACTTGTGTGGTTGTTATTCGAGAACTCGGCCCATGGAAGAATCTGTACCCAGTTATCATGCTGCAAGGAGATGAAGTGGCATAGATAATTCTCCATGATCTGGTTGATCCTCTCGTCTTGCCCATTGGACTGGGGGTGATAGTCTGAGGAAAAGTCCAATCTCACATCCAGGAGTTTACAGAGGGCTCTCCAGAATTTCAAGGTAAATTGAGCCCCCCGATCGGACACTATGTGAAGGGGCAAGCCATGCAAGCGGAAGATGTGCTGAATGAAGAGACTAGCCAGTCGGGGGGCAGAAGGTAGGCCGTACAGCGGGATAAAACGTGCCATCTTCGAAAACTGGTCCACCACCACCCAGACAGTGATGCATCCTGCTGAGGAAAGGAAGGTCTGTGACAAAGTCCATCGCAACGTGCTGCCAGGTGACACTGGGTACTGGCAGAGGTTGCAGCAGTCCGGCAGGCTTCTGGTGAGCAACCTTGTTAGAAGCACAGCCCTTGCAGGAAGAGACCAAGTCCACAACATCTTTTGATAGGGTGTGCCACCAGAAGGGACGAGTAATCAGGTCTTCTCCTGTCTGCCAACCGAACAAAAGTCCTCCCCGGAGGGATGTCTCTAACCTGCAAAGTATTGGCAAAAACAATGCAAGGCGGGTCTATGATACTTTGAAGGGACTCCACCGTGTCATGTGTCTCAAATGACCTGTACAGGGCATCGGCCCTCATATTCTTGTCAGCAGGACGGTAGTGGAGCACAAATTGGAAACGTGTGAAGAACAGCGACCCCCTGGCTTGACAGGGGGTTTAGTCGTTGAGCCGACTGGAGATAGGTAAGGTTCTCGTGGTCAGTGTAGATCAGGATGGGGTTAGCTGCGCCCTCGAACAGATGTCTTCACTCCTCCAGAGCCAATTTGATGGCCAGTAGCTCCCGATACCCAATAGAGTAGTTGCACTCTGCAGAAGAAAAAAGTCTCGAGTAATAGCCACATACTACTGGCTTTCCTTTGGAGTTCGTCTGGAACAGAACTGCACCTGCACCAACAGAAGAAGCGTCCACCTCCAATGAAAACTGCCGAGACACGTCAGGATGTTAGAGGATCGAGGCTGAAGCGAAGGCTTTCTTGAGGCTAATAAATGCAGACTCTGCCTCTGGAGTGCACACCTTGGCGTTCACACCCTTCTTGGTAAGGGTAGAGATGGGGCAGTCAGTGATGAGAAGTTTGGGATAAACTGCCGGTAGAAATTGGCGAATCCCAGGAAACACTGTATGGCCCTTAGGCCTTGAGGACGTTGCCATTCCAGGACAGACTTTACTTTCTCAGGATCCATCTTGAGACCTTGATCGGAGATGACGTAGCCCAGGAAGGGCAGAGAATTATTTTCAAAGACGCACTTCTCCAACATGGCATAGAAAGGATTCTCCCTTAATCGCAGTAGAACCTGACGGACATGCCTCCGATGAGTGGTCGGATCTGGGGAGAAAATCAAAATATCATCGAGATAGACTACAACATAGACAGAGGAGATCTCGGAAGATATCATTGACAAATTTCTGAAAGACTGCAGGAGCGTTACACCGTCCGAAGGGCATCACCAGGTATTCGTAGTGCCCGTCTCGTGTGTTGAACGCCATCTTCCACTCGTCCCCTTGACGGATTCGGATCAAATTATAAACCCCACGCAAGTCTAATTTTGAAAAAATCCTAGCTCCTCGTATACGGTCAAACAGTTTGGATATAAGTGGCAACGGGTATTTGTTCTTGACCGTGATCTGGTTGGGACCATGGTAGTCAATGCAGGGTCGAAGAGATCCATCTCTCTTCTTAACGTAGAAGAACTGGCCTCGGCCAGGGAGGAAGACATTGGAGAGGGGTTTCATACAAAATTCTCCTTGATATAGGCTGACATGGATAGAGTCTCTGGCAAGGAGAGACGATATACCCGTCCACGGGGAAGAGAAGCATTTGGAACCAGTTCAATGGGGCAGTCATAATTCCGATGTGGAGGTAGCGTCTCAGCCACTCGCTTGCTGAAGACATCCGCAAAACTAGCATACTGAGATGGTAGATCGGAGAGTGACAGGCAGTGGGGGCAAATCAGGGCGAACTTGTGACAGGCAATGGCTATGGCATCTGGGACCCCATTGAAGAACTTCTCCGGAACTCCAGTCAAAAACCGGAGAGTGTAGGCGAAGCCATGGCAGGCCCAGCAAAATAGGGTTGATAGCTTTGGGTAACACAAGGAAGGCGATCTGTTCCGAGTGAAGAGCTCCGACTTGTAGTGTCAATGGTTCAGTGATGAGCACAATTGGATCGGGAAATGGTAGACCATTCACAAACGCAACCGCCAGAGGTCTCTCCTACCCAGTTCTGATGTAAGCGTTTCACTAGATCCTGCTGGATATTTCTCCGCATACGATGGCCATCGATAATTTGGAAGAGGTTTTGACGTTTGGAGACGTCCAACCTCGAGTTGCCTCTCCAACCATCCATAGGCGCTGGAGCCCAGTTTCTGTGGACATTGGCGCACAAAATGACCCTTAAGGCCACAATACATACAATACATACATAATCCAGAAAAGCATCTGCGCTACTTCTCTTGTTCGGACAACCAGACTCTGTCTACCTGCATGGGTTCTTCAGGTAGTGCACCAGGGGAAGACAATAGTGGTCTCTGGACCGAGGGTTCTGGTCTGTGACCCTGGCTCTCCTGTCGAACCTCATGAGTGCGCTCCCGGATCCTCATGTCAACCCGAGTGGCTAACAGGATGAAGGCATCCAAGGTAGAAGGAAGGTCGTGGGCTGCAAGTTCGTCCATGATGTGTGAGGACAGTCCCTGCCAGAAGGTTGCCACCAGTGCCACATTGTTTAATGCCAACTCTGCTGCGAGGGTACGGAAGGTGATAGCATACTCTCCTACTGTGGAGCCTCCTTGATTGAGGGTCAACAGAGTAGCTGCGGCAGAAGATGTTCGGCCCGGCTCCTCGAACACAGCATGGAAAGACTGCAGGAACAAGGTTAGGTCCGAGGATACAGGTCCTTGTTGCTCCAAGATTGGGTTCGCCCATACGAGGGCCTTGCCAGCGAGGAGGGAGATAATAAACACTACTTTGCCCTCCCCGGAGGGGAAGAGATGAGCCTGTAGCCTAAAATGAAACGTGCACTGGTTGATGAACCCTCTACAGGTTCTGGGATCACCATCGTAGCGAGGAGGAAGAGGCAGTGGAACTGTGGATCCGGAACAAACAGGGAGAGCAACGGGCAGTGGCACAGCAACAGCCTTTGGAGGAAGAACCGGAGGTGGAACAGTGAGCTGATCCAGACGGGCCATGATAGATTTACAGCCTCAAGTAGTTGATCTTGATGTGTGCGTAGGTCATGCATCTCCATTTGTATCTTTTGAATTGCGGTCTTGGGCTGGCCAGCGGGTTCTATGGCCTGATCGTACTGTTACGATGGCAGGGTATGTGGACCCTCTAGGCCGCTCTGCCGTAGTGGAGAGGCAGCTGGCCTAGTCACAGTCTATGCAAGAGTCTATAGCAGTTCATAACACAAGGGCACTTGAAATTGTCCAGACAGTGGCCGAGGCTTCAGCACAGATGGAGGTGGGTGCAGACGTGGCGGATAACACTGGAAGTGGTAGAGGACACTGGACGTGGCAGACGACACTGGACGTGGCAGACGAAAGCAGGTGCAGTAGGACACAACTTCAACACTAATAAGCTCAGGAACAAGAACACAGCACAGGATACAGGTAACAGGAACGGGATAAAACTAAGGGACCATTTGCAAAACTGACATGGGATACACTAACAACGCTCAGGCAAGTAATAAAGGGGCAGGTCCCTTCTTATATTCCAGGAAATCATGGGCAGTTGATAATTATTTCCTCCTGTGCGTGCTGGCCCTTTAAGACTGGGAATGAGCGTGCGCGTGAACCCTACGGGACACAGCGGGCCGGAATGGAGCACTGGCGTCTCCTGGAAATTAGATGCAAGCCAGCGCTCACAGATCCATGGCTGCGGGGGTGGGGGGGGGGTGAGGTGAGTAGACCCTACGGTCCACAGCCATGGACGCTAGAAGACCCCTATACCTCCTTACATAATTCCTCCTGAAAAAATTGTGATAGGGCTAACACATGATATTTCTGATTTACTTCTGCAGGCTTAATCCCAGACACCTCCAGAGAAACCCGCTCAACGCTTGCTTGTTGCTAGTAGCCTAAGACCTGCTGTTCCTTTAGAGTGTCATGGGAGCAAGTTGGCGGGTCATTCAGGTATCACCAATCAGGTATCTCGATCTGTTTGGTGGCCAGATATGAGGAGAGATGTAGAAAGGTTTGTTGGGGAATGTGACATCTGTGCACACAATAAGACATCTACAACATTACCTTTTGGTCAGTTAAAACCTTTGCCCACTCCCAAGAAACCATAGACACACATATTTTATACACACAACTTAATTGTCAAATTGCCTGGGGAGAGAGATACCATTTGGGTTGTTGTAGACAGGTTCAAAAAAATGGCCCATTTCATACCCTTGTCTGGCTGGCTCTCTGCTGATAAGCTGGCTACTCACTTTGTTGAACAAGTGGTAAGACGTCATGGTATTCCTTAAAATATTGTTTCTGACAGGGGTTCACGGTCTGTGCAAATTTAGGTATTGATTTGGGTTTCTCCACCGCCTATTATCCACAGACCAATGGTCAGACAGAAAGTGAACCAGACAGAGCAATATCGCCGGTGTAATGTTTCAGAATTACATGATGATTGGGTCCAGTTTTTGTCGTGGGCAGAGTTTGCTTATAACAATTTGTGTCATGCATCCACTAACGTCTCTGCGTTTTTCTGTAATTATGGTTTTCACCCCAAGGCATCTTCATTAACCGGCAGTGTGTGTTTTGACACTCCATTGCTCAGACTGAGGATTAAGATGTTGGAGCCAGTGTGGAGTAATGTCCATGGCGTGGTTACCTTGTTGATTGGCGGGGCTATGGCCCAGAGGAAAAGTCCTGGGAAAATATAGAAACATCCATGCGCATTGCTTGATAAGAGACTTTCATGCTGCCAATCCAGATAAATCCAGGATTAACCCCTTAATGACCGCCAATACGCCTTTTCACGGCGGTCATTATTGGGCTTTATTCTGATGCAACAGCCTTTTCACGGCGCTGCATCAGAATAAATAAACAAAGCAGGGAGCCATTAAATGTCCCTGCACTCAGCTACCAGAGGTACCTGAGGGCTGGGGGCATCCCTGCTCGAACGGGTAAGATCGATATTAGTATTGATCTCACCCATTTAACCCCTCAGATGCAGCGCTCAATAGCGAGCGCCTCATCTGAGTGGTTTTGGAGAGAGGGAGGGAGCTCCCTCTCATTCCACCAGCACCCGGCGATGAGATTGCGGAGTGTCTGAGTCTCCGATGGCAGCCGGGGGCCTAATAAAGGCCCATAGGTCTGCCTGTAGTGTATGCCTGCTAGGTCATGCCAGAGGCATGACCTAGCAGATGCCTGTCCGTTTTACAGGTCTGCCTGTAGTGTATGCCTGCTAGGTCATGCCAGAGGCATGACCTAGCAGATGCCTGTCCGTTTTACACGGACAGGCATAATACACTGCAATACAGAAGTATTGCAGTGTATTATAAAAGCAATTGGATGATCGCATATTAAAGTCCCCTAGTGGGACTAGTAAAAAAGTAAAAAAAAAAGTTTAATAAAGTTAATAAAAAAAAATTTGAAAAAAAATAAAACATTAAAACCCCACTTTTTTTCCCTTTACAAAATGCTTTACTATTAAAAAAAAACTAAATAAAAGCAAAAAGGTTACACATATTTGGTATTGTCGTGTCCGTAACGACCCGGACTATAAAGCTATTCCATTATTTAACCCGCACAGCGAACGCCGTAAAAAATAAAATAAAAAACAACGGAAAAATTGCTGTTTTTTGTGAATCCTAAATTTAAAAAAAATGTGATAAAAAGTGATCAAAAAGTTGCATCTACTCCAAAAAAGTCCCAATAAAAACTACAAGTCGTCCCGCAAAAAAAAAGCCCTCATACAACTAAATAAAAAAAAAAAAGTTATGGCTCTTCAAATATGGAGACACAAAAACAAATAATTTTGAAAAAAAAAGGTTTTACTGTGTAAAAGTAGTAAAACATACAAAAACTATACAAATTTGGTATCATTGCAATTGTAACAACCCGCTGAATAAAGATTTGGTGTTATTTATACCACACGGTAAACGCCATAGATTTAGGACGCAAAAAAAAGTGCCGAAATGTCAGTTTTTTTTCTATCCCCCTCCAAAAAAAAATTAATAAAAGTTAATCAATAAATAATATGTACCCCAAAATGGTGCTATTACAAAATACAAACTTGTCTCGCAAAAAACAAGATCTTATACAGCTATGTCGACGGTAAAATAAAAAAAGTTCGAATGGGACTATGGAAAAACTATAAAAATTGCTTGGTCATTAGGGCCCAGAATGCAAGCAGGGGGAAGGGGTTAAGGTCTTACCAGCCCTCCTTAAAGGGGGGGGGGGGTAATGTTACTATTAGCAGCAGGACTGCTGCTAATCAATGATTTCTGTTATCTCTGTGTTTGGGCCGTTGCTAGACAATTGTCTCAGTGTGGATTTGGTCATCATTTAGGTTTGCCTGGTTAATTAGGGCAGAATACTTTTATGGGGCCTATATATACTTCAGGCCTGTATTATACAGTTGCTGGTTATACTGTGCCTGGCATGTGCAAAACTCTTCAGATTCTAGTTGGTGATGTTGTTCTTGTCTAGGTGTTTGTTTGTATTGTAAGACCTGTTGGTCCTTGTGATGGATGATCCATTTGCTTATATTCTCTGTATTTAATTAGATTATACAGGGTGGGCCATTTATATGGATACACCTAAATAAAATGGGAATGGTTGGTGATATTAACTTCCTGTTTGTGGCACATTAGTATATGGGAGGGGGGAAACTTTTCAAGCTGGGTGTTGACCATGGCGGCCATTTTGAAGTCGGCCATTTTGTATCCAACTTTAGTTTTTTCAATGGGAAGAGGGTCATGTGACACATCAAACTTATCGAGAATTTCACAAGAAAAACAATGGTGTGCTTGGTTTTAACGTTACTTTATTCTTTCATGAGTTATTTACAAGTTTCTGACCACTTATAAAATGTGTTCAAAGTGCTGCCCATTGTGTTGGATTGTCAATGCAACCCTCTTCTCCCACTCTTCACACACTTATAGCAACACCGCAGAAGAAATGCTAGCACAGGCTTCCAGTATCCGTAGTTTCAGTTGCTGCACATCTCGTATCTTCACAGCATAGACAATTGCCTTCAGATGACCCCAAAGATAACAGTCTAAGGGGGTCAGATCGGGAGACCTAGGGGGCCATTCAACTGGCCCACGACGACCAATCCACTTTCCAGGAAACTGTTCATCTAGGAATGCTCGGACCTGACACCCATAATGACATAAATAACTCATGAAAGAATAAAGTAACGTTAAAACCAAGCACACCATTGTTTTTCTTGTGAAATTCTCGATAAGTTTGATGTGTCACATGACCCTCTTCCCATTGAAAAAACTAAAGTTGGATACAAAATGGCCGACTTCAAAATGGCCGCCATGGTCAACACCCAGCTTGAAAAGTTTCCCCCCTCGCATATACTAATGTGCCACAAACAGGAAGTTAATATCACCAACCATTCCCATTTTATTTAGGTGTATCCATATAAATGGCCCACCCTGTAGATTATCGGGCAGGATGCCGGATCATGCAGATATGTAATTTCTATTCCACCTATTTTTTTTTCATAATCTAAATTTTTATTAGGAATTTTTAGCAAATACAAAAGTAAACAAGCCAAAGAAAACATCTCAATATACATACATGTTATTATTTGCGTTGTCTGTAGTTCTCCAAGGTAAGACATTAGCATGTTTCAACATATTACACACACACCTTATCTGCGAAATTCACATCTCACGCTATAGGCATTGTTTCTCCTGATAAGGTCTCATCATAAAAGTAAATCCAAGGCTTTGTGTAAAGTGTGTGATATCATTCTAAGTCCCACGAAAGGAGGGAGGAAGAAGAAGAGGGAAAGAGAGAAGTAGGGAAAGATCAAGGAAAGATAGAAGCCCAGAGCTAAACGCCCTGGGCCGCCCAGAGACTCCCAGTGTCCCACCTACCCAGTGGGGACAATGAGAGGATTGACTGGGAAGGAAAGAAGGGGTTCCCTTCTCCCAGACAGAAGCCACTGAATTAGCAGACTGCTCCTGACCGACCCCTCTATGGGGGGGGGGGGTTCCGCCTAGCCATTTAGCAAAGTGTGGACCAGATTTGAAGGACGACCATGCACTCCACAGAGAAAGAACTGTACCAAAGCGATCACTGTCCTCTGCAACCAGAGATTCCATTCAACATAAAGAATCCATCTCTGCCATCCATTCGACAACTGAAGGCGGCACAGTAGACTTCCAATGTCTAGGAATAACTGTTCGTGCCGCAGTCAAGAAATGCCGTAGTAGCCCCTTCCTAATACTCGGCAAAGGGCCTGGAATTAGGGATAGCAAAGCCATCTGAGGAGAGGGCACCAGCTGTGTACCTTCCACTTCTGTATAGATTTCAAAAATCGCTTTCCAGAATGTCTGCAATACTTGACAAGACCACCAAATGTGCAACATTGTTCCGGTCTCAGTCCCACACCGCCAACACAAATCTGACACCTCAGGGTACATTCTGCTCAGAATCTGTGGGCAACGGTACCATCTAGTCAGTATTTTGACGTTTTTTTCCTGAGCATGACATGCCGCCGGCATTTTGTGAGACAGAAAAAATATTCGATCCCAATCAGCCAGTGACAGGGTTACTCCCAGTTCTCGCTCCCATGCGCTGACGTATGCAGGAGGCTGATCATCACAGGTCTCTAGAAGTAATGTATACAGGTTAGATATCACCCGGGCCGGAGGCTCGGTTTGAAGCAACAACGACTCAAATACAGTGCTAGTGACGATATGAATCCCGCCCGGTAGGGCCGAACGTAAAAAGGTGGACAATTGGGTATGTTCCATCCAAGAGAGCGTCCTCCCCGGGCAAGTCCCGCGCAACTCGGACAAAGGAGGGAGCCTCCCCCCATCCGACATTACCTGACATAATCTCGTGTCTTCAGAAGAGGACCAAATCAGAAACTGTTTCGTATTGACAGCTGGTAAAAATTCCGGGTTATCAAACAGCGGGCTAAGGAGCCCGGGTCTATGTGAAAGGCCCTTTCTAACCATCAGTCTGTCCCATAAGGTGAGGCAGTGCTGGGTTAGCAATGGCAGGGTCGCAAGCGCCGGCCTATAATCAGGAAGAATTCATGGCAACGATCTAAGTGAGAGCGTGACTATGGACTGCTCAATCTCTACCCACTGTTTCTTGGATCCATTATGAAACCAGTACATCACCCTTGCGAGTACTGCAGCCTGGTGATAAGTGATCAAGTCCGGGAGTCCAGCTCCTCCCTTCAGTTTTGGTCGGGACAATGACTTCAGATTAAGGCGCGGCCTCAAAGTGCCCCACACAAAGTTCCGAAAGGCTTTCTCCAATGCCTTAAAAAATGTTCCAGGGATTAATACTGGGAGAGCCTGAAACAGATATAAAAACCGAGGGAGGATGTCCATTTTGATAGCGTTTATGCGGCCAAACCATGAGAGTTGCGCTTGATCATATGAATGTAGGTTTTTGAGAGTGGTTTGCAGTAAATGCTGATAATTGAGAGTGTAAAGATCTACTAGGTCCCTAGGAATCTGGACTCCCAAATATTTGATTGACCTCGCCTGCCATTTAAAATTAAAGGATGACTTTAAGAGCTCCAGTGTCTCAGAAGATAAGGAAATGTTGAGAGCTTCAGTTTTCGTATAGTTTACCTTAAAGTTGCTGACCTAGCCAAATACTTCAAATTCTCGAATGAGTACTGGTAAGGAAATCACAGGGTTTGTCACAAAGAGCAGGAGATCATCGGCATATAAAGCCAATTTATGACAATCTCCACCTATTCCTATCCCTGTTATATCTGGGGAATTACGGATAGCCACAGCTAAGTGCTCCATCGTGATGACATAAAGTAATGGTGACAGGGGGAATCCCTGTCTAGTGCCGTTGGCAATCGAGAACATTGTTGAAAGTACCCCGTTTACCCTAACTCGTGCCGTAGGTGTCTGGTATAGGGACAATATCTTATCCAGCATAATGGGGCCAAGCCCAACCTGGGTTAGTGCCGATTTCAGGAACCCCCAATGTACCCGATCGAAGGCTTTTTACGCATCAATCGACATTAAACAGGTTGGTAGAGACTTTTTCAGGACATAGGATATTAAGAGAGTGCTTTTATTGGTATTATCCCTCGCCTCTCTGTGTCGAACAAATCCCGCCTGATCTCCGAGGATACAACGTGGTAGGAGTGGGGCTAGTCTATTTGCAATGGCCTTAGAATAATGTTTTACATCCACATTTATCAGGGAGATTGGACGGTAATTAGAACATGCCGAGGGATCTTTCCCTGGTTTGGGAATCACAGTAATGGTGGCCGCTAACGTTTGCGGAGTGAATGGCATGGAGGTTATAACTGAGTTGTATACCTTAGTCATATAGGGAAGAAGTTTAGTAACAAAGGTCTTGTAAAAGGACGCCGGGAATCCATCCGGACCCGGACTTTTACTCGACGGAGCTGACTTTATGATTGCCTGTATTTCCGATTCCGAGAAGGCCTCCCCTAGCGAGGCCATCTCGGACTCCTCTAAAGTCGGCAACGCTGTCTGTGCAACATAGGAATCAATCCTCCGTTGGAGGGCACTTGGAGACATATCTGCCAAAGGCCCCTTGAGGTTGTATAGGGCCTGATAGTAGTCCCTAAATGTATTAACAATGTCTTCTGGCTTATGTTTGACCTCCCCCTGTGTCGTTTTTATCGCCGGTATAAAGGATTGAGGAGCCCGCGGGTGTAATGATCTAGCTAATGCCCTACCGCATTTATTAGAATGTTCGTAAGCGAAACGCCTCATCCGGTCTCGAAACGACGCATGCGCCTGGTCTAATAAATCTCTCAGCGAATTTCGAGCTTCTAGTAGCTCTGCTAAAGTCTGGGGGTGTTGGGACTGTTTGTGAGTGGTCTCTAGAGTCCGTATCTGGGACAAGAGCTTTTCAATTTTGAAAGCCCGTTCCCTTTTTAGTCTTGAGCCTTGCTGTATAAATATACCTCTTAATACACTTTTCAGCGCCTCCCACTGAACCGGCAGAGGAGTGGAGTCCACCTCATGATGATCCAGAAACTGCGAGATGGATCTATTAATCTCCGTTTGGCATACCGCGTCCCTTAAAAGATGGGGGTTCAACCGCCAATGCCATTCCCGCTGTTTAGTGTCTGGGAGGGTAAGAGACAAATAAACAGGCGCATGGTCTGCCCAAATCATAGTTCCAATCTGAGACTTCGGGGACCAGGAAAGTAAATGGTGACTAATAAGAAACAAATCTATCCTGCTGTACATGTCATGTACCGGAGAGTAAAAGGTGTAGTCCCGTGTTTGGGGGTTGAGAATCCGCCAAATGTCTACCATTTGCATGGCGAACAGCTTAGAATTAAGGGAAGCCAATTGAGAAGCGGAAACGGAGGATCTGCCCGAGGAGGAGTCTGCAACCCTGTCCATTGTGAAGTTAAAATCTCCTGCAGTTACCAAGAGACACTCTGCAAATTTGGAGAGTTCCGTTAAATAACTCTTGCATACGCGCACCTGGTCATGATTAGGGAGATACAAGTTCGCTACAGTGAACAGTCGCTCACAGATTCGAAGTTTCAGAAATACAAAGCGCCCCTGGGTATCATATTGGGTATCAACAACCGAGACCGGAAGAGATTTATGTATAGCGATACTCACTCCTCTGGATTTCGCATCAGGGTTGGTACTATGGAACCACTGCGTATAGTATCGAAGTTTCAGAGTGGGCACATGGTCGGTCCTGAAATGAGTCTCCTGCAAAAGTAACATCTGAACACGTTGTTTGTGCATGAGGCAAAATTTGAGCACGTTTTTGCGGGGTATTAAATCCCTGAACATTTAATGAGCAACATTTTAAGGGCTCCATCTGGGAAAGAGAAGGAAAGGGGTAAGAGGGAACAGGAGAAGAAAGAGTCAGTGAACTAATGGATTCACTACAGACAGTGATCCAGCCCCAAAACTACTCTGTTTAGGGGAAAGAAGTTAAAGTAAAGTGTTGAACCGAACACGCCCCAAGTGTGGGTTTGACTGGACTATGGAAGAAGGAAGCTCCCGACCAACTCCCAAATGCCCGAAGCCTTGTATAGACACACATGTAAATTATCACATCGTCAAACAACAATGGTCAAACAACACGTACCTGGCTAATGTAGGCCTAGCACCAACTACCTCCATAAAGAGGAACTGCCCCTTATCAAAGATAACCTGTATGATATCTAAACGGCTCCCATTACCATACAGGAAAGGATGTCAGCTGCTATTCTGCCTAAACTGCCATTTATTCCAGACTAGGGTCCTATCCGGGGGGGGGGGGGGGTTAATCCCGAAACCGTCGCAACGGAACTGTATATAGGCCATAAGCTCTATCATCTCCCTCCCACCATATCCCAAGGGTCTGCAGACATGATGCGAGGTGGTCCATATAAACCCACATGGCCAATTGCCAGGGAGGAGGTATGTGCCCATGATCCCTACCTTGGGGCTCGTTCTGATCTGTAATGAATACAACATAAATCCCCAATGCATTCCCCTTCCCCCACATCCCCAATGGAGCATATTAGGACATAAAAGGGTAACCCCAACCACTCCTTATCAGCGAAGCAGAATGTTCCAACATCTTATTCCAGCAATCGTGACCTGGTCGTAGCCGATGTCGAGGTAGCCACCATCTGTGCTCTCATAGACAATTCTGCGGGGAAGGCCAGTCCTGTAATATACCTGGCAGGGAGGTCATTTCTCGGGACCCGCGGAACAGAGTCCAACATATGCGACCGTGGCGATCTTAACCGCTGTATAACTCAGTAAGGCACCATGGAGGCAGCCGGCGGCGCATCAAAGGAGCAATCTCAAGATTCCTGAGAGGCATGAGCGGGAGCTCCCGGGCCCTGCACTCTTCTGTGTCTCACAAGGGTCGAGGAGTGATCCATCCGATAATTATGTCTTGGTGTTCGTTGCGGCATAGGAGGAAAATACGGCCAATCTGAGATGGAAATCTGTGGGAGATCCAGGGCAGCGAGGAAATCAGGGATATCTTCCGGAGAATAGACCGAATACAAGGAGGATCCACGGCGTACTTGTAGTTGGAAGGGGTATCCCCATGTATACTGGATCTCATTTTTGCAAACCGCTTCAAGGCGGGATATATAACCCTCCATATCCCGTTTAGTGGGTATGGCCGCCATTTGTGCCGTTAGTGCCTGCAGCTCAGGGCCCATAATACGAGTTGATGCCGGGTTAGAGGCTGACTCACCCCTCTGAGGCTCCGACGAGCTATCCTGCGGCTGGGCTGGAGGAGTTGTCTTTCCCAGAGGCGGCGTCCCTGAGGCGCCGGTGCGGTCCGCCATATTGGAGAGACGGGCCGGAGGTGCAGGCAGGCCCGGGTCCGAGAAATAATGAGGTATACCGCTCCTCGTCCTTGTCTGGTCGCTTCTTGCGGGTGTCGGGGGTTTGGTGCGTGATCCCCTTCGCATTAGTGCAATGTGTGTCGCAAATAGACGTTGTTAATCGGGCTTGGGAGCAGTCAGGGAGCAGGAGCTCTTACACCACGCGTCTCACCAGCTCCATCTCCAGGCCACGCCCCCAACAACACTATTTTTTAACCATTACAGGACTTGTATTCTGCATTATGCACCAGTTTCCCACATCTGTAGGCTCGCTCTCTAATTGTCAGTTTTCCCTAAACTCAGTTCCTGATTGGTCCGGGACTAGCTGCTATGTCCTCTCCCATACACAGCCCACACTGTCTCTCTCTCTCTCTCTCTCTCTGTCTCCCACATTCAGAATCAGCATGGAGGACATTATACAGCAGAACTGAGCAGTGTATCTGAGAATCCAGCACTGGGGTGAGATATAACACTTACTACAAGCATAAGCATGGAAAACAACATACAGAAGTACTGAGCAGTGCAGCTGTGAATCCAGCACTGGGGTGAGGTATAACAGTTACCAGGAGCAGCAGCAGCATGGAGGACATTATAAAGCAGTACTGAGCAGTGTAGCTGTGAATCCAGCACTGTGCGAAGATATAGCATTAAAGGAACAGTGTCATCACAAATTATTTTTTTATATGTTAAAGATGTTAGTGCTTTATTAAAAACGTTTATATTCATTTGTGTGTTTGTGTTTTACTTTTTCTTATTTTTACACTTTTTCTTCCCTATGGGGGCTGCCATTTTTTGTTCCATTTCTGTCTGTGTCGATTAACGACACATACAGACATGGAATACGGCAGCCACAGTCCCATAGGGACTGCGAACGGCTCCCGTCCCATTGACTTCAGTGTACGGCGTCTGTGTGGGAACTGCGCATGCGCCGCTCCCACACAGTCCAATTCGAAATTGGCGCCGTCCGGCGCCATTTTCCTGTGGACCGGAAGTCGCGGCCGGAGCAGGTAAGAGATTTCAATGTATGTTCGTGTTTGTGTGTGTTTACTACTGTATGTAAACCTACTACACTGTGTGTTAGCTCAAAAAATGGCGACACACAGCGTAGGAGGTTACACCGTTCAAACCCCTCGTTTATCCCGGCACTAGCCAGGATAAAGGAGGGGGGGGATGCTGAGAGCTCACTAGAGCGAGGGCTTTTAACCCATTGTTGCAATGCTGCAATTTTGGGAATAGCTCCATCTAGTGACCAAAAATGGGTAGTATTATAAATTAGAATTAATTTATAATATTTCCTGACTATTTCCTGACTCGTGAAAAAAATAAAAAAAATTTGAACAATGTTTAATCACCCACACACTAATTTTTTTTTTAAAAAAAAACATGTTTTTCTGGCAACACATTCCCTTTAAAAGAAGCAGCTTCTGTGTGTCTCTCTCTCTTTGCAGCAGCTCTTTCCTACACCCTTTCCATGGAATTCTATGGGCAGTAGCTTTAATTTGATCTCTTAGTTTACAGTCTCCTGTGTATGGATTTTATCAGTAAATTCAAAGCAGAGGTCAGAGCAGGATTAGGTGAGGACTCGGATGAGTGGAGCAAAAAAAAAAAAAAAATGAATCATTTCCTGTAATGTAAATTACAAACTTTCTTATCTTTGCATATACTGTACTATTGATTTATGGGAAAAAATTTAAATGATAGTTAATCTGCAATAGAACTCTATGTACCTGTGGTAACACCTCCTGGAATTTCCTCCTCCACTTCACTCTTAAACGGTAGATCGCCCCTCACCCGCTCTTCTTCTGCTTCATCCTCCACTTTAATAATAGTCAGATCTTCCCCCTGATTTCACATATGTAACAATTCAGTAATATACAGCAGAGAATGCGAAGAATGTAACAGATCAACATAAGAAACCACCAAAATCTATGACCACATCTTTGACCGCAGGACCAAAAAGCTCCACACCCCCCTATATAGATCATATATAGGGCTCAGATTCATGTACCTGATGATTCTCTGGGACATTGTGATTTTCCTCTGGACAGTCCTGGGAATACAGAGGACTGGGACAACTCTCTGCTGGATTTCTTCTACTGGATTCATCTGTAGGAAGTATTTTTTCTATCCCCCCCCCCAAAAAAAAAAGTTAATAAAAGTTAATCAATAAATAATATCTACCCCAAAATGGTGCTATTAAAAATCACAAACTTGTCCCGCAAAAAACAAGATCTTATACAGCTATGTCGACGGTAAAATAAAAAAAGTTATAGCTCTTCGAATGGGACTATGGAAAAACAATAAAAATTGCTTGGTCATTAGGGCCCAGAATGCAAGCAGGGGGAAGGGGTTAAGGTCTTATCAGCCCTCCTTAAAGGGGGGGGGGGGTAATGTTACTATTAGCAGCAGGACTGCTGCTAATCAATGATTTCTGTTATCTCTGTGTTTGGGCGTTGCTAGACAATTGTCTGAGTGTGGATTTGGTCATCATTTAGGTTTGCCTGGTTAATTAGGGCAGAATACTTTTATGGGGCCTATATATACTTCAGGCCTGTATTATACAGTTGCTGGTTATACTGTGCCTGGCATGTGCAAAACTCTCCAGATTCTAGTTGGTGATGTTGTTCTTGTCGAGGTGTTTGTTTGTATTGTAAGACCTGTTGGTCCTTGTGATGGATGATCCATTTGCTTATATTCTCTGTATTTAATTAGATTATAGATTAACGGGCAGGATGCCGGATCATGCAGAGGTGTAATTTCTATTTCACCTGCAATTACTCCCCCCCCCCCCCGCCCGTTTTCAGAAATATATAAAATCTGTGTGTGTTTTTTTATATTTGGCCTGGCAATTAGCAGTCTGGCCGAACGCCCAGACATGAAGTTATCACATTCCCTATTATTTGTTTCTGTCCTAATATTCACATACATATGTGAATATAACTCCTCCACACTCCCTATTTAGAAGAACAAGCTATTGTAGTCTTGCCAAATAGAACTGGTGCAAGTCTGACGTAAGCATCTAAAGAAGTATTCTAGTTATACATTTGAAATGTATTGTATGTCTGTGATTGCCTCATCATTACATATTCTCATTGTATGCTAATGGCTGAATCAGAATCATTGTCACATTGCCTCTGATTGGTTTACCTCTGTGTCTCTTACTCTCCGATAGATCGATATAATCTATGATTAAGATCTGGATAAATCTCCTGGAATGAGTGTCGGTTAAAATACTAGTCTAAAATTTCACTCTAATATATTTTGAGCAATGAGTTCCTCAACAATACTTTAGAAGATCTAGTTTTTGTAAAGTGGGTTTCATGTCTATCCTGGGATCAGTAGTTCCCCTGGTTTGCCTTTCCTGTGAGTTTGGATTGTTGCCAAGCTGTTGTCTTTCCCTGCTGTGGGATAGTATTCAGAAAGGGTCAGTGAGTTCTTTTAATTCTTGTCCACTTTCTATTCATCTTTTAAATGCTTTCATACTGTTCATCTGCCATCCACTCCATTTATGCATTCTCCATCTTCTACTACCTTTAGTGTTTGGTTCTGCTAATCCACTGGTGAACACTTGTGCCTTTTATTTTCTGTCGGTGTTGATGCGTGCTTTACCCATGTGATTGCGATTGTCTGGTGTTGAGGTCTTGAGCACTACCAGTGGCGTAACAAGCGCTAAGGCAGAACCTTACCCCAAAGTGTACTTATTATTCTAGGTACATTTTCTGATTAAGCTGTCATTTGTGTGTGTGAATGTGAGGAACAACACTATTTTTCAACCATTACAGGACTTGCATTCTGCATTATGCACCAGTTTCCCCCATCTGTAGGCTCGCTCTCTAATTGTCAGTTTTCCCTAAACTCAGCTCCTGGTTGGTCCGAGACTAGCTGCTATGTCCTCTCCCATACACAGCCCACACTGTCTCTCTCTCTCTCTGTCTCCCACATTCAGAAGCAGCATGGAGGACATTATACAGCAGAACTGAGCAGTGTATCTGAGAATCCAGCACTGGGGTGAGATATAACACTTACTACAAGCATAAGCAGCATGGAAAACAACATACAGAAGTACTGAGCAGTGCAGCTGTGAATCTAGCACTGGGGTGAGGTATAACAGTTAGGCTGGGTTCACACGACCTATTTTCAGGCGTAAACGAGGCGTATTATGCCTCGTTTTACGCCTGAAAATAGAGCTACAATACGTCGGCAAATATCTGCCCATTCATTTGAATGGGTTTGCCGACGTACTGTGCAGACAACCTGTCATTTACGCGTCGTCGTTTGACAGCTGTCAAACGACGACGCGTAAAAATACAGCCTCGTCAAAAGAAGTGCAGGACACTTCTTTCAGACGTAATTTGAGCCGTTCTTCATTGAACTCAATGAAGCACAGCTCAAAATTTACGGCTGTCAGAGAAGCCTCGCAAAATGTGAGGAGGAGCATTTACGTCTGAAACGAGGCAGCTGTTTTCTCCTGAAAACAGTCTGTCTTTTCAGACGTAAAAGCCTGCTACCGTGTGCACATACCCTTACCAGGAGCAGCAGCAGCATGGAGGACATTATAAAGCAGTACTGAGCAGTGTAGCTGTGAATCCAGCACTGTGCTAAGATATAGCATTAAAAGAAGCAGCTTCTGTGTGTGTCTCTCTCTCTTTGCAGCAGCTCTTTCCTACACCCTTTCCATGGAATTCTATGGGCAGTAGCTTTAACTTGATCTCTTAGTGTACAGTCTCCTGTGTATGGATTTTATCAGTAAATTCAGAGCAGAGGTCAGAGCAGGATTAGGTGAGGACTCGGATGAGTGGAGCAAAAAAAAAAAAAAAAGCATTTTCTGTAATATAAATTACAACGTTTCTTATCTTCGCATATACAGTACTATTGATTTATGGGAAAAAATTTAAATGATAGTTAATCTGCAAGAAAACTCTATGTACCTATGGTAACACCTCCTGGAATTTCCTCCTCCACTTCACTCTTACACGGTTGATCGCCCCTCACCCGCTCTTCTTCATCCTCCACTTTAATAATAGTCAGATCTTCCCCCTGATTTCACATATGTGACAATTCAGTACAATACATCAGAGTGTGAGAAGAATCTAACAGACCAACATAAACCACCAAAATCTATGACCACATCTAAGACCGCAGAGCCAAAAAGCTCCACACCCCCTATATAGATCTGGTATAGGACTCAGCTTCATCTACCTGATGATTCTCTGGGACATTGTGATTTTCCTCTGGACAGTCCTTGGAATACAGAGGACCGGGACATCTCTCTGGTGGATTTCTTCTACTGGATCCATCTGTAGGAAACACACAGTGACTGAAAACACGACTACTGTATGTCTATATATCAGACACTTCTCTCTACACCTTCAATTCTAGGTTTATTTTTGGAGCGTAAATTATAGTATTTGGGTCCTCACCAACTGTGCTAGGGGCCTAGCACTTAATAGTTTGCAGGTCTGATTGCAATGAGACAATGGCACCGAGCCATTTTTTTTGCCAAAAGGACCAAGACCATTTTTTTGTCTTTGCCTCCTCACATTCCATCAGTCATAATTTTTTTTTTTTTTTTTTAAGGCTACACAGTAATGCTCACCAGAATCAGTTGTGTACCAGGCACAACACTAGTTTAAGTTTGTTTGCGAAATCACGTACGGTCTGTGACCGCTGCTCCAACCTGCCGGTTCACAGGTTGTCCTTCCTTGGACCACTTTTTCTAGTAGGTATAAACTACTGCATATCGGGAACACCCCACAAGACTGGCCGTTTTGGAGATGCTCTGACCTAGTCGTCTAGACATCACAATTTGGCCCTTGTCACAGTCACTCAGATCCTTTCACTTGCCCATTTTTCTGCTTACAAACATCAACTTCAAGAACTGACTGATCACTTGCTGCCTAATATATCCCTCTCCCTTGTCAGGTGTCATTGTAACCAGATCATCAACGTTTTCACTTCACCTGTCACTGGTTTTAATGGTATGGCTTTTTATGGTATTACTTCTTATTTATTGCAGCAATTTAAAGAGTTCTGACATTTCGAGGTGCGGAAAGTGCCGTTCTTCATGTATTTACATTGTGATCCTCAGAGTCAGAGGAGCAATATATCGGAAGCTGTTGTTCTTCTGAACTGACTGAAGTTACGTCATAGCCGGATAGGGGAAGTATTGAGCGGGCTCACAGGCTGAACCCGCTGCATACAAAGCTAATGTCGGCTGTATTACACAGCCGCCACTTAACAATAACGAGCGGGATTGAGCGCGATCCCACTAGCTTAACTCGTTAAATGAAGCGGTCAATAGGGACCGTGGCATTTAAAATACAAAGAGGGGGGACGACCCCCTCTAGAAGCTCAATCGCAATGCGATCCCAGGAGGGACAATGGTTGTTATGGCATCCATGGGGCCTAATAAAGGCCCCCAGGACTGCCAGCTTTGCGCTCCTATTAACCCCTGCCTTTGGTGTCGCAAAAAATTTTTTTTTATATATAAATTTGCTTTTAGTGTGTTATTAAAATACATTTTATTTATTTCCTTTTTCTAACTTTTACTTCACTATGGGGGCTGACATATTTTTTTTTTCATCTCTGTATGTGTCGATTAACGACACATACAGAGATGGCATACAGCACATACATCCCCATAGAGAATGCGAACGGGAGCCATTCCATTCACTATGGTGTACGCCGTCTGTGTGTGAACGGCGCATGCGCCGCTCCCACACAGTCGAAAAGGAAGTTCTTCGGCCGAGCGACATCCGGCGCCATTTTCATGTGAACCGGAAGCCGCGGCCGGACAGTAAGATGACTATTTCCGGTTGCGGCTTCCGGAAATGTAATTAGAAGCAAGCACTAGGAGCGGAGGGAGCGGACAGACCGGAGGGAGCGGCGGCGGCAAGAGCAGGTAAGTTATGATTGTGTTTTACTGTGTGATTACCACTGTATGTAAACCTACTACACTGTGCATTCGCTCAAAAAATGGCGGCACACAGTGTAGGAGTTTTGAACATTCAACCCCCTCCTTTCTCCTGGCACTAGCCAGGATAAAGGAGGGGGGATTCTGTGAGCACACTACAGCGAGTGTGTCTTCTCCAATTTTGCAGCATAAAGCAATGAGGTTGCTTTACCACATGCCAATGCTGCAATTTTGGGAATTGCTCCCTCTAGTGACCAGCACTGGGAAATGTTATAAATTAGAATCTAATTTATAATATTTCCTGACTTGTGAAAAAATTAAAAAAATTAGAACAATGTCTAATCATGTATATACTAACTGTATAACTAAAAAAAAAAAAATTTCTAGCGACACATTCCCTTTAATAGAAGCCTGTCAGAAAGATGATATACTACAATACATTAGTACTGCAGTATACAGTGCAAGTGATCCAACGATCGGTGGTTCAACTCCCCTAGGGGGGCTTATAAAAAACAAAATTATCATTTAACCCCTTAATGACCAGGCCATTTTGCGCGTTAACGACCAAGGACTATGATTAGTTTTTTCACGGTCGCATTCCAAGAGTCGTAACTATTCAGTCGACATAGCTGTATAAGGGCTTGTTTTTTGCGGGACGAGTACTATTTTGTAATTGTACCATTTTCTGATGCTTATAATATATTAACTTTTATTAACTTTATTTTAGGAGAGAATTGAAAATAAGCAGCTATTCAAGCATTGATTTTCACGTTATAAATTTACGCCGTTTACTGTGCAGCGTAAATAACATGTTACCTTTATTCTATCGGTCGGCACGATTACGGGGATATCAAATATGTAAAGGTTTTATATGTTTTCCTATGTTTGCACAATAAAAACCCTTTTAGAAAAAAATTACTTGTTTTTGCATCGCCGCATTTCAAGAGACGTAATTTTTTTATTTTTCCGTCAATGTGGCCGTATGTGGACTTGATTTTTGCGTGCCAATGTGTAGTTTTCATTAGTACTACTTTGGGGTACATGGGACTTATATATTAACTTTTATTTCATTTTTTATGGGGGGGGAATGGGAGAAAAGAGAATTTTGCCGTGTTTTTTTGCGTTTTTTTTGGACGCCGTTCATCCGGCGGTTTAATTAATGTGTTCATTTTATTGTTCAAGTTGTTATGATCGCGGGGATACCATATATGTGTATGTGTTATTTGTTTTGACACTTTTAGTAAATAAAACCACTTTTTGAGCAAAAAATAAGTAGTTTTATTTGATTTTGACTGTAAATTAGTATACTTAGCAAAGCATTATTGCCTGTCAGTTTAAAACTCGGCATGGCCCAACAGACATTTGATGAAGGCAGACCTGGGGGTCTTTGTTAGGCCCCCGGCTGCCATGGAAACCCGACGGCGACCCGCGATATCTGTCACGCGGATGGGGTGACAGAGGGAGCTCCCTCCCTCTGTCAAACACATTAGATGTCGCTGTCGCTAATGGGTTAAACTGCCGGAATCGGAGTGCGCTTCGATTCCGGCAGTTGCAGCAGGAGCCAGGATGTGTATAACAGCCGTACTCCTGCCGCTGATCGCGTGGGTACAGTGGCAGTACCCGCACCATCACAGGACGGATATATCCGTCCTCCTGCGTGAACTAGCAGCTGCAGAGGACGAATATATCCGTCCTTCGGCGTTAACAGGTTAAATAAAGTTTTTTTTGTTTATTTTTATCCTCATAATAAAAAAGTTAAAAGTTCGAAACAAAAAAAAACAACCTTTTCCCCATAAAGCATTGTGAAAAACAAGGAAATTGGTATCGCCACATCTGTAGAAGCCTGAACTATTACAATATATATATATATATATATATATATATATATATATTACACACACACACACACACACACACATACACAGTATACCGCATGGTGGACGCCGTAAAAAAACAAATACAATTTAAAAACACCAGAATCGCTGGTTTCTTAGTCACCTCATCTCCTGCAAAAATTGAATAAAAAGTGATGAAAACCTTGCATGTACCCCAAAATGGTAGCATTAAAAACTACAGCTTGTCCCGCAAAAAATATTCCCTCATACCACTCAATCTGCCGAATAATGAGAAAGTTAGAGCTCTCAGAGTTCGGCAACATAAAATAAATTTTATTTTTTACAATTCGTTCTTTCCTTGTAAAAGTAGTAAAATATAAAAAAATATATCTAAATTCGGTATCGCCGTAATCGTATTGACCCACAGAATAAGGTTAACATGTCATTTTAATTGCACGTTGAATTCCGTAAAAACAAAGCGCAAAATACAATTGAAGAATCGCTGGTTTTTTTCCATTATCTACATCACAAATAATTTTTTCCCACGAAAAATAAAATAAAGTTATGGCTTTTGGAAGGTGGGGAGGAAAAATGAAAATCTGAAAAATGGCTGCGGCAGTTAAAATATCGGTGTGATCTAAAAGATATTAAAACATGGGCGTGGTCTAAAATAGACGACATCATGACATATGGGCCGGTCTCACCCTGACACACGTGACTGTGTATGTTGGTCCAATGTAGAAAAAGCCAGAAGGCTTCAGAGATCGGCGGAAATTATGTGTACTACAAGCCACGTGGTCTCTGGTGGGACAAATATTACAAGGAGATTCCCATGATTTTCTTGTTCCACACATGAATTACCCTCCATACAAATGTGCAAAGATGTGTAAAGTAATGGCCCTCACATCACAGATTTACAGCAGGTGTTCTAAACATGGCTGCCAATGCCAGCCTGTGCCCATAGTAATGCCTATATATATCGGTCTCTTCTTACCTTGTGATGTGTGTGGCCGGTAGTTCCCCATCATGGCCTCCTCGTACAGATCCTTGTGTCCTTCTAGATACTCCCACTCCTCCATGAAGAAATAGACAGCGACATCCTGACACCTTATAGGAACCTGACACACACAATGATACAGTCATTACCCAGACACCTCCAGTGCTGTTACTGTAGAATTTCCCAGCATTCCCAGCAGTGTCACCTCTCCAGTCAGCAGCTCCGTCATCTTGTAGATCAGTTCTAAGATCTTCTTCTCATGTATCCGGGAGTGAGGGGGAGGCTCTGTGATGGGGCTCTGACTACTGCTCCATCCTCCTGACTCATGGATGATGGGAGTCGTACAGTCACCCGATGTCTTCTTCACTATTGTGTACTCCTGTGTATGGAGAGAGACACTTACAGAACTGAGCACAGTATTCCCCCCTCAGTAGAAAGAGGGAGATTGTGACCCCGCTGTATAGAGCTCTAGTGACCCCACATCTGTAATACTGGAGACCTCACCTACAAAAAGACATTGAGAAAATAGAACGAGGCCAAAACTAAAAAGGATATAATATTGGGGGGACTAGATGGACCATGTGCTCTCCTCCTGCCGTCATCTTCTATGTTTCTATATAGAGGTCATCCTGATCCTCCTGGTTCCTGGTCATTCTCATTGCTCTACAACATGACTATTGCTGCATTGGTGACATGACACATAACTGACCATATTGGTGGCTGATCTTCAGCTTCTTGACGTCACTTGGAAGGTCTGGACGCTGTTATACCGGACACTGGATTCCTCCTATTACTTCCTATTATGTATTGTCCCTTCCCTATGTGTGACTTGTTCTATAATGTAGAAAAGTTTACCTCTCCACTCAACAGGTAGATGATCTCCAAGGTGAAGTTTAATATTCTTCTGCTCATCTCATTCCTGTCCTTGTCCATTCTTGGTGGGTCATTCAGGAGAAGGAACGTTGTGGAGGAGAAGATGAGAAAACTGGAGGAACTGGAGGATCTAGTACTGCAGACGTCTTTATAAAGAAAGGAGAAGATGGAAATCATACAGGGGACAACATCATGTGTGACATACAGAACCTCACTTATTGATCATTGAGAGAAACATCTTCTCAGAGCCGTCACCACATGGAATAAAGGGGTATTCCCAACACGGACATTTCTCCCCAGGATATGGCAGAAATGTCTGATAGATGCGGCTCCACCTCTGGCCGTGCTCGGCTGTTTCTGGAACTCCTATACAAGTGAATGGAGAGAGTCGTGCACATGTGTGGTCACCTCTCCATTCATTCTCCACCTGGATGCAGTTATCACCTCACCAGGCGGGTCACCAGATATGTCATATTTGTTATTTATTGAATTGTGATATATTTTATTTCTACTATAGTTCTATACATATATATATTTAGTTGGTGGTTATCGGCTTGCAGCGGCGTAACTTCTCAAGCCATAATATGTTAGCACATTTACATTTATTTACTATAGTGTATGCACTTTGTGTTATTTCATCATTTGTTTACTAATAAATATGCTTCCTTATACAATCTTTACACTTTTGTTACACCCTTTTTTCGCATGCTCACTTATTTGCACGTTTTTATTTTTTTCACCAATTCTCACTTTCACAGCACCCTTATTTCTTTTCGGTACTTTGTTCCAGTTTCTGTGCTGCTTCAGGGCATTTCCAGCTACTTTCAGCACTCTGGACAGCGGCTGCTGCTTTGACTGTCTTGTTACTTCTTTCAGCACCTCGGACAGCATTCGCTATTCCTGTGCTGTACTGTTGCTTAGCAGCGAGACGCTTTGGCTCGGCTTTTTATCGGCGTATTCAGTTTTTTCATTTCCACTTTCCGCAATATCTTTTAAAATTACGATTCTGAAATCAGGTTTGTGAATATACTGTGTTCTGGTACTTCAGTATGGTCTTATTCTTTGCCCCACTCCCTGTGTCTGCCCTTGTCGCGGCGCCACGTCAGACGGGGGAGTAGTTTCTTGCTCCCCACCTATCTTTCGTGGCTCTGCTGCTGGAGGCGTGCACTGGAGGAGGGGGCTCATACCATGGAGCTACATGATAGGACGCTATCGTGGGCTGGCGGAGTGTATCGGCGGCTGTCATTGGTGACTGCCGCTGAACACTGAGCCACCCAATGGGAAACAGCTGGTACTTACCATTAAAGAGGCTCTGTCACCAGATTTTGCAACCCCTATCTGCTATTGCAGCAGATCGGCGCTGCAATGTAGATTACAGTAATGTTTTTATTTTTTAAAAACGAGCATTTTTGGCCAAGTTATGACCATTTTTGTAGTTATGCAAATGAGGCTTGCAAAAGTACAACTGGGCGTGTTTACAGTAAAAGTCCAAGTGGGCGTGTATTATGTGCGTACATCGGGGCGTTTTTAATACTTTTACTAGCTGGGCGTTCTGATGAGAAGTAACATCCACTTCTCTTCAGAACGCCCAGCTTCTGCCAGATCACGCTGTGACGTCACTCACAGGTCCTGCATCGTGTCAGACGAGCGAGGACACATCGGCACCAGAGGCTACAGTTGATTCTGCAGCAGCATCGGCGTTAGCAGGTAAGTCGATGTAGCTACTTACCTGCAAACACCGATGCTGCTGCAGAATCAACTGAAGCCTCTGCTGCCGATGTGGCCGTCACGATGCAGGACCTGTGAGTGACGTCACAGATCTGCACTGTCAGAAGCTGGGCGTTCTGAAGAGAAGAGGATGTTACTTCTCATCAGAATGCCCAGCTAGTAAAAGTATTAAAAACGCCCCGATGTACGCACATAATACACGCCCAGTTGGACTTTTAAACACACCCACTTGGACTTGTGCAAGCCTCATTTGCATAAATACGAAAATGGTCATAACTTGGCCAAAAATGCTCGTTTTTTAAAAATAAAAACGTTACTGTAATCTACATTGCAGCGCCTATCTGCTGCAATAGCAGATAGGGGTTGCAAAATCTGGTGACAGAGCCTCTTTAAGTTATGCCTCACCTGAAACCACTAGAGAGGAGGGACTATTTAGGGCTTTGTGGGTGAATCGGACATCAACCCCTGACGAAGCATCAGCGAAACGCGCGTCGGGTCAAGCAGCGGTCCCCCCTCCCGGATCTCCCGGTTATCCCTGTACTCTGTAGGTGTAGGTATACTGCTGTTTATACGTTATATACTTTTTTGATTGCATTTTTATTTATTCATGTCTATATGTCAATCTGTGCAAATGTACTATACCTAGCACCTGCTTAAAATTGATGATTTATGCACTTTAGCATTTTGGCCGTTACAGCGACTGGATTACTATCTGGGGGGCCACGCTTCTTTCATGTTCTGATTCCATCCTTTTACGAGGGCATATGTTATCTTGTATCATTTTGTCTATGTGTTTGTGTCAAATTGACTTTAATAAAGTTTTTTTTTGTATTTTTCCTATTATCTGGTCGTGACTTGTTTCTTTTTCTGGTGTTATCTATTAGTCACTAGGACCATTGGTATACTTGGGGGCATTGTTCGGTTTGCTAAATATATCTGAGGTGAGAAGAGGTGGAGCGGAGCACAATGATACATTGTTTTGTGGGATAAGATTCAGTATAAACGCAGATTTTACTCATTTAACCCCTTCCTGCACAGGACATTTACCGCTCAGGATCGGTTCACATGCCATAGGGAAGACCTGTCACCCTGCTGCAAAGGCTGGAAACCTTAGAGAACTGCTATTACGGACATTTAACTTCTTCGATGCTGCGGTCAATAGCAACTGAGGCATCGAAGTGTTTGGGAGGGGGCTCCTCTGTAAGACCCTCCTCACCTCGAGATTGTGGAATAATGATAAGTCGTCAATTTCAATTTGTCTTGTACAGATAACGGGGTGTACACTAGTAAGGCAGATATAGATTATAATATATCACGTCATTTATCTCATCAATGTCAGGTTAAATATGTCGGTTGTTCAACATTAATGGTGCGAATTACAAACCCCTTCTAGATAGTAACAAGAAATACACCAGTAATCCATCAGCCATGTCCAAACGCGGCCATCCCCATAAACATTGAACGTCATGGTGCGGGGAGAGGCGTATGGAGCGGGTTTACAGACTGAGCCCGCTCCATACGCTGCTGGTGTATTACAGCTGACACCTCGCACTAACAGGCCGGATCAGAGAGAACGCTGATCCCGGACATTTAACTACTTCAATGCTGTGGTTAATAGCAACTGCAGAATCTAAGCTGTAAGAAAGAGGGGGTGGTCCTCTCTGACAGCTCATCGGCCCCTCACGTCACGATCACGGGGTGCAGATGGTTGTCATGGCAGCCTGGGGGCGATAATGAAGGTCTGCCATTTCTCTGCTCCTTTTAACCCCTTAATCTAAATCACGAAATACTGCGATCAGTGGCGTAACTACCGCGGTAGCGACTGCTACGGGGGCCCCCTTCTTGAGGGTGCCCATGCGGCCAGCCGAAACGCACCCCATATGCCCGGTGGCGCCGCTAGCAGCCATTATGGCTGCTACAGCGGTAGCGCCGCTACTACAGGACCCGCACCGCCGAGCATCTAACATGTATGGGCCGGGCGACAGTCCCTCTCATGCTTGTAGGTATCCCTAGCACATGGAGGGAGCCCTGGTGCTAGCGACACCCACCCCGTCTTGTAGTAATTGTACCTGCATCTATAACACGCAGGTACAAATACATGCATTAGCGCCGAATGGCCCGACCATACAGCGCCTTACAATGACGCTGATTGTTGGGGCAAAATGACTTGCCTCACCAATCAGCGCCTTTCAACGCTGCTAGCGGCGTGTTTGAAAGGCGCTGATTGACGGGGCAAGTCATTCTGCCCTGTCAATCAGCGCCTTTGAACAACGCGTCGTTCAGCTCCAGCAGACCTGCTCAGAAGAGAGCAGATCTGCATTGCATTGGACGGAGCGGGAACGGGATCATGCGAGTATTTAACGTTTTTTTCTAATAAAACTGTGAGTGCCATTATCTACTGGGAGGCTTTATCTACAAGGGGGGGGGGGTCGTCTATATGTGGGGATGTGGGCCACTATATAGAGGGGGGTCTATATGTGGGGCACTATCTACAGGAGGGGTCTATATGTGGGCCACTATCTATGGGGGGGTCTATATGTGGGGATGTGGGACACTATATACAGGGGGGGTCTATATGTGGGGCACTATATACAGGGGGAGCTATAGGTGAGACACTATATACAGGGATGGGCTATATGTAGAGCACTATCTACAGGGGAGCTATTTTTAGGGAACTTTCTATAGGGGTGGGCTATATGTGGTACACTATATACAGGTGTGGGTTACCTGTGGGGCTCTAGCTACAAGGGAGCTATATAAAGGGCACTGTCTACAGGGGGAGCTATATGTGAGACACTATCTACAGGGGTGGGCTATACGTGGAGCACTATCTATAGGGGAAGCTATATGTAGCGCAGCACGGTGGCTCAGTGGCTAGCACTATTGCCTTGCAGCTCTGGAGTCTGTAGATAGTGCCCACATATAGAGGGCTGTATGTGGGACACTATCTACAGGGGCTTCTATGTAGGCACTATCTACAGAGGCTCTATGAGGGTCACTATGTACAGGGGGCACGGTGTGTGTGTGTGTGTGTGTGTGTGTGTGGTACACAGTGCATGGTACTATTATAATCATGGACACAGTGTATGGAGCTTTATTATATTTGGAGGTGTTGAGTATTTTAACTTCGTTTATAGGTGCAGAAATGTTTTAAAAGTGAGAAGCTGAAGACATCTGAGCGGAAAACTGAAGAAATGGGTCATGGCCGGGAGAAATCCATCATAGAGGTCTGGACCAGAGGGAGAAGAAAAGCACTAGAATCTGAGACGTCACCGGTGAGCCACTTAATGTAAATGGTTATTCTGCACTGTAGTCACTGTATGATCTGCAGCGAGATGATAGGTGGTATGATTTATTTTTTGGGTGAAACAGCATCTCCCAGCATATCCTTACTATTGTTTGGCTCATTCTGGGAGCTGTAGTTTTTAAGCCGTACAAACCTATACGGCAGTGGTTGCACTAAATTGAGCTGGATTTGTTCTGGTGTTGTATATATGTAGTGAGCTTGGTTCTGGGTATGTATATATGTACTGAGCTTGGTTCTAGTGCTGTATTCATGTACTGAGGTTGGTTCTGGTGCTGTATATATCCATGGGCTTGGTTCTAATGCTGTATTTATGTACTGAGATTTGTTCTGGTGCTGTATTTATGTACTGAGCTTGGTTCTAGTGCTGTATTCATGTACTGAGGTTGGTTCTGGTGCTGTATATATCCATGGGCTTGGTTCTAATGCTGTATTTATGTACTGAGCTTTGTTCTAGTGTTGTATTTATGTACTGAGCTTGGTTCTGGGGATGTATATTTGTACGGAGCTTTGTTCTGGGGATGTATATATGTACTGAGCTTGGTTCTATTGCTGTACTCATGTACTGAGGTTGGTTCTGGTGCTGTATATATGTATGGGCTTGGTTCTAATGCTGTATTTATGTACTGAGCCTTGTTCTGGTGCTGTATATATGTACTGAGCTTTGTTCTGGTGCTGTATATATGTACTGAGCTTGGTTCTAGTGTTGTATTTATGTACTGAGCTCGGTTGTGGTACTGTGTATATGTACGAGCTTGGTTCTGGAGCTGTAATTATATAGAATATATTTATAATAACAAAATTGCAGGGCAGATGGAATTGTTCTCAATTCATTGTACATTTCATGGGAAACGGTCTGGTAGTTTTAACCCCTTGAACCTCCACCATGCGGTGATACATGACCTAACAATATTTCCAAACATTCCCTTGTATGTTTTTTTCAGATGCAGCAAAATCTTTAAAATCCACTTTTAAAACGGCGCACACTATATGCTAATTACTCATTAAAGGGTCATGGGGCGGTGTAGTTATCCTGAAGTGTCACATAGTCCTGCCTCCAAACCCACCTTTCCATGTTTGATTGACATCTCCCTGGCTGATACAACTTTCTCAGATGTGCCATTGCCTTGTGCCACTATACACAAGGGGGGCAGTGTGGCACTATACACAAGCGGGAGCCGTGTAGCACTATACACAAGGGGGAGCCGTGTGGCACTATACACAAGGGGGAGCCGTGTGGCACTATACACAAGGGGGAGCCGTGTGGCACTATACACAAGGGGGAGCCGTGTGGCACTATACACAAGGGGGAGCCGTGTGGCACTATACACAAGGGGGAGCCGTGTGGCACTATACACAAGGGGAGGGTTGTGGCTCTATCTAAAGGGGGCTGAGTGTGATACAATCTACAGGGGTCTGTGTGTGGCACTATCTACAAGGGGGAGGTGGGGGGCGCTATCTACAAATTGGGTGTGACACGGTCTATAGGCGGGGCTCTATAGCACTGTCTACAGGGGGGCTGTATGGCACATTCTACAGGGGGCACTATCTATAAGGGGGGCTGCTTGTGGCACCCGGGGGGGTCCCCGGTCAAGAGTTTGCTATGGGGCCCAGTCTTTCCTAGTTACGCCCCCGACTGCGATACATAAGTATTACAGTGTATTATACCAGCGATCTAATCAGTGGCGTAGCTATAAGGGTCGCAGCGGTCACACCTGCGACCGGACCAAGCCTTGGGGGCATACAGGGCCCCCATTGCCACATAGCGCACTAAAATGAATTCTTTATGTGCCGTGATGCCAGCACTCCCTGGCTACGGGCAGGGCTTCTTTAAACGTCATAGTCACATGGTTCACTCAGTGTACCATGTGATCGTAACGTGAGGGGCATTCCAGCCACTGTGAAGAGCTGGTGCGGTAGAGCATGGAGGACTCCAGGTGAGCTGCAGAGGGGGCCCGTAATGCAAGTGTGTTGTATTGTAGTGTCTGTTTGCGGTGCAGAGAGGAGAGGGGGGCCTTTAAATTACAGGCCCCCCCCCTCTCATCTTTCCACCGCAAACACAAACTGCACGATACAATACATTACAAACTGTGGTTCGTGACACCCTGTGGGGTCGTGTACCACTCACTGAGGTCACGGTTCCAACTGTATTTGCATCCTTAAGACGCAGATCCAGTTGAATTTAATACTGGAGCAAGGAGCTGACGGCTCCTTCCTCCAGCATTCATGGTGTCGTGAGCCATTATCGGCTCGGTGCAGGCAGGCGCAATTTAGTGACGTCATCGCGCCTGTCTGCGCGGAGTCACTCATAACACCGGGCAAAGGAGGAGAAGGCTCTCCTCCTCCACCCATCGCGGAAACGGGGATAGGTAAGTAATTTTATTATTTTTTTATGATGCACATATGGGGGCATTATACTGTATGGGGGGGCTGATATGGTGGCAACTATGAGGGGCATTATGCTGTGTGGGGCTGCTATGGGGGCATTATACTGTGATGGTCAGGTATGAGGGGTATTGTACTGTTTGGGGTCTGCTATGGGGGCATTATACTGTATAGGGGGCTGATATGGTGGCAGCTATGGGGCATTACGCTGTGGGGCAACAGGTATGGGGCATTATACTGTATGGGAGGCTGATCTGGTGGCAGCATTATACTGTGGGGAGACAGCTATGGAGCATTATACTCTGTGGGGGGCAGCTATGGTGGGCATTATACTGTGTGGGGGCAGCTATGAGGGGCATTATACTGTGTGGGGGCAGCTATGAGGGGCATTATACTGTGTGGGGGCAGCTATGAGGGGCATTATACTGTATGGGGGCATTATACTGTGTTGGGCAGCTATGAGGAGCATTATACTGTATGGGGTCTGCTATGGGGGCATTAGACTGTGGGGCGACATGTATGGGGGGCTGATATGATGGCAGCATTACACTGTGGGGAGACAGCTATGGGGCATTATACTGTGTCGGACAGCTAAGGGGGCATTATACTGTGTGTGGGCATTTATGGGGGCTTTATACTGTGTGTGGCAGCTATGGGGCATTATACTGTGTGGGGGCAGCTATGGGGCATTATACTGTGTGGGGGCAGCTATGGGGCATTATACTGTGTGGGGGCAGCTAAGGGGGGATTTATACTGTGTGGGGGAATTATACTGTATGGGGCTGCTATGGGGGCATTATACTGTATTAGGGCATTTATTGGGGGCATTATACTGTGTAGGGCAGCTATGAGGGGCATTATACTGCATGGGGCTGCTATGGGGGCATTATACTGTATGGGGACATTTATGGGGGCTTTATACTGTGTGGGGCAGCTATGAGGGGCATTATACTGCATGGGGCTGCTATGGGGGCATTATACTGTATGGGGACATTTATGGGGGCTTTATACTGTGTGGGGCAGCTATGAGGAGCATTATACTGTATGAGGCTGCTATGGGGGCATTATACTGTATGGGGGCATTTATGGGGGCTTTATACTGTGTGGGGCAGCTATGGGGCATTACACTGTGGGGGCAGCTAAGGGGGGCTTTATACTGTGTGGGGTATGATACTGTATGGGGCTGCTATGGGGGCATTATACTGTATTGGGGCATTTATTGGGGGCATTATAGGGTGTAGGGCAGCTATGAGGGGCATTATATTGTATGGAGCTGCTATGGGGAATTTATCAGGGGCATTATACTGTATTGGGCAGCTATGGGGCATTATACTGTATTGGGCAGCTATGGGGGCATTATACTGTATGGGGTCTGCTATGTGGGCATTATACTGTGTGGGGCGGTTATGGGGCGCATCATACTGTATGGGGGAAGCTAGAGGGGCATTATACTGTTTGGGGGCATTATACTGTTTTGGGCAGCTGTGAGGAGCTTTATACTGTATGGGGTCTGCTATCTATGAGAGCTGTTGGGCAAGGTGGCTGAGCATAGGTGCGGCAGGGATCTTGTGGTGTTGGGGAGGGGTAGGGGAGCTGAAGCTGAAAGAGTCTCTGTCACCACATTATATATTGTACATGATGTAATCAGCGCTGTAATGTGGATAACAGTGGTCCTAGTAATAAAGAGGCTCTGTCACCACATTATAAGTAGCCTATCTTGTACATGATGTGATCGGCGCTGTAATGTAGATAACAGTGGTCCTAGTAATAAAGAGTCTCTGTCACCACATTATAAGTGGCCTATATTGTACATGATGTGATCAGCGCTGTAATGTAGAGAACAGTGGTCCTAGTAATAAAGAGGCTCTGTCACCACATTATAAGTGTCCTATCTTGTACATGATGTGATCGGCGCTGTAATGTGGATAACAGTGGTCCTAGTAATAAAGAGGCTCTGTCACCACATTATAAGTGGCCTATATTGTACATTATGTGATTGGCGCTGTAATGTAGATAACAGTGGTCCTAGTAATAAAGAGGCTCTGTCACCACATTATAAGTGGCCTATATTGTACATGATGTGATCGGCGCTGTAATGTAGATAACAGTGGTCCTAGTAATAAAGAGGCTCTGTCACCACATTATAAGTGGCCTATCTTGTACATGATGTGATCGTCGCTGTAATGTAGATAACAGTGGTCCTAGTAATAAAGAGGCTCTGTCACCACATTATAAGTGCCCTATCTTGTACATGGTGTGATCGGCGCTGTAATGTAGATAACAGTGGTCCTAGTAATAAAGAGGCTCTGTCACCACATTATAAGTGGCCTATATTGTACATGATGTGATCGGCGCTGTAATGTAGATTACAGCAGTGTTTTTTTATTTAGAAAAACGATCATTTTTGACAGAGTTATGACCTATATTAGCTTTATGCTAATGAGTTTCTCAATGGACAACTGGGCGTGTTTTACTATATGACCAAGTGGGCGTTGTGGAGAGAAGTGTATGACGCTGACCAATCAGTGACCAATCAGCGTCATACACTTCTTTCCATTCATTTACACAGCACATAGTGATCTCGCTATATCACTATGTGCAGCCACATAAACACACTATAACGTTACTCAAGTGTCCTGACAGTGAATAGACATCACCTCCAGCCAGGACGTGATGTGTATTCAGAATCCTTCTGACACTTCGCTAATACAATCCCGACACTACAGCACAGCAAGCGTCACATCATGTACAATATAGGCCACTTATAATGTGGTGATAGAGCCTCTTTATTACTAGGACCACTGTTATCTACATTACAGCGCCGATCACATCATGTACAAGATATAATGTGGTGACAGAGCCTCTTTATTACTAGGACCACTGTTATCTACATTACAGCACCGATCACACCATGTACAAGATAGGACACTTATAATGTGGTGACAGAGCTTCTTTATTACTAGGACCACTGTTATCTACATTACAGCGCCGATCACATCATGTACAAGATAGGACACTTATAATGTGGTGACAGAGACTCTTTATTACTAGGACCACTGTTATCTACATTACAGCGCCGATCACATCATGTACAGTATAGGGCACTTATAATGTGGTGACAGACTCTTTAATTCTTACACCACGGCCCATGAGCCTTTAGCTACGCCCCTGGATCTTACCATCACTAGTTCATCTCCCCCAGGGGAGTAAGGGCTTGTTCACATCAGCGTTGCTCTTCCGTTGAGGGGTTCCGTCAGGTTAACCCCTCAACGGACAGAAACCTTAGCTTTTGTTTCCCTCACCATTGTGACAGGGTTCCGTTGTTTTGACGGAACGGACTGCGCTATTGATTCCGTCAAAACAACGGAACCCTGTCACAACGGTGACCAACGGAAACCATTAACAACGTTTCCGTCACCATTGAGATCAATGGTGAGGGAAACGGAAGCTAAGGTTTCCGTCCGTGGAGGGGTTAACCTGACGGAAACCTCAATGGAAGGACAACGCTGATGTGAACAGGCCCTAATACAATTTTTTTTACATAAAGTTTTTAGTTATGTACAAAAAAAATGTAAACATATAAAAACCCCTTTTCCAATTTCTCTTTAGCAAAGTAAAAAACATAAACAGAGCAGGTATCCAGCACGGTGAGCGACATTAACAAGAAAGTCAGTGAATAAGTTGTAAGTAGCGAATATTATGTCATTACAAAACACGACTCGTCCCACAAAACACCCGACCTCTACAAAGACCAGAAACAACCACTTACCCCAAAGAGGCCGGCACTGGAGGGGTTAAATCCCGGCTAGGAGTCCAGTGGGCGGGGTCACTCAATGATTGACAGCTCTCTGTATACACACACTCATACAGGGGTGACTGATAACAGAGAGAACGCCCGACCAGCGCTGCGCTCTACCACATACACGGAAATAGCTGAAGCCCCTGTGAAGAGGGCGGAGCACATGTGCTGTGTAACGTGATCATGATCACGTGACATGAGGGGCGGAGCACTGTGAGGGGGTCAGGACTATCCACTAACAAGCTCCGCCCCTCTCGACCCGGTCACATGGTGGTGACGTCAACACAGGTCCTTCAGCTGTTTCCGTCTATGAGGTAGAGAGCGGCGCTGGTCGGGTGTACGTGGCTTCTGGTCACCGCTGTTGTTTAGTGTTCACTTTGTTATCAGAGATTTCCCATGATGCAGTAGCAAGGTAAGGTTACATGAGGTCATTTCTGTCCGGTTTTGGTGCGTTTTTTGTTTGGCACAGCTGGTAATTATTGTTATTTATTTTAAGCTCTGTAAATATGAAATATAAGGGGTTTAACCCCTTGGTGACATCAGATCTATAGTATTTGGCTGGACATGCGCCGTCACACTAGAAGGAGCGGAGCCTGCACCATACACGGTCCCTGACAGCCGCCTGCCACCGCCAAAATAGGACACAACGCAATCCTGGCCGTTTAACCCCTCGGATTCTGTGATAGCGACTGCGGCATCTGATCAGTTAGACAGAAATACGGGGGCTTCCTCTGTCCTCCGAAGAAATTGTGTGGTGATCGGTTACCACTATAATACGTTTTTTTGGGGGGGTTTTTTCCTTATAAAGAATAATGCAAGCGTTAAAAATAAGTAATGTAATCGCCACATCCGTTAAAGTCCAAATTATTAAAATACCAAGTTACTTAACTCGCGGAAGAAATAGTCGCGGTGTTTAGTCGCCGCGCTTCTCCAACATATGGAATAAAAAGTCATATTCACCCAAAATGTCACCAACAAAATCTACAGCTCGTCCCACAAAAACCCCTCACACCGCGCAATCACCGGAAATATAAAACCCCCCCCACACTGCGCAATCACCGGAAATATAAAACCCCTCACACCGCGCAATCACCGGAAATATAAAACCCCCCACACCGCGCAATCACCGGAAATATAAAACCCCCCCACACCGCGCAATCACCGGAAATATAAAACCCCCCCACACCGCGCAATCACCGGAAATATAAAACCCCCTCACACCGCGCAATCACCGGAAATATAAACCCCCCCCCCACACCGCGCAATCACCGGAAATATAAAACCCTCACACCGCGCAATCACCGGAAATATAAAACCCTCACACCGCATAATCACCGGAAATATAAACCCCTCACACCGCGCAATCACCTGAAATATAAAACCACACACACCGCGCAATCACCGGAAATATAAACCCCTCACACTGCACAATCACCGGAAATATAAACCCCTCACACCGCACAATCACCGGAAATATAAAACCCCTCACACCGCGCAATCACCGGAAATATAAACCCCTCATACCGCACAATCACCGGAAATATAAACCCCTCACACCGCGCAATCACCGGAAATATAAACCCCTCATACCGCGCAATCACCGGAGATATAAACCCCTCACACCGCGCAATCACCGGAAATATAAAACCCCTCACACAGCGCAATCACCTGAAATATAAAACCACACACACCGCGCAATCACCGGAAATATAAAACCCCTCACACCGCGCAATCACCGGAAATATAAACCCCTCACACCGCGCAATCACCGGAAATATAAACCCCTCACACCGCGCACTCACCGGAAATATAAACCCCTCACACCGCGCAATCACCGGAAATATAAACCCCTCACACCGCGCAATCACCGGAAATATAAACCCCTCACACCGCGCAATCACCAGAAATATAAAACCCCTCACACCGCGCAATCACCAGAAATATAAAACCCCTCACACCGCGCAATCACCGGAAATATAAACCCCTCACACCGCGCAATCACCAGAAATATAAAACCCCTCACACCGCGCAATCACTGGAAATATAAACCTCACACCGCGCAATCACCGGAAATATAAACCCCTCACACCGCGCAATCACCGGAGATATAAACCCCTCACACCGCGCAATCACCGGAGATATAAACCCCTCACACCGCGCAATCACCGGAGATATAAACCCCTCACACCGCGCAATCACCGGAAATATAAACCCCCTCACACCGCGCAATCACCGGAAATATAAACCCCTCACACCGCGCAATCACCGGAAATATAAACCCCTCACACCGCGCAATCACCGGAAATATAAACCCCTCATACCGCGCAATCACCGGAAATATAAACCCCTCACACCGCGCAATCACTGGAAATATAAAACCCCTCACACCGCGCAATCACCGGAAATATAAACCCCCTCACACCGCGCAATCACCGGAAATATAAACTCCCTCACACCGCGCAATCACCGGAAATATAAAACCCCTCACACCACGCAATCACCGGAAATATAAACCCCCTCACACCACGCAATCACCGGAAATATAAAACCCCTCACACCGCGCAATCACCGGAAATATAAACCCCCTCACACCACGCAATCACCGGAAATATAAAACCCCTCACACCGCGCAATCACCGGAAATATAAACCCCTCACACCGTGCAATCACCGGAAATATAAACCCCTCACACCGCGCAATCACCGGAAATATAAACCCCCTCACACCGCGCAATCACCGGAAATATAAACCCCTCACACCGCGCAATCACCGGAAATATAAACCCCCCCCCCCACACCGCGCAATCACCGGAAATATAAAACCCCTCACACCGCGCAATCACCGGAAATATAAACCCCTCAAACCGGGCAATCACCGGAAATATAAACCCCCCCACACCGCGCAATCACCGGAAATATAAAACCCCTCACACCGCGCAATCACCGGAAATATAAAACCCCTCACACCGCGCAATCACCGGAAATATAAAACCCCTCACACCGCGCAATCACCGGAAATATAAAACCCCTCACACCGCGCAATCACCGGAAATATAAAACCCCTCACACCGCGCAATCACCGGAAATATAAACCCCTCACACCGCGCAATCACCGGAAATATAAACCCCCTCACACCGCGCAATCACCGGAAATATAAACCCCCCCACACCGCGCAATCACCGGAAATATAAAACCCCTCACACCACGCAATCACGGGAAATATAAACCCCTCACACCGCGCAATCACCGGAAATATAAACCCCTCACACCGCGCACTCACCGGAAATATAAAACCCCTCACGCCGCGCAATCACCGGAAATATAAAACCCCCCACACCGCGCAATCACCGGAAATATAAACCCCCCCACACCGCGCAATCACCGGAAATATAAAACCCCCCACACCGCGCAATCACCGGAAATATAAAGCCACTCACACCGCGCAATCACCGGAAATATAAAACCCCCTCACACCGCGCAATCACCGGAAATATAAAACCCCTCACACCGCGCAATCACCGGAAATATAAACCCCTTATACCGATCAATCACCGGAAGTATAAAACCCCCCACACCGCGCAATCACCGGAAATATAAAGCCACTCACACCGCGCAATCACCGGAAATATAAAACCCCTCACACCGCGCAATCACCGGAAATATAAACCCCTCACACCGCGCAATCACCGGAAATATAAACCCCCTCACACCGTGCAATCACCGGAAATATAAACCCCCTCACACCGCGCAATCACCGGAAATATAAACCCCTCACACCGCGCAATCACCGGAAATATAAAACCCCTCACACCGCGCAATCACCGGAAATATAAACCCCTCACACCGCGCAATCACCGGAAATATAAACCCCTCACACCGCGCAATCACCGGAAATATAAAACCCCTCACACAGCGCAATCACCGGAAATATAAAACCCCCCACACCGCGCAATCACCGGAAATATAAAACCCCTCACACAGCGCAATCACCGGAAATATAAAACCCCTCACACCGCGCAGTCACCGGAAATATAAAACCCCTCACACCGCGCAATCACCGGAAATATAAACCCCTCACACTGCGCAATCACCGGAAATATAAACCCCTCACACCGCGCAATCACCGGAAATATAAACCCCTCACACCGCGCAATCACCGGAAATATAAACCCCTCACACCGCGCAATCACCGGAAATATAAAACCCCTCACACCGCGCAATCACCGGAAATATAAAACCCCTCACACCGCGCAATCACCGGAAATATAAACCCCTCACACCGCGCAATCACCGGAAATATAAACCCCTCACACCGCGCAATCACCGGAAATATAAAACCCCTCACACCGCGCAATCACCGGAAATATAAACCCCTCACACCGCGCAATCACCGGAAATATAAAACCCCCCACACCGAGCAATCACCGGAAATATAAACCCCTCACACCGCGCAATCACCGGAAATATAAAACCCCTCACACCGCGCAATCACCAGAAATATAAAACCCCTCACACCGCGCAATCACAGGAAATATAAACCCCCCCACACCGCACAATCACCGGAAATATAAACCCCTCACACCGCGCAATCACCGGAAATATAAACCCCTCACACCGCGCAATCACCTGAAATATAAACCCCTCACACCGCGCAATCACCTGAAATATAAACCCCTCACACCGCGCAATCACCGGAAATATAAAACTCCCCCACACCGCGCAATCACCGGAAATATAAGCCCCTCACACCGCGCAATCACCGGAAATATAAACCCCCCACACCGCGCAATCACCGGAAATATAAAATCCCTCACACCGCGCAATCACCGGAAATATAAACCCCTCACACCGCGCAATCACCGGAAATATAACCCCCCCCCCACACCGCGCAATCACCGGAAATATAAAACCCCTCACACCGCGCAATCACCGGAAATATAACCCCCCCCAACACCGCGCAATCACCGGAAATATAAAACCCCTCACACCGCGCAATCACCGGAAATATAAACCCCTCACACCGCGCAATCACCGGAAATATAAAACCCCTCACACCGCGCAATCACCGGAAATATAAACCCCCTCACACCACGCAATCACCGGAAATATAACCCCCCCCCACACCGCGCAATCACCGGAAATATAAAACCCCTCACACAGCGTAATCGACAGAAAAATGTAAGACAATACGGCGACACAAAGCCATTTTATTTTTTGAACAAATCGTTTTTTTCTTACAGAAGATAAATATATAAATTTGGTGTAATCGTATTGACCCGGAGAATAAAGGTAACAAATCATTTTTACCGTATGGATAAACAAAACATAACAATCAATAGGATTCACTGTTTTTTCTGCTATTCCATCCCACGATTTTTTTTTCTGTTTCCCAGTACATTATAGGGGACATTATAAACGACATCACGTCCCACACAAGACAAGTTCTCATACGGTACATAAAATACAAAGTTCTGGCTTTTGGAAGGAGGGAGTAAAAACTAAAATTGGCAGTGGGTCCATTAAAAAAAAAAAGTTCTTCTATTTTCTGATGTGACGTGTGATGAATTTTGAATGTGCCTCACATTAATAGTAATTAACCCCATCATGTTTCTCAGTCATAATGGGTTAATGTGTGAGGTACATGATGGGGTTAATTGCTATTAATGTGAGGCACATGGAGGTTAAATTCATCACACCTCGTGCCCCACAATAATAAGTGAAAGTAGTTTTTATTTTTTTATTTCTTTACATCGTACACATCATAAATGGCGCAAAAAAATTGTTGTGCAGGTTATTACGGCCGCGCCAATTCCGAATATGTGTATGTTTTATGTATTGAGACTTATTTTAATGTTTATTGTAAAAAAGGTGTATGTGTATTTTTTTTATTTAAAGAGGCTCTGTCACCACATTTTTTTTATCAGGGTATATGTAATATTACATAGTTAGTTCGGTTGAAAAAAGACACATGTCCATCAAGTTCAACCAAGCGATGGGAAAGGGGAAGTAAAAAATGTCTACACATAGCAGTTAATATTTTTTTGTTCTAGGAAATTATCTAACCCTTTTTTAAAGCCATCTACTGTCCCTGCTGTGACCAGCTCCTGCGGTAGACTATTCCATAGATTCACAGTTCTCACTGTAAAGAAGCCTTGTCGCCTCTGCAGGTTGAACCTTTTTTTCTCCAGACGGAGGGAGTGCCCCCTTGTTTTTTGAGGGGGTTTTACATGGAACAGGATTTCACCATATTTCTTGTATGCGCCATTCAAATATTTATATAAGTTAATCATGTCCCCCCTTAGTCGTCTTTTCTCAAGGCTAAATAGGTTTAGTTCTTTTAATCTTTCCTCATAACTTAGATTCTCCATGCCCCTTATTAGCTTCATTGCTCTTCTTTGTATTTTTTCCAACTCCAGGGCATCCTTTCTATGAACTGGAGCCCAGAACTGAACTGCATATTCTAGATGAGGCCTCACTAATGCTTTGTAAAGTGGTAATATTACATCCCTGTCCCGCGAGTCCATGCCTCTTTTGATACACGACAATATTTTGCTGGCCTTTGAAGCAGCTGATTGACACTGCATGCTGTTATTTAGTTTATGATTTACAAGTACACCCAGATCCTTCTCAACAATTGACTCCCCCAGTGTAGCTCCCCCTAGGACATATGATGCTTGCAGGTTTTTCGTACCCAGATGCATAACTTTACATTTATCTACATTAAACTTCATTTGCCAAGTGGACGCCCAAACACTTAGTTTGTTTAAATCTGCCTGCAATTCACAAACATCTTCCATAGTCTGAACTATATTACATAGCTTGGTGTCATCTGCAAAAATAGAAATAGTGCTATTAATCCCATCCTCAATATCATTAATAAATAAGTTGAATAATAGTGGTCCCAGCACTGAACCCTGGGGTACACCAATGAAAAGTCAGCCCAGTGCTCTAGGAACCCAAAGCCTTCTCCTCTACACCAAGACTTCAGCCATGCATTTAACTCCCTGAGCTCCCGCTGTCTTTCCTGTGGTGCGCATGGCACAGGCAGTATTCCTGAGAATACAACCTCGGAGGTCCTTCCCTTCAGCTTGTAGCCTAGTTCTTTAAAATTATTCTTAAGGCTCCTCCACCTACCATTTATTCTGTCATTGGTACCGACATGGACCACGACAGCTGGATCATCACCAGCCCCTCCCAGCAATTTGTCCACCCGTTCCACCACATGCCGAACCCTGGCACCAGGGAGACAGCAAACCATTCGGTTGAGGCGGTCTTGGCGACAAATTATTCTATCCGTCTTCCTGATTATAGAATCCCCTACAACTATCAATTGTCTTGGCTTACCTGCATTACCATCCCGCCGACTACTAGCTGGGCTGTTCTCCCGGCTGTTAGGGAGATCAGTATCCACTAGGGCTGCCTTTTCTGAGACTGACACCCTCGCATCATCACCCAACCTGGCAATTTTGCTTGGAATGCCAGAAACCGGATCGGCCTTCCTTGTCTTTGACCCCTTTCTACTGCCCCTAACTACATTAACCCAGCTACTTACCTGATCCTGCTCACCCATATCTTCACCCTCCAGTTCTAACCCACTAACTGCATGCTCCGTGAGCAGCAAGCTCAGCTCAAGATTGTCTATCCTCCTCAGTGTTGCATTCTGCTCCTCCAGATCTCTAATGCGAGCTTCCAGGTGAACAACATGCTCACATCTGCCACAGAGATATTCACCCTGGAACTCCGGCTCCAGTCGTGTATACATATGGCAAACTGTGCACTGAAGAAAACCTCCAATCTTGCTATCCATTATCCAAGTTACACCAAAACAGCGAACAATTGTCAAAGTAAAAGAAAAGAAGAAGAGTACTTACTGGGGCTTCAACTCCTCTTTTCAACTCCGGTTTTAGAACTCCACTTAGTTCACAAGCCACTTAAACCACCAAGCTCAGAAAGAGCAACATTATAAGTGCCCTATCCTCTACACAAGGAGATCAGCGCTGTAATGTAGGGGACAGCAGTGCTTTTTATTTAGAAAAACTATCTATTTTTACCAATTTATGAGCGATTTTTAGCTTTATGCTAATTAGTTTCTTAATGGCCAAGTGGGCGTGTTTTACTTTAGACCAAGTGGGCGTTGTACAGAGGAGTGTATGACGCTGACCAATCAGTGACCAATCAGCGTCATGCGCTTCTCCATTCGTTTACACTGCACTAGCGATATAGTTATATCGTTATGTGCAGCTACATACACACACTATAACATTACTGCAATGTCCTGACCGTGAATATACATTACCTCCAGCCTGGACGTCATGTGTATTCAGAATCCTGACCACTTCTGAATCTTTTCTGTGAGATTTCCAGCAAGGCAAACGTAAACTCGTTTACATCGTAATCTCGAGAGATTACGTTTGCCTTGCTGGAAATCTTACAGAAAAGATTCAGACGTGTAAGGATTCGGAATACACATCACGTCCTGGCTGGAGGTAATGTATATTCACGGTCAGGACATTGCAGTAATGTTATAGTGTGTGTATGTAGCTGCACATAACGATATAGCTATATCGCTAGTGCAGTGTAAATGAATGGAGAGAAGTGTATGACGCTGATTGGTCAGCGTCATACACTCCTCTGTACAACGCCCACTTGGTCTAAAGTAAAAACACGCCCACTTGGGCATTAAGAAACTAATTAGCATAAAGCTAAAAATCGCTCCTAAAGTGGTGAGAATACATCGTTTTTTTTCTAAATAAAAACCACTGCTGTCCCCTACATTACAGCGCCGATCTCATTTTGTAGGAGACAGGGCACTTATAATGTGGTGACAGAGCCTCTTTAATAATACTTTGTGTTTTTTTTTTTTTTTTTAAACTTTAATGTACTGACATATATCAGATATATGCCAGTACATTAGCCTGTGTAAATATAGTACACAGGCAGTTGTTAGGACATACCTAAGTATGCCCTAACAGGAAATATGGTAATAGAGCCCTGGGGTCCTTCAATGGACCCTGGGCTGTCTGTCCATATATGGTATGGCCCTCGATCGCGTCAAAGGAATTCCCAGTGACGCGATCCAAGGGGCAACCACCTTCTCATTTCCCCCTGAATGCTGCAGTCAGCTTTGATCGCAGCATTCAGTAGAATAGCGGCGGTGATGAGGTGTCTCTGACCTCTGGCGTTGTAGAGTGGGGCTGCGGTTGTATAATACAGCCATTGCCCCACTCCTGACAATAAGTGCACGCGCGGTCAGCCTGAGGTGATGCGGCCGCCCCTGCACTAATGAGCGCAGGCACTGGAGACAGAACATGGGGGTGTTTTGCAGTGCACCCGTCATGTTCGGTCTTCAGTGCCGCCGCTCATTACTGCAGCGATGGCCGCATCGCATCAGCCTGACGGCGCGCACTTGTCAGGATTCAGGAGTGGGGCAATGGCTGTATCACACAGCCGCAGCCTCGCTCTCATACATTCATGTATTACTATACTAAGCTGTGCGGCCGCACAGCTTAGTAGCAAAATACATGAAACAATGGTATTGAATCGTTTGGGGATGCACAGTATCGAAACAGTATCAAAGTTTCGATGCATCGTGCATCCCTAATCGGCTCTGCTCCGGGACTCTGTGGAATTCCCTGACATTGCTGTCCACATATGGACAGCGATGTCTAGGGCTACCCCAGAGCTGGACACTGATGTCAGGAGCACAGCTGGAGTCCCAGGCAAAGTGGACACTTATATCAGGGGCTTCCCCAGAGTTCCAGAGCAGAGCCTATACTAGTGCTCCGCTCTGGGACCCCCGGGTCTGGAGTTGCCCCTGACAGCACATTCCGGTCCAGGAGGATCACCTGACGTCACTGTGTATGGACAGTGACGTCAGGGGCTCCTCCAGCAGAGGACCTGCCGTGCGCGTGTTCTGGCTTCCGGGACCTTCCGTGCGCTAGACTGCCGGGACCTTCCGTACGTGCGCGCTGACCTGCTGGGACCTTTTGTACGGAATAAATAAGAATTTTAGATGTCTCTGAAGAGCCAGGATCTCTTGCGTAACTTCTGATATCTGTGAAAAGTTATTTTAGGGGTGTATTCATAAAGGGCATCTGTCACATTGATCCGTTGGCAGCATATTATATAGCAGGAGGACCTGAGCAGATTGTGTCTCTCCATTCACTTCTATAGGAGTTATAGAAACCGCCTAACAAGGCCACCCAGCAGTGGAGCCGCATCTATCAGACATTTCTGGCATATCCTGGGGAGAAATGTCCGTGTTGGGAATACCCCTTTATTCCATGTGGTGACGGCTCTGAGAAGATGTTCCTCTCAATGATCAATAAGTGAGGTTCTGTATGTCACACATGATGTTGTCCCCTGTATGATCTCCATCTTCTCCTTTCTTCATAAAGACGTCTGCAGTACTAGATCCTCAAGTTCCTCCAGTTTTCTCATCTTCTCCTCCACAACGTTCCTTCTGCTGAATGACCCACCAAGGATGGAGAAGGACAGGAATGAGATGAGCAGAAGAATATTAGACTTCACCTTGGAGATCATCTACCTGTTGAGCGGAGAGGTAAACTTTTCTACATTATAGAACAAGTCACACATAGGGAAGGGACAATACATAATAGGAAGTAATAGGAAGAATCCAGTGTCCTGTATAACAGCGTCCAGACCTTCCAAGTGACGTCAAGAAGCTGAAGATCAGCCACCAATATGGTCAGTTGTGTCATGTCACCAATGCAGCAATAGTAATGTTGTAGAGCAATGAGAATGACAAGTAAGAGGAACCAGGAGGATCAGGATGACATCTATATAGAAACATAGACGATGACGGCAGGAGGAGAGCACGTGGTCTATCTAGACGTCCCAATATTACTTCCTTTTTAGTTTTCTCTTAGGATAGATCTATGTTTCTCCCCGGCATGTTTACTTAAGGCTGATCTTCCAACCACGTCTGCTGGAAGTTTGCTCTGAGCATCTACAACTCTTTCAGTATAATAATATTTTCTGACATTTCTTCTGATCCCCCCCACAACTAATGTCAGATTGTTTCCCTTTTGCTTGTTTCATTTCTTCCCTCCTGTAACATATGTGAAGGTTTCCATCAAGTTCCCCCTTTCCCTTCTTTCCTCCAGGATATACAAATTACGTTCTTTATAGGTGATAATTTACTGATCACTTTGACCCCCCCCCCACCTATAACGAGTTTGGGGGGTCCCTAAACCACTATTCCTTCTCACTGCTTGACCACAATGAGTAAGACATTGAATGGAGCAACTCCATCCAGGCTGTTCCTCACTGCGGGGGTGCAGTGAGGAGGATCTTGTGGTTCAGGACCACCATTCTCGCAATCAGAGGGAGTCCCAGCGGTTGGGCCCCCAGCGATCAGAAAATTATCACCTGTCCTCTGGATAGGTGATAATTATTTTTATTCTAGGAATAGCCCTTTAAGGGTAGGAACATAAACAGCATGTTCAGGGCGAATATGATGTGCAGCTTGATGCAGCGTATCCTCCCTAAACACTGCAGGGAATGCCGTCCAAAAAAAACGCACCACAACGTGGCGGAAATTCCACTGCGTTTAGCAGCGGCGGAAAAATTAAAATTTATTTTACCCCTTCCTCTTCTCTGCGCACAGTCTGGCCTCATGGGATGATGTTTCAGGCCATGTGACCGCTGCAGCCTGTTATTGGCTGCAGTGGTCTCATTGGATGAAACGTCATCGCAGGAGGCCAGACTTGAGAAAAAGCAGGGAATTCTGGATAAGTATAACTTTTTATTTTTTCTGTGCAAATGTCGCAACACACACCACTTTGTTGCGGGTTTAAGCACCCCAGTGAATTCAATATGTTAAACCAGCAACACAAGCAGCAATTCCGCAGCATTAGGTTGAAGAAACCACACCGCACGTCAATTTAAGTGCGTTTTTTGTCGGCGGTTTATTTCCGCTGTGTGGAAATGAGATTTGTTGAAATCTTACCCACATTGCTGCTACTGTATTACTTTGCGGCTTTCCCGCAATTAATCCGTTGCGGAAAATCCGCAGTGATTTACGCCTAGTGTGTCCTACCCTAAAAAGGTTGTCCAACGACAATCGAACATCGAAAATGTTCCTAATAGGTTAGGCAATGTAAGAGACACTTGCTAATCTACTTTCACTTTCGAAACTGCAAGGATGTCCAGATTTCTCTGTCCTGTGATGTGGTCCCAGTGGTAGAGCTTCCCTCATTAGCTATGAGGTGCCGACACAGCTTCAGGATGCTGGGAGCTCCCCCTTCCCCTCTCTCTGTGTGTTGATGACATGATGAAGGGGCTGGCTGCCTGGCTCAGTTCATTAGATAAGCCTGTGCCGTCTCTGCTACAGCTAATTCACAGTAGCTTTACGTCCAGTCGGCAATTGTTCCTTTTACACCTGCTCTCTTTCTATGTTAGCTCCCCCCCCCCTTGATTGTTAGCAAGATGTTATGTGTTTTTAGTGTGAGCCGTCTTAATTATTATTATCTCACACTGATAGCAGATAGCTTTGTGCTGACTGTGAATTGGGGGTGGGGGGGCTAACAGATTGTAGCAAGAGGAAAAGGAACAATTGCGGATATAATTTTGGTGGGGTCAACTTACTTCCTTGTGTGATGTATGCTGGCCAACACTCTGTGGCGCTGGCACCTCCGCCAACCTCAGTAATGCCCATGCCATGTGGGCTGAACTAGAGCGGGCCCATCCCCATTCCTGTCCCGTTGGCAATTTTGCTAACATCACCAAGTCTGTGATAGTCATCTTGGTTTGCCTTTCTGATTAGCCACCTCAGGACTTTCTGTCCATGTCCTCATCACGTGGTAGACCCCAAATGTGGGCCAAGTCCGCACAACTGAAATCGGTCTCTCATCTACTCTTTCACCCCCCCAGGAGTATGGTCTGCTTCTATCTCCCCTCCAAAGAGGCCTTGTCACAAGGGGAGCTTTCTGACTGAAGATTGTTCCTCATCCAGCTCCAATTCAAAGTGTTCCTCTGCTGTGGAAAGTCTAAAGGTGATTCGTATTACCTTACGCGTAATGAAAGCTGTGCCTTCACCCGAGACGGTCTCATTTCACCTACCTAAGCGGTTGCAGAACGTTTTTGCTGCTCACTCGGCGCTCGAGGAAATATTCTATAAGGGGTTGAAACACCCCGTCACAAAGTTCTCTCACACTGGCTGTTTAGATGTTTCGTAAGAGTTCTTTTCCAAATGGTGTAAATTGCCAGCGGTGGTCCCCCTGTTCTCCCGCCTGGCCAAGACTACTACCGTACCTATGGCAGACAGTACATCATTCCACGAGTCACTGTACCAACGTATTGAGTTTTTTGTTTTTTTTTTAAGATCTCTCTTTGAGGCTACTGGCTACACCTTACGTACAATTTTTCTCTATGGCTTGAGTCAGCAGGGCATCCGCTGAATGGATTCGACAACTCCGTCACGGATTCCTCTCAGGAGCGCCTCAAGTAGAGTTCGTGGATCTTTCTGTACAACTGTCTAATGCGACAAATTATCTGTGCGAAGTGTCTCGATGCTGGTAGTCTGGTGGATCGTGTTTCGGCTTCCATCATTGCCATACGCAGAACTGCCTGACTGAAGAGTCGGTCCGCAGACAGCATCTTAGAGGGAAAGTGTCGCTAGAAAATTTTTTTTTGTTTTTTTAGTTAAACAATTAGTGTATAGGTGATTAAACATTGTTCTAATTTTTTTAATTTTCTTTTCACGAGTCAGGAAATATTATGAATTAGATTCTAATTTATAATATTTCCCAGCGCTGGTCACTAGATGGAGCAATTCCCAAAATTGCAGCATTGCATGTGGTAAAGCAACCACATTGCTTTATGCTGCAAAATTTGAGAAAACTCACTCGCTCTAGTGAGCTCTCAGAATCCCCCCTCCTTTATCCTGGCTAGTGCCGGGAGAAACGAGGGGATTGAACGGTCAAACCTCCTACACTGTGTCGCCATTTTTTGAGCTAACACACAGTGTAGTAGGTTAACATACAGTAGTAAACACACACTAAAACACGAACATACATAGAAATAACTTACCTGCTCCTGCCGACGCCGCTCCCTCCGGTCCGTCCGCTCCGTCTGCTACCTCCGCTCCAAGTGCACAAGTCCGGAAGCCGCGACCGGAAGTAGTAATCTTACTGTCCGGCCGCGACTTCCGGTCCACAGGAAAATGGCGTCGGACATCGCACATTACATCTTGGACTGTGTGGGAGCGGCTCATGCGCCGTTCCCATACAGACGGCGTACAGCATAGTAGATGGAACGGGCCCCGTTCGCATTCACTATGGGACTGTATGTGCCGTATTCAATGTCTGTATGTGTCGTTAATCGACACATACAGAGATGGAAAAAAAAATGGCAGCCCCCATGGGGAAGAAAAAGTGAAAAAATAAAAAAAAGTAAAACACAAACATACAAATAAATAAAAAAATGTTTAATAAAACACAAAAGTCAAATTGATCTAAAAAATTTTTTTTTCGTGACACTGGTCCTTTAAGTCTTTTATTGTGCTTCCCTTTTAGGCTATCTTTATTTCAAAACCTGGCTTGACAAAATTTTCTTAGAAGCCACCTTTGCCAAGAAAATAATTCCTCGCTTTTGGCCCTTTTGTGGGTACACCAGTCCTTTTTGTCCGGACAGCCATCCCACCTGGATTCTAAGAAAAAAACCTTCCTTCAAACCTGACTTTCCTGGCACCTTCGCCCTCAGACCCCCAAGACAGGGATGGGCAAACCGAGCTCTGTCTGAAGGTGCGCCCTCGCTCAATTTGGTTCAGGTGTGAGGCATGCTTCTGCTTCAAGGACATCTGGCTTTCCCACATCTGACGCCACGGTTTAGGCAGTGGTATGCTCGACATACAACAGCGTTCCACCCAAGCGTTTCTTTTTGTCCGCTCTTTCGAAGTCTCCTTACGGAGTGACCATCCTTTTTCAGTCAATCGATTCTAATCCTCTTCAAAGGGTCATCATTCCTTTACCTCCAGATCAGAGACATTGCAGGTTTTACGCCAATCTTTTTCTTGTGGTGAAAAAGGACGGGTCACCCCATCCTCGACCTCAACGACTGAACACCTAAGTCAGGGTCTGCCAATTCCAAATGAAATCTCTCTTCGGTCATTGCCTCCATGAAACGGGGGGGAATTTATTTGCTCTGTGGACATCATGCACGCAAATCTCCACGTCCCTATTTGCCAATCCCTCCAGCGCCAGTCCCCTGCTTCGTCTCGCGAGTTCGGGATCACAAGGCCTATGCAGTCAAGCCCTAGTGAATCAGTGGAATTGCTTTAGTCTCCTGTGCCTATTCCCTCCAATGCATTCTCTGCCCCAGCTTCTCAGACGGATCAAGGCTGAAGGGATTCCCACCATTCTTGTGGCCAGTCCTGAACCACGTCGCTATGGGTGGTATGCAGATGTAGTGGCCCATACCTCTCCAACATGACCTACCTTTTCAGGGACCTCTCCTACACAAGAATTTAAGGTTGCTACGTTTAACGGTATGACTATTGAAACCGCCGTTTTTAGGGAAAATGGTTTGTCAGGGCAGGTTATACTTATCATGCTCAAGGCTAAAAAGACTTCCACGGCCAGCATTTATTACCATTTCGTTTTTCTAGGTCCAGAGTTCTTTCCACCTGGGACGACTAGATCATGGTCTTGCCCTTATTTCCTTTAAGACCGGTATCAGCGCTTTGAATCCTGTTAATTTTGTCTTTTGGCATTGAAATTGGATGTTGGATTTTCCTGCAAGGTGTTGCTCATGCTGCCCACCCCCCCCCCCCTATTGGTCCCCATGTCCTCCATGGGACCTCAAATTAGTTCTGCATGTTCTACAATCTGCTCAATTTGAAACTGTGAGAGATCTCCCTTCGTCCGGTCTTCTGGAAGGTGGGTTTCCTGGTAGTTGTGACTTTCATCCGGAGGGTCTCCAAACTGTCGCCTATATCCTGTCATTCTCCATTCTTGACTCCTCATCAGGATAAGGTGGTACGCCGTACGGTGCCCCTCCTTCTTTCCCAAGGTGGTCTCTGCTTTTTACCTGAATGAGTACATCCTGCCGTTTTTTACCCGTGTTCTAGTCATCTGAGGGAGCGTTCTCTTTACAACCTGGATGTTGCCCGTGCATTAGCGGATTTACATATCCCTCGCTTCGTTTTTCTAAAGGTCCGATACCTTGTTTTTCCTCCCAGAGGCTTCAAAAAAAGGGTTTGCTGCCTCTTCGACTCTGGTGTAAGGAACCACAATTTTGGGTTAAACCTCACTCTATATTTGCATTCCTTAAATTCAGGTGGAAAAAAGGTCCCTTAGAGAGTAGGTCGTGACAGAGCGGTATGGTCCATGGCATGTCGGACAGCACGGCCACTATATCCTGGGCTGTGCACAATTAGGCTTCTGCTCTTTAGGTGTCCAAGGTAGCTACATGGTCTACTCTGCACACTTTTTGTCAAGTTTTATCAGGTGTATACTTTTGCTTCTGCAGATGCTTTGCTTGGACGCAAAGTCTTGCCATCTGAGGAGTAGGTGACCATGTGCTTTTTTCTGTTCCCATACCTGGAGACTTCTTTCAGACACCCCTCTGCTATGTCTCCAGTGTAATGAGCGAGAAATATGGATATTTTTTACCCCCATTTTCTTATCCAGTTTGTTCGGGAACACCTCTAACCCATTTGTTTGTTCAAGGTTCTCATGGTTGTCTGTTGGAGGGATTCTCCTCTACGGTTCTGACATACCATTACTTACCTTTTTTTTTTTTTTTTTTTCTTACTGTTCTTGATATTTTATTTTTTTTATTCTCATTGTCAAACCTCCTTGTGGCAACAGCATATACCCATGATCTGTGTCTTCCAATGAACTGAATGAGAAAATAATAATATTACGACGAGTATTCAAAAAAATCAGTGTTTTTTGAAGATAAGGTCTCCAGTATTACAGATCTGGTTAACTAGAACTCAATACAACGGGTGGGCACAATCTCTACTGAAGGGGTAATACTGTGTTCAGTTCTGTAGGTCTTAAGTTTTATGCTTATCACGAGAGATTGAAAAAGATTTATTTGTATATACACTACCGTTCAAAAGTTTAGGGTCACTTAGAAATTTCCTTATTTTTGAAAGAAAAGCACAGGTTTTTTTCAATGAAGATAACATTAAATTAATCAGAAATACACTCTATACATTGTTAATGTGGTAAATGACTATTCTAGCTGCAAACGTGTGGTTTTTAATGCAATATCTACATAGGTGTATAGAGGCCCATTTCCAGCAACCGTCACTCCAGTGTTCTAATGGTACATTGTGTTTGCTAACTGTGTTAGAAGGCTAATGGATGATTAGAAAACACTTGAAAACCCTTGTGCAATTATGTTAGCACCACTGTAAACCGTTTTGCTGTTTAGAGGAGCTATAAAACTGACCTTCCTTTGAGCTAGTTGAGAATCTGGAGCATTACATTTGTGGGTTCGATTAAACTCTCCAAATGGCTAGAAAAAGAGAGCTTTCATGTGAAACTCGACAGTCTATTCTTGTTCTTAGAAATTAAGGCTATTCCATGCGAGAAATTGCCAAGAAACTGAAGATTTCCTACAAGGGTGTGTACTACTCCCTTCAGAGGACAGCACAAACAGGCTCTAACCAGAGTAGAAAGAGAAGTGGGAGGCCCCGCTGCACAACTAAGCAACAAGACAAGTACATTAGAGTCTCTAGTTTGAGAAATAGACGCAATCACAGGTCCTCAACTGGCAGCTTCATTAAATAGTACCCACAAAAACGCCATTGTCAACTTCTACAGTGAAGAAGCGACTCCGGGATGCTGGCCTTCAGGGCAGAGTGGCAAAGAAAAAGCCATATCTGAGACTGGCTAATAAAAGGAAAAGATTTATATTGGCAAAAGCACACAGACATTGGACAGAGGAAGATTGGAAAAAAGTGTTATGGACAGACGAATCGAAGTTTTAGGTGTTTGGATCACACAGAAGAACATTTGTGAGACGCAGAACAACTGAAAAGATACTGGAAGAGTGCCTGACGCCATCTGTCAGGCATGGTGGAGGTAATGTGATGGTCTGGGGTTGCTTTGGTGCTGGTAAAGTGGGAGATTTGTACAAGGTAAAAGGGATTTTGGATAAGGAAGGCTATCACTCGATTTTGCAACGCCATGCCATACCCTGTGGACAGCGCTTGATTGGAGCCAATTTCATTCTACAACAGGACAATGACCCAAAGCACACCTCCAAATTATGCAAGAACTATTTAGGGAAGAAGCGGGCAGCTGGTATTCTATCTAATGGAGTGGCCAGCACAGTCACCAGATCTCAAACCCATAGAGCTGTTGTGGGAGCAGCTTGACCGTATGGTACGCAAGAAGTGCCCATCAAGCCAATCCAACTTGTGGGAGGGGCTTCTGGAAGCATGGGGTGAAATTTCTCCCGATTTACCTCAGCAAATTAACAGCTAGAATGCCAAAGGTCTGCAATGCTGTAATTGCTGCAAATGGAGCATTCTTTGATGAAAGCAAAGTTTGAAGGAGAAAATTATTTAAAATAATCATTATTTCTAACCTTGTCAATGTCTTGACTATATTTTCTAGTCATTTTGCAACTCATTTGATAAATATAAGTGTGAGTTTTCATGGAAAACACAAAATTGTCTGGGTGACTCCAAACTTTTGAACGGTAGTGTACCTGGAGGAAAGAAGGGAAATAGGGAACATATTAAACAGTAAATAGAAGAAGCCGGCATCCATTACATCTAGACAAAACGTTTCTACACCGAAATAGAAGACGTACTTTACTGTAAGAGCAGTCACACTATGAAGCTCTCTGCCTGGGAAAGTTATCATGAATTAACAGAGTACAAAGCAGCCTGAATGTCTTTAGTGTAATAATATTACGAGTTATTTGTACTAGATTTCTGGAGATGGGTTGTTAATCCAGGGATTTATTGTGATTGCCAGTCGGGAAGGAATTTTTTTTCCCTTAACGTCTCTCTCCATAAACAGGAGTACATAATAGTGAAGAAGACATCGGGTGACTGTACGACTCCCATAATCCATCTCCATGAGTCCAGAGGATGGAGCCGTAGTCAGAGCCCCATCACAGAGCCTCCCCCTTACTCCCGGATACATAAGAAGAACAATAAGAAGAAGATCTTAGAATTGATCTACAAGATGACTGAGCTGCTGACTGGAGAGGTGACACTGTTGGGAATGCTGGGAAATTCTACAGTGACAGCACTGGAGGTGTCTGGGTGATGACTGTATCATTGTGTGTGTCAGGTTCCTATAAGGTGTCAGGATGTCGCTGTCTATTTTTATATGTAGGAGTGGGAGCATTTTGACGGACACGATAATCTGTATGAGGAGGTCATGATGGAAAACTACCGGCCGTGCACATCACAAGGTAAGAAGAGACCTATATATTTTGAACCCCTTCCCATCGCAGCTAAATTTGTTTTTTTCCCTCTCCATTTAGTTTTCTGCCGACATAGCCATATAAGATTTTTTGTTTTGTTTCTTGGGTTGAGTTGGTTTTTTTACCATTATAATGGTACATAATGATGCGAAACATTTAACCCCTTAAGGACACAGCCTGTTTTCGCCTTATGGACAGGCTATTTTTTTCAAAACTGACGTGATAACTTTGGAATTCTTTCACCTATCCAAGCGATTCTGAGATTGCTTAGTCGTGATACATTGGACTTTAAGTTAGTGGTAACATTTGGTCGATACATTCAGGGTTTATGTGTAAAAAAAAAAACAACAAATTTTAGAGAAAATTCGGAAAAATTTGCATTTTTCTAAATTTAAATGTATCTGCTTGTAAGACAGATAGTAATACCACACAAAATAGTTACTAGTTCACATATCCCATATGTCTACCTTATGTTGGCATAGTTTTTGAACATCCTTTTATTTTTCTAGGACGTTACAAGGCTTAGAACTTTAGCAGCAATTCCTCATATTTTAAAGAAAATTTCAAAAGGCTATTTTTACAGGGGCCAGTTCAGTTCTGAAGTGACTTTGAGGGCACCATATATTAGAAACCCCACATGAATCACCACATTTTAAAAACTGCACAGAAAAAAGTATTAAAAACGGCTTTTAGAAAGTTTCTTAACCCTTTAGGTGCTTCACAGGAATTACTGCAAAGTGGAGGTGAAATTTACGAATTCATTTTTTTTTTTTGCAGAAAATCAGTTTTAATCCGTTTTATTTTTTTCTTTAACGCAGCAGGTTTTACCAGAGATATGCTACTCAATATTTATTGCCCAGGTTCTGCAGTTTTTAGAAATATCTCACATGTGGCCCTATAGTGGTAATGGACTGAAACACAGGCCTCAGAAGCAAAGGAGCACCTAGCGGATTTGGGGGCCTCCTTTTTATTAGAATATATTTTAGGTAACATGTCAGGTTTGAAGAGGTCTTGTGGTGCCAAAACTGTAGAAACCCCCCCCCCCCCAAAAGTGACCCCATTTTAGGGGTATAGTGAGCATTTTGACCCCACAGGTTTTTTGCAGAAATGATTGGAAGTAGGCCGTGAATTTGAAAATCTACATTTTTTTCCAATAAAATGTAGGTTTAGCTATTTGTTTTTCATTTCCACAAGAACTAAAGCAGAAAAAGCATCACCGCACTTGTAAAGCAGTTTCTCCTGAGTAAAACAATACCCCATTGTGTGGTCATAAACTGCTGTTTGGACACAGGGCAGGACTCAGAAGGGAAAGAGCGCCATTTGACTTTTGGAGCTCAAATTTAGCAGGATGGTTTGCGGAGGCCATGTTGCATTTGCAAAGCCCCTGAGGGGACAAAACAGTGGAAACCCCCCAAAACTGACCCTATTTAGAAAACGACATCCCTCAAGGTACTTATCTAAGGGTATAATTAGCATTTTGACCCCACAGGTTTTTTTGTCTGAATTTATTTGAATTATGCAGTATTTACTGGTAATTCAATATATAATGTGGGGGCATGTGTAAGTTGTGAAAAGCAAATCTGAGTATAATAAAAGGGTACATAAATATAATTCATAGACTTGTGGTAAGCCTTGAAGCAATCCTTTATGCACAGGCCAGGTTTTTCTGGGCAGGTGTCGCACTCATAAGTCCCTTATTAGGCCCCTTTTGCTACGCACTCTGCACCTTTTCTTGGATCTTCCCTTCTTTTCAGTTTGGGGAACTGGCAATGTGTTGCCCTGGTACAATACGGGCATCCTCTCTTTCAGCAGATGTGCTTGGAATGACCCTGTCCGGCCTGCACATTTGGAAAGCACGTAAGCGTTCTACAATGCTATCTGTGCCATGTGCACGGCCACCTTTTTATACCACAGCCATGTTTTTCACATAGCACTATAGAGCTTCAGCACTTGATCTGAGAGATCAACGCCTCCCATGTACTTGTTATAGCCCACGATGCAATCTGGCTTGTGGGTCACTGTGGTGGTATCTCGTACAGGGACGGGTGCTGCCGTTCCCATGTATTGTGGTCAAGAGAAGGACACCCCTCTTGTCCTACTTGACGAACAACACATTCTCGCTGCATAATTCCCTGCTCTGACCCCTTTTGACACGTTGGCCAAAAAGTGCTTTAGGGAGGCCTCTCTGGTTTTTGCACACCGTGCCAAATGCTACAGTATCTCAGGTGGAGGGGCATTTAAATAGTGGGATGCTGGTGTAGAAATTATCCATGTCAAGTTGATAGGCCTAGTCCAGCAGTGCGTGCACCAAATCCCACACAATTTTCCCACGAACTCCCTGGACGGGAGGGGCATTCTGGGGGTTCAATCCTGGAGTCCTTCCCTTCATAAACCCAAAACCTGTATGTGTACCCTGAGCTACTCTCGCACGGTTTGTACATTTTTATCCCATACCTTGCCCTCTTACTAGCAGGTATTGGCGGAATTTTAGCCTACATTTAAAATGTAAAACGGACTAGTCTATTGCAATGTTCTTTTGGGGGGTATACGCTTCTTGAGATTTGGGGCAGAAATTGACTGGCCTGATTTTGAATAGGCGGTCAAATTTACGGTCATCACTGGGCGGGCACTGTGCATTATTATTATAATGCAAAAAGAATAGCTTCAAAGCGTGTCCCGGGCATTGCCATGCGGTAAATTGGGGTGTTTTACAAAACATCTATACTCCAGTATTGCCTGATCTGTGGCTTCTTTACTAGCCCCATATGCATCACACAGCCCCAAAATTTGAGCATCTCCGATGCATCTACAGGGGTCCGCTTGAAGCGTCTAGCATATGTTGACGTGGGGTTCTGGGCATATAAATTGGTCTGGCCCACCATTAAATTCACTAAATCCTCACTGAAGAAAACCTTAAAAAAAAATCTATTTCTGTGAGGCCTTAAGTCTCAAAATGAGTTCCTGAGCTGCCTATGAATTCATGGATCTGAGGTTCATAATTCTCGGGGGGTGGGTTCCACACGGGATCACTTATCTGGAGGTGTACTACACGTGTATTTCAAAACTGCTGAATAAAAAAAAGAATAGAAATAAAATGAAGTATAAAAAATTTACTGAACAAACTTCAGTAACAAAAAATTATGGCAATATAAAACTAAAGAATTTCCTGATTACATGACACTAACTAAAATGTAGTGACGTTGAATCTGCCAAAAAAAATGTAGTATAAAAACTACTGCAGTAAATTTAGGCTAAAACTACGCTATGTAAAAATTTAGTGACTAACTTCAGTAAAAAAAAACAATGTCCGTCACTAACCGACACTAAATCTGTAACGCTATATATTAGTTCTAAAAAAAACTAGTATAAAAATTATACTACAGTAAATTTCGACTAAAACTATAAAGCTACAGTAACCACTGACACTAATTGAAACACTATATTTTAGAAAAAAAACTGTAGTATAAAAAATATACTACAGTAAATTGACACCAACTTTGGAAAAATTGTATAGCTAAAACTACCTAAGCAGGTACTTGCTACCCCTAAACTACCGCTACCCTAATGTCCTAACTATGCAGGTACTAGCTACACCTAACTATATTTTATTTAACTTTTTTTTTAAAAACATTTTTTGCCGTTTTATATATAAAAAAAACCTGCGTCAACAAATTATAGACTCCGCACTCAGTGGCCGCAGGGCGCACACAAAAAGATAGGCCAAAAAAGTAAACCTGTGCCAAAAAATTAGCACAAATGCCGATCAGTGATGGCGGTCACTGATCAGTTCTCCGAGGCTGGAAGGCACACACAGAGATGGTGCTGGCAGAAAAATAAAAAAACAAAATCTGCGTCCAAAAAAAATAACCACAGATGGTAATCAGTGATGTCTGTCACTGATCAGCACTCCGTGGCCGCAGGGTGCACATAGAGATCATAGAGATGGTGCTAAGCTGTCAAAAAAAAAAAAAAAAAAGTCCTATGCCAAAAATTGCTGATCAGTGATGGTCACTGATCAGCTGCTGGAGGATGTGGAAGGGGGAGGGGCAGGGGGCTGGAAGATAGACTGGGAAAGGGAAATTCAGGAATCACTAGTGCTGCTGAGAAGAAAAAGAAAAAAAATCAGCAGCAGTACAGATGATGATGATCACAGTGAGTGATCACACAGCAAGATGCGGAAGAGGACAATTGCAGCACAGAAGGCCTCAGCAAGGGTAAGTATTCGGTTCACAGATTATCACACCAGCTCTGCTCACCGTTTCTAACTGGAATGAGGTGGGCAGAGCTGGTGCAGGGTGTTTGAAAGGCCCTTCATGTCTAAAATTGGTGAGTCTATGCAGATCGACCAATGGTAGCGATCGGGGGGTGGCACCATCACTACTTCCTTACAAGTACATGGCAGGGATTGGTGCCGTCCTAGACAGCCCCAATCCTCACCGTATTTCTGTGCCCTGCGGCACAGTGATAGGTTATAGCCGCAAAAAGCTGCGATTAGCCGGCCTGAACTGACCGACCAATCGCAGCGATCGCAGATGCGGGGGGGGGGGTGCTACCCCCCCTGGGCCACGTGTAAAGATGGCCAGCAGCCGTCTTTGGACACAGTGGCCACTTAACGCTCCGACGTGCCTATACGTTGAATTGCGTTCAGTACCTAACGGCAACGACTACCCATACGTTGGATGTTGTTAAGGGGTTAAATACTATTTTGTCGGTGTGTTGATGCAACAACAGAGCCAAAATATATTAGACTGAAATTTGTAATGGGTAAGTCAACCGATACCTGCCCTCCAGTGATTTTATCCAGATCCAAATCATGTTTTATCGATATATCGTAGAGGGATAACACACAGACGCTGCTGGTATGCTAAAATTACTCCTCTGAGGTTTATTGCCAAACTCAATTACAATAATATCTTTCAAAAGGGGTGTAGGCTTGAGGTTAACTAATCAGAGGCAATGGGAGAATATTTGAAATTCAGCCAATTACAGACACACTATACATATCCAAATGCATTATTATAATTCTTCATACATCAAATTTGCAGCTGGCTTATTTCTGTTAGCAAGGATACGATAGATTGTTCTTCTGAGATGGTGGAAGTTTTACTCACATAAGTATGTGAATGTCTCCGCTTCTTATCTGGCTCACTCCCCCTTTCCTTCTTTCCACAAGCTTCGCTTCGCAAGAGAACCAAGGCCAAAGATAACTACCTAAGTAACATACAAAATCAGCATTAATATATTTGTCGTAAAGGAACAATGACTTTCATATTCACTACAAAGGAAACAAGATGGAGATTCCAGGCAAGATGGTACTGCACAAAATGGATTCATCTAAACATATTTTAATCACTTTCACATTTCCCACCTTTTGCTTTTGAGGACATTTTGTATCCAAGCCAGGTATTTAAAGAAGGGTTCACCCCCCCCCCCCCCCTTGTGGAATAAAACAACCTGCACGACACTCTGGAGCAACCCATTATACATCCCACAATACCCTCAAATCAGTTAGAGGGGCCTAGAGGGGCCTAGAGGGGCCCCCCCCCCCCTTGTGGAATAACCCATTATACATCCCACAATACCCTCAAATCAGTTAGAGGGGCCTAGAGGGGCCCCCCCCCCCCCCTTGTGGAATAAAACAACCTGCACGACACTCTGGAGCAACCCATTATACATCCCACAATACCCTCAAATCAGTTAGAGGGGCCTAGGCATGGCAAACAATCTGGCCACTCTTGCTCTATGTCAAACTTATACTGCATAATGCCAAAAAGGTCTATATAATGGCAACATGCTGGGCCGACTTCTTGGCACATGCCCCTTGGGCAGCATTCAAACCATCTCACACTATTGTATATTGAATTATCTAACAAATGCAGAAGTTACATTCAAAACATCAAACATATAATTTTTAACGTCAAATATTTCCGCTAATTTCTCTATTATACACATTCTTTACTGTTAAACCTACTAATGCTAGCAATAATCCAAACTTCTCCCGCCACGGTACATGTATTGGTCATAATTGTGTTGTATTGTCACTTACTGTCCTAATGGGACCTCTACCCCTGCACATATAAAAGGTCGTGGGCAGCATTTTTCTCAAACCTAAAGACACCCAGGTAACATGACCTCCGGGCTCTCATTGCTGCCATTTACTTCTTACTTATGAGTGACAACAACCAGTGACCATCACCTCACACCTCCACATAAAACACCTCAAGTTGTTATTCACAGTACCGTGGCATATTTACATACATTATAATTATAAACCTCAAACAATAGGGCCTCAAATAATAAAATGATGCTATCACCAATCTCATGCTATTACCCCTCATGTTTGGGTCCCATCAGTTCATTGACAAGTCCTGTACATCATCATCCTCTTTTTTTGTCTTCTGCTTTTCACTGACTGTCGCCCTTAGGGTAACCCACACAATTTTTGGAGTCAGACTGTACAGTGGTGTCCAGTGGGGGATTTATTATTACCCCCCCCCCCCCTCCTGGTCACTTCCTTATCTTCCACTGTGAAACACTTGGATGCTGCTGACAGGTTGACTCAGGTCTTTACTTTGACCATTGCTGATGTCATCAGGACTTTGTTTGGTCCTTTTCATCTGTCAGACAAAACCCTCCACATCTGTCCTCTTCCTCCGGCTAGTTGCTTATCTGCACGGCTGCTTAGAATTGTGACACTGCCATCAGTTTATGACCAGCACGTTGTATTGGCCCAGGCTGTGCCTGCCGCATCTCAGTGATGGAGTTCATCATGTTAAGTCTTTTTAGTTCATGTTTACTAGCACTTGCTGGGGACCCAACCTTTATCTATTGTTAAAAATAAATGCTTATCTGGTGATAACATCTGTATACTTTATAAAACATATTCTATGTGCATACAATAACAATGTCCGGCCCTAAACCCCTTCCCGACATCCGCCGTATATATACGGCGCACGCCGGGTGGGGGAATATGGAGCGGGCTCACTGGCTGAGTCCGCTCCATAGAGCGAGTGTGTCGGCTGTGTGTTGCAGCCGACACTTCCGGGTTACGAGCGGGATCGCGCTTTAGTGCGATCCCACTTGTTTAACCCGTTAAATGCCGCGTTCAATAGAGATCGCGGCATTTAAATTACTAAAAACGCGGGCGACCCCCTGTAACGTCTCAACGGCACCCCCGCGGCGAGAACGGGTGGAGCCGTTGGTTCACACTGCTGCCTGGGGGTCTGACAAAGTCCCCCAGGTCCGCCATCTTGGTACCCCTATGAAGCTCTGCCTCCGACAGGGCTTCATAGGAGACTGTCAGAATCACGATATACTGACACGAATAACGATCGCTGGTTGAAGTCCCCTAGGGGGACTAATAAAAAATGTAAAAATGAGTTAAATAAAGTTGTTTTTTTTTTTGTGTAAAAAAAAAACTTAAAAGTTCAAAAAAAAACCCTTTTCCCATTTTCCCCCTCGAGCATACTAAAAAAATTAAATAAATAAACATAATTGGTATCGCCGCGTCCGTAAAAGTCTGAACTATCACAATATATCATTATTTAACCCGCACGGTGAACGCCGTAAAAAAACCAAACCTGTAAACGCCAGAATCTCTATTTTTTGGTCACTTCATCTCCCACAAAAAATGAAATAAAAAGTGATCAAACCGTCACATTTACACCAAAATGGTATTATTAAAAACTACAGCTTATCCCACAAAAAAATAAGCCCTTATACAACTTAATCGACGGAAAAATAAAGAAGTTACGGCTCTCGGAATTTGGCGAAACAAAATAAATTTTCTTTTTTACACTTAGGTTTTTACTTGTAAAAGTAGTAAAACATAGAAAAAAACTACATATATTTGGTATCGGCTTAATCGTATTGACCCATAGAATAAAATTAACATGTTGTTTTAATTGTACAGTGAATTCCGTAAAAATGACGCGCAAAAAACTATGGCGGAATTTTGTTTTTTTCATTTTCTACCCCACAAATAATTTTTTTCCCGTTTCCTAGTACATTATATGGCAAAATAAATGGTGCTACGAAAATCTACAACTTGTCCCGCAAAAAATCAAGCCCTCATAGTACAATATCGACGGAAAAATAAAGGCGTTATGGCCTTTGGAAGGTGGGGAGGGAAAAACGAAAATTAAAATCTGAGAAAGGGCTGCGGCGTGAAAGGGTTAAACAAAATCAAACCAACACCTTTTTATAAGAAAAACTTCTATGTCCCAATGGACAGGGCATCTTCAAAATGTGTAGCTACTGGGTACATTGTATTTTGCTCTTGGTTTTACACTTTTCAACAGGATTTGTACCTTGATCTGAGCTGATTACCTGTAACAGCTCCTACGCACAGAAATATTAACCGATGTCATATGTTTTATCTGAAAAATGTCTCAAACCAATTTTTATTACCTACTCTGAGATTCAAATGAACACCTTTTATACCTAATATTTTAGGAAGCCAAAAACAACTTGTATTGCCTGGGAAGGCCTCTCAAGGTCTGTTCTCTTCGTGGGAGTTGGGTATGATAAGGTTGGCACCGGTCTGCCAGGACTGTTCTGTAGCCAAATCAAACAGCTCTAACAGAATTTAGCAGCAACAGCTCTAAAGCCTGGGACATACCAATTCAATCTTACTAAATCGATCCTTGCAGTCTTGGTGGCATATGTGAGGCCACACACCATCAATGCAAGTACCATCAAGAGTGCCTTGGGTGCTACCGGTTTACCTTCCTTCATCCGTCCACATTCTGTTAGAATCTGGTGTTCACGCCTTTTGTTCCCAGTTGGACACTTCTTATGGAGAACAGTCTTTTTCATCGCATAATTATTAACCCTTTCATGGCCAAGGGTCATTGCACTTTAAACAATAATATCTTTGTAACCGCTTTGAATATCACAACTATTTTTACGTTTGTTTTTTTTTCTACAAAACTTATGATGCGTTCATGTTCTAGATTAGTTTAATTCAGTGTTTCTAATTTTCATTATGAGCAGACAAATCACAAAAAATGTGAAAAAATACTTTTGTATTTTTTTAATATATATTTATCTTGCGCTATCTCTATATATCGCTATATATCTCTCTATCATTCTCTATATCGCTCTATCTCTCTCTATATCGCTCTATCTCTCTCTCTCTATATATATATATATATATATATATATATATCCACACACACACTGTAGAGCTATGTAACAATTAGTCTTCTCTCTCCGTCACCCTGGATCGCTGTGAAGTGGGCTATATACATACGACCGTGAAAGAAATAGCCGTCAGCAATGGATCAACTGTCAGTTTTTCATGGCTGTTTTGCATCAATGCATCTCAAAATTTGAATCTATTTCCTGGCCGTCTGACGGTTTTTAACCGGCATTTGCTATCCGTTTTTCATGGATCTTAAAAAAAAATTATACATTTTATTCGTTAGGGTTTTTTGTCCCAACCCCCTGAAAACACCACAGTTCCCATGTACATAGTGACGCAACACCACTGTAGATAGTGATAGTGCCACAGTTCTCTTGTAGATGATGTCCATATAGTGCCACACACAGTGCCCATGTTGATAGTGCCACTGTCCCCTGTAGGTAGTGCCAATATGCCACAGTGCCCATATAGGTAGTGCCACACCTCCTGTATTTAGTCCCCTCTGTATTTGGTACCACCCCTGCTGTACATAGCGCCACCCCCCCCTCTGTAATTGGCATCCCCTTCTTGTACATAGCACTACTGTAACTCCCTGTAGGAGCGTAATCCCTCTGGCCGAAGATTCCGCTCCTACAGGAAGCAGCTGATGTCTCTGTCCATATATGCGATCTGACACCGGGGATTCCACTCCTAGAGAGAGACACTAATTCACTATGCAAATGGACAGTGACGTCAGGGTATCTCTCTAGAAGCGGAATCCCCAGCCGGTGCAATTTGACACCGGGGATTCCGCTCTGGTGATGCTATCTACAGCGGGTGGGGGGGGGGTTTGCTATCTGCAGGGGGTGGCACTATCTACAGCGGGGGCTCCCTCTAGGAGGGGAATCCTCGGCGAGAGCGCTGACCGGAGTTTCCGATGTTTGAGGGAGCTTAGGTGGCGCTACCTACAGAGAGTTTTGCGTTACCTACAAGGGGGTTGTGGGTGGCACTATCTACAGTGGGGGGGGGCATGTATTCCGGGGCTCTCAAAGCCCCGGCCGACATGAGAGTACAGCGCTGCTCACCCTGAAGCAGCACTGCACTCATTAAACCCGTTCCAGGCTGTCGACGTTTATACACGTGCTAACTGCACATGGCATCAGCAGTTAGACAGTATATAGCCGTATGGTAGTCGTGAAGGGGTTAATTGATCTTAATCAGATAATTCAGTTGAAGAAAAACTAACAATGACCTCTTTACATTAAACATTCACATTGAGGAGTAACTAAAAGTGATACATACAAACTGATCTTTCTTCTTTTTATATATACTTCACAGAATTTTCTGCTCTAAAATTTTGCATTCACAACAAAAAATGTTTTCAAATGGGAATTTCCCGCTTCTGTACCTTTTTTATTTATTTATTTATTTTTTTTAATCTGACGCATGCCTCAAATAGTCCAGAACTTTACATAAAACTTTACCTCCGTTTTCACAACACTTCATGAATACCGTTATCAAACAAACTAACTTTGGGATAACATCTAGAGAGCTACTGATATGTTAATCATTGTACAAACACCAGTTCAATACTTGGGGAGAAAACTATTCCCCTGTCACTACACACAACTTAACTGAAAATTTTCCGTATTCTTTGCAGTGGGGAAGATACTGGCCAGGTTTCAGGCCACCCTGAGAACAGGTCTACACATACGAGCACATTTTCACACACACCTACCTCGGGTAGTTGTATGTTCTGCAGTCGCTGGAACGGGTAATCTGGCTGGGTGCACTTTAAATAGGTACCTTTGCTGCTGCTACAAACCAGCATTATTAAATCCATGGACAAGCCAATTTGCTGACACCTGCTGCACATACTCTCTTTTGCCAGGTATGTCATCTCTTACGCTCTCAATTGGCTAACCCGATGAGCCAACAAAGTCCCTTATGCCAATGGGCCCATAATCGTGGGCGATGCCAAAAGCGTACCTAGAGTCAGTGTAAATGTCGGCCGTCTTACCTTTTGCCTGATTACAATCCTCAGCGAGCACCTCCAGCTCCGCTCCTTGAACAGAACAAGAAGGTGAGAGTGGTCTCTGGATGATTTACCTCGTGCACGAGATCGTGACTACCATGTATCCTGTCTTGTACATACTATATATGATGAAGTAGCTCTAGATTACAAATTTACATTGAAAACCCATGTTTCATATAGATATTTCAAAAGGTTGGAGTTCTATTTTTCCACATTCATCTGATAATCCAGAACACTTGTAAATCCCACCCCCATCAGGTCCTGTAAATGCCTGATTAACACCACAAACAAAAATGATTTTACTAAAATCTGGCATAAAATTAACAATGTTCAGACAATTTTCACCTCCTTCCCATCTAAATCTGTAAAGCCTCATCTGTGGGTGACGTCACCTCGGCAGATTTGCTGGAGGGGGATGGTCTCTTACACAATAGCTCATATTGGGGGGAGACTACAGCACAGCATACCCAGTGCCATATTTACCATTCTGGAAGGATCTGAGAACCATCTACACAGAAAAACTCCGTCTGGGTTGCTATCAAAATCTGGGTTACTCTCATACACGTTTTGTAGACCACCATGATCCAAATGAATTCAAAACAAATAATTTTCGGGTCGGCCGTGATTTTCAGGTCGGCCGGCCACGGAGTGACCGCTGAGAGCCGCCCTCAAATCGCGGGCCGTGCACATGGCTGCGGCCATTATTTTCAATGAGCCCGGACCGCAGAACACGGCCATAATAAGACATGCCCGTTCTTTCTTCGGTGCGGGCTCCTGGGCCATGCACAGACCGTGAAAACCACGGTCGTGTGCATGGCCCCATAGGAATGAATGGGGCCGCAATTCTCACGTGGATTTTCGGGGGAATTGCGGATGCAAAAGCACGTTTGTGTGCTTGAGGCCTTAGGCAGTACTATAGCACTTGGTTACATGTGTAAATACAAAAATAACAATTGTAATTCTTTATCCAGTAAATCAGAAATGTAACTAATATATCTAATAAATATATATAATATTAATTACTGCAACCCAATAAACTAGATGTGGGAGTAGGGAACAAGTGGGGTACATACATTTTCAAGACCCCGTGTCTCACAATATCTGTATTTTAATTCATTTGAATTAACTTCAAACCATTACAAAGTTAAATCTTATCAGATCATAACACATGACTATGCAGCGTAGCGAAACACGGTCCAGCAGTCCATATTTTGTATCTTTTATGCAGACAAATTTAGCTTGCTGTAATATTTTACTCCCTCTGTGTACTTACGGACAACAGCGCATATGTAGAGATAAAACACATTACTTTAAGAACTGATTACATTTATAGCTCTAATTATTTAACCCCATACACAAGACGCTAAAATTTTTACACCGTACTGCTGTTTAACCTCTTCCCGTGCTACGCCGCAATAGTACGTCCTGCAGCGGGGTTAGTTCCCGCATCCAGACGTACTATTGCGGAGTAGTTCCCGGCGCACACTGTCCTAACGGACAGTGTCCGGGAGGTCAGCTGTCCCGGACAGCTGACACTCCAGCCTTGCCGGTTAGCGGACCATCGCCGCTGATTTCGGCAATTAACCCCATAAATGCGGCGATGGATTGCCGTCGACGCATTTAAGGGGTTTGAAGCACATCGGCAGCCCCCACGAAGTGATCGTGGGGGCTACCGATGCTTGTCACGGCAATCGGAGGTCAGACAATTCCCTCCGGGTTGCCATGTACGGAAGCCTCGGAGGAGCAGCCTCCACCGGTCCTCCGAGGCTTCCTGACAGTGTGACTGTCACGTCACAATGACAGTTAGAATACATTACACTACGTGTGTAGTGTAATGTACTCTAGCAGCGATCAAAGCTGCAAGTCTAAGTGTCCCCTAGTGGGACAAGTGAAAAAAGTAAAAAAAAGAATAAAAATGTTTTAAAAAAAGTGTAAAAATAAGTTATAAGTTTTATATAAACAAGCACTGCATTTTTTTCCTATAAGTCTTTCATTATAGGAAAAAAATGAACACGTTAAAAAAAGTGCACATATTTGGTATCCCCGCGTTCGTAACGACCCCAACTATAAAACTATAATGTTATTTTTCCCGCACGATGAACACCCTAAAAAAAATCAAAAAACGACACCAGAATCGCTATTTTTTGGTCACCACCCCTCCCAAAATAGAGAATAAAAAGTGATCAAAAAGTCGCATGTACCCGAAAATAATACCGATAAAAACTACAACCCGTCCCGCAAAAAACAAGCCCTTACACAGCTTTTTTGACTGAAAAATAAAAAAAGTTACGGCTCTCAGAATATGGTGACACAGAAAATAAATTATTTTATAAAAAAAGTGATTTTATTGCGCAAACGCTGCAAAACGTAAAAAAAACCCTATATACATATGGTATCGCCGTAATCGTACCGACCCGCAGAATAAAATATAATGGTCATTTATAGTGCACGGTGAACGCCGCAAAAATTGAACTAAAAAACATTGTCAGAATTGCTTGTTTTTGGTCACCCGGCTTGCAAAAAAATGTAATAAGTGATCAAAAAAATCGCATGTACCCCAAAATGGTACCAATGAAAAGTACAGATTGTCCCGCAACAAATAAGCCCTCACGCAGCTCCGGTGGTGAAAAAATAAAGAAGTTCTGGCTCCCTGGAATATAGCGATGCAAAATGTGCATTGTTTTCTAAAAGCGGGTAACATCCCACACCATTTATCAGTGGGACACCGGCCACAGATCTATGAATTATTATTTCTTTACCGCATTTTTATACCCTCTTATTATGCCCTGATGTTATCCGCACAGATTACATATGCCCCCACATTATAAACTGAAATAACAGCAAAACCCCAAACAGAAAAACTACCAAGCAAAATCTGCGCTCCATAGCAAAATGGCGTCCCTCCCTTCTGAGCCCTGCAACGTGCCCAAACAGCTGTTTGCGTCCACATATATGGCATCGCGATACCCAGGAGAACATGGTTTAACATTTTATGAGGTATTTATCTTCAGTGGCACAAACTGGGCACAACATATTATGCACTAAAATGGCATATCAGTGGAAAATTGCACTATTCACACCATCCGCTGTGCATTAACCCCTTTGAGCACTATGACTTAATAGCACGTCATGGTGCGGGGGTGATGTATGGAGCGGGTGTCGGCTGTGAATTACAGCTGACACCCGGGACTAACAGACAGGAACAGCGATCGCGCTGTTACAGGAGTCTGTAAAAATAACAATATACTGCAATACATTAGTATTGCAGCATATTTATTGTACCCGCGAACCAATGATCGATGGTACAAGTCCCCTAAGGGGACTAATAAAATGTGTAGAAGAATTAGTTATTAGTAGTGAGAAAGAAAAAAGTTTAGTTAAAAAAAAAAAAACCTTTTCCCATTTTTCTTCAAAAGTAATGTAAAAAAATAAACAGAATTGTTATCGCTACGTCCGTAAAAGGCCGAACTATTACAATATACCATTATTTAACTCGCACGGTGAAGACCGTAAAAAACTTAAATAATTTAAACCACCAAAATTGCTGTAGTTTTCGTTTTTACCGCACGGCGAAAGCTTTAAAAACGAAAACCCCAAAAAATGGAATCAGATTTTCTTCCTATATTTTCCTATTTTTTTTCAGTTTCCCAGTACTTTTTAGTACATGGTACCAATAGAAATAAGCCCTCACGCTGCTCTACTGACGGAAAAAGAAAAAAGTTATGGCTCTTGGAAGGCGGGTAGTGAAAAACGAAAATAAGAAAGCAAAAAATGGATCAGTCCTGAAAGGGTTACTTCATTTCTAATGAAAAAAATGTATGACCCCATGTGGGGTATTTCCGTACCCGGGAGAAATAGCTTTACAAAAATTGGTTGTTTATTTCTCCTTTATCCCTTGTGAAAATAAGAAAATTCAACATTTTAGTGGAAAAAAATTGTGATATTAATTCTCTCCGCCTAATTCTAATAAATTCTGCAAAAGACCCGTGGAGTCTAAATGCTCACTATACCCCTAGAAAAATTCCTTGAGGGGTGTTTCCAAAATGGGGTAACTTGGGGGGCTTCCACTGTTTTGGTCCCTCCAGGGCGTTGCAAAGGCGGCATGGCACCGAAAAACAATCCAGCAAAATCCGTGCTCCAAAATCCAAATGGCGCTACTTCCCTTCTGAGCGCTGCCATGGGTCCAATCAGCAGTTTATTACCACATATGGGGTATTGCCGTAATCAGGAGAAAATGCTTTACAAATGTTGTGGTTCTTTTTTCCTTTATTCCTTGTAAAAATTTCACATTTCTATGCTTTTTCAGAAAAAAAGTTGATTTTCATTTTCACTGCCTAATTCCACTAAATTCTGCAAAAAACCTGTGTGGTCAAAATGCTAACTATACCCCTAGATAAATTCCTTGAGAGGTGTAGTTTCCAAAATGGGGTCACTTTTGGGGGGTTTCCCCTGTTTTGGTCTCTCCAGGGCTTTGCAAACGCGACATGGAACCGAAAACCAATCCAGCAAAATCCGTGCTCCAAAATCCAAATGGCGCTCCTTCCCTTCTGAGCCTTGCTGTGGGTCCAATCAGCAGTTTATTACCACATATGGGATATTGTCGTAATCGGGAGACATATGTTGGGGTGCATTTTCTATATTATCTCTTGTAAATATTAAAAATGTCTAAGTTTTTTCAGAAAAAAGTAGATTTTCATTTTTACAGACTAATTCTGATAAATTTAGCGAAAAACTTGTGCGTCAAAATGCTAACTATACACCTAGATAAATTCCTTGAGGGGTGTAGTTTCCAAAATGGAGTAACCTTTGGGGTGTTTCCACTGTTTTGGCACCACAAGACCTCTTAAAACCTGACAAGGTGCCTAAAATATATTCTAAAAAAAAGGAGGCCCAAAATCCACTTGGTGCTCCTTTGCTTCTGAGGCTGGTGCTTCAGTCCATTATCACACTAAGGCCACATGTGGGATATTTCTAAAAACGGCAGAATCTGGGCAATGAAATATTGAGTTTCTCTGGTAAAACCTTCTGTGTTACAAAAAAAAATGTATTAGAAATGAATTTCGGCAAAAAAAAATTAATTTTTAAATTTCACCTCTACTTTGCTTTAATTCCTGTGAAACGCCTAAAGGGTTAAAACACTGTGAATGCTGATTCCAATACCTTGAGGGGTGCAGTTTTCAAAATGGGGTGACTTCTGGCGATTTTTCTAATATACAAGGCCCTCAAAGCCACCTCAGAACTGAACTGGTCCCTGAACAAATAGCCTTTTGAAATTTTCTTAAAAATATATGAGATTGCTGCTAAGGGTATGTGCACACACACTAATTACGTCCATAATTGACGGATGTATTTCGGCCGCAAGTCCCGGACCGAACACAGTGCAGGGAGCCGGGCTCCTAGCATCATACTTATGTACGACTCTAGGAGTCCCTGCCTCCCCGTGGAACTACTGTCCCGTACTGAAAACATGATTACAGTACGGGACAGTTGTCCTGCAGCGAGGCAGGGACTCCTAGCATCGTACATAAGTATGATGCTAGGAGCCCGGCTCCCTGCAGTGTGTTCGGTCCGGTACTTGCGGCCGAAATACGTCCGTCAATTACGGACGTAATTAGTGTGTGTGCACATACCCTAAAGTTCTAAGCCTTGTAACGTCCTAGAAAAAGAAAAGGATGTTCAAAAAATGATGCAATCATAATGCAGACATATGGGAAATGTTAACTAGTAACTATTTTGTGTGGTATTACTATCTGTTTTACAAGCAGATACGTTTAAATTTAGAAAAATGCTAATTTTTGCAATTTTTTTCTAAATTGTGGTGTATTTCATAAATAAATACCAAAATTATCGACAAAATTTTTTCACTAACAAAGTACAACATGTCACGAGAAAACAATCTCAGAATCGCTTGGATAGGTAAAAGCATTCCAACGTTATTACCACATAAAGTAACACATGTCAGATTTGAAAAAATTGGCTGGGTCCTGAAGGCCAAACAGGCTGGGTCTTGAAGGGGTTAAGACAAGAGCATGCAATATAGATCTAAAAATCAATACTTTATTGTGGATACTCAGACTTCACACATGTCACATCACCCCCCCCCCCCCCATCACAATCTACATTAGTCATCATCATCAATTCCTTAAACCCAGCAGTCCGGATTCATTTCCCCGGTCTGTCTGTTCACAAACAGTAATTTATTAGCATCCACACAGCCTACATTTTTTAACAATAAACTCATTTGATCACATATATCATCCTCCCCACTCAACCATTCACTCTGTGGGTTGTAATCTAGGGCTTTGCTATGTATGTTGGTGATGATTTCTTTAGGGGCCCTGGGTCTGCGCCAATACCAATCTCCACTCTAATTTGTGTAGGTAGTTATACTGCTACACAGATGTGTCATTCATTTAACACACGTTATTTTACAACGGTATTCAATCCGTTGGTCTAATGATAAACTACAATAGACTTATTTGGCTGTTATGCTACAACAAAATCTATATGCCTTATTATCAAATGCGTGCTAGAAATCCGTCTGTACTGATTCCTACCTTCTGCCAGTCTAACAATGCATACAACTGGTGGTTTTTAAGGACCCTTACACATAAGGTTACAAGCTAGCAGTGTGCTTGGAACGTATAAATTGTTACTCAATCCAACATTCAAAGTTTTCTCTATTGCACTGGGTAACGGTACATACACACTTATCACAAGCAATCCCATATATATCTATTTGACCATTACAATCCTGACAAAGGACCTGATTATTACGGGACACCTTTTCAGTTGTTATAGCGTCTTTCTTACCCTGTTTATCACAATTTATTTTGCTGTACATCACACTATGGGGCTTTCCCTGTCGCTCTGCTCTCTAAGTTCTCTATCAGGACTACCACAGAAGTCCTGATGACACTACTGGATATCACCTCTGAATATCCAACTTTTCTGTCCCAGGCTCTCTGCTATAAAAGCGCATTCTGTCTCCACGACTCTCTGTATATTATAGGTCTGTTGTAAATTTCATTTATTATTTGGCTGTTGTGTAGAAACTGTTAAGGATTAAGGGGAATGTTATCCTGTTGCCTGGTTGTTCTGAAAGAGCTGAGTGTCAGGGATGCCTCACTCGGCAACTGTCCGAATAGTCTATTCAGCAAGAAATAAATGCTGGAAATAGATCACTCTGTGTGTAATGAATCTGTACAATATGATTTCACTTTTTGAATTGAATCACTGAAATAAATAAACTTTTTGATATTCTAATTCATTGAGAAGGACTAGTACAGGGGTCAAACTCAGCCAAGTAAGTGGGCCACATATAGAAAAAATGTGTAGTTGACGGGCCGCATTACTTTCAAATTTGATACATTACAAAATTATTGTTAGTCAATTAGTTATTTGAACTACTAGAACGCTATATTACTATAATACTACATTACTATAATAATATGCTAGGTTTAAACTTGACAGTGAATAGACATCACTACCAGCCAGGACGCGATGTCTATTCACAATCCTGACACTTCTGTAGTGTTTGTGTGAGATTTACAGCAAGACAAGCGTAATCTCGTTTTAAATTGACAGGTTACATCGTAATCTCGCGAGATAACGCTTGCCTTGCTGTAAATCTCACACAAACGCTACAGAAGTGTCAGGATTGTGAATAGACATCACTTCCTGGCTTGAGGTAATGTATTTTCACTGTCCGGACACTGCAGTAACGTTAGTGTGTGTATGTGGCTGCACATAGTGATTCAATAAGATCACTATATGCTCTGTAAATGAATGGGGAGAAGTGTATGACGCTGATTGGTCAGCATCATACACTTCTCTCCACAACGCCCACTTGGTCAAAAAGTAAAACACGCCCAGTTGTCCGTTAAGACACTCATTAGCATAAAGCTAAAATAGGTCATAACTCCGTCAAAAAAGATTGTTTTTCTAAATAAAAAACACTGCTGTAATCTACATTACAGCGACGATCACATTATTTACAAGACAGGGCACTTATAATGTGGTGACATAGCCTCTTTAAGTGTCGCTACATGCAGTCCGGCAGCTTAGTTGGCAGACACACAAATGTCAAAATTAGGCAGCCCCTTTTTATATCGTGTACATACTGCCACGGTGCCCTCTGTAGATGCTGCCACGGTGCCCTCTGTAGATGGTGCCCTCTGTAGATGCTGCCAAGGTGCCCTCTGTAGATGCTGCCACATATATACTGCCTTATATGGACAGCGATGTCAGGGGATTCCAGAGTCGCAGAGCCTATGCTAGCTCTCTGCCCGGGACTCCGCTCTGGGGAAGACCATGACAAAACTGTCCATATATGGACAGCGATGTCGGGGGATTCCACTGAATACCGGAGCAGGGCCTATAGTAGCGGCTCTGTGTCCCGTGGGCCGCAGATGTCCGCCTCAGGGGCCGCATGCGGGCCGTGTGCATGAGACCCCTGGACTAGTATATAACTTTATTTAAATGTATTTAACTTTGTTTTACTAGTCCCCTTAATGATTGTTAGATCGCTTGCGTGATATACCGCAGTATATTGTTATACTAAGGCAGGGCTTCATAGGCGTACAAGGATGGCAGACCTGGGGGCCTTCATCAGGCTGCCATGCCAGCCATTGGCACCCTGCAATCGCGCCGGGTGGGCTATGGCCCGTCAGAGGGGGGCCGCCCCCGTTTCTAACCACTTAGATCCCGCTCGTTGCACTAAAGTGCCGGCTGTTAGACACTCGTTCTATGGAGCAGACTCAGCCCGTGAGCCCGCTCCATACACACCCCCCCCCCCACACGACCTGAGCCGTATATATACGGTGAATGTCGGAAAGGGGTTAATCATTAAATTCATTGTTTCCTTCAGTCCTATTCCCACAGGTGTATAAAATCAAGCAAGTCGCAATGCAGTTGCCTGTACTGACATCTGTGATAGAATGGGTCAGTGTATAGAGATCACTGAACCCCAGCGCGGTCCTGTAATAGGTTGTCACCGCTGCAAAAAGTTGCTTCTGGAAATGTCTTCCCTCCTAGATATTCCACCATTAACGGAGTGTGGAATTATTGTAAAGTGGAAGCGTTAGGATTTACAGCAACTCGGGCACGAAGTGACAGACCACGTAAAGTTACAGAGCGTTCACTTAGTGTTGAGGAGCATAGTGCAGAAAAGTCACCAGCGCTCTTCTGACTGGATTTCCCGCAATGAAATCCGTTGTGGAAAATCCGCAGTGTGTGCGGTGTGTGTGTGTGTGTGTGTGTGTGTGTGTGTGTGTGTGTGTGTGTGTTCCTATCCAAAATGCTGCCACGACACCAAGAGAGAGCCTGTGAGTACTGCTTCCCCCGCCCACACAGAATGATTGACAGCTTTTCCTTTGTGATCCTGCTCATAAAATCTGAAGGTGTGACAGACGTTCCTGTTGGAGCCGATGCCTGAGCTCCAAACACATGTTCCTTTGCTTTACCTCCTGACTGTGAAGCATATGTAAGGAGTGATGCTGGTAGTGGTTTAAATCAGCACTATTTTACACACTTGTGCGTATTTGTGGGGAGGCTTAGGGTATGGTCTCATGTAGCAGCTCATCAAGTTTGTCTCACTTGCATTGGCCAATGCAAGTCTAGAAGGTTTTTGTTGGGTATTACCGGCACATTCATGCTGCCATTAGCCAGCACATGCGGTCATAAATTCGCCCGCATGTGCCTGCCCTTACATAGGACAGTACCCCAAGGCTAGTGCTATACCTAGAATTTTACCGCTCGCTACAAAAATATCGCTGTCTATAGTAATGCATTTGACTACTACTACTAAACACACTATTTATTGGACTACAAAAAATCGGTGTGATAAATCGCTGTCCTAAAAAATGCATTGAGTAGCTTGAAAATCTCTTCAAAATCGCTCCAATCAAGTGATTTGCTAGCAATTTTTTTATTTTATTTTATTTTTTTAAATCACTGTCTACTAAGATTTCAGAGCTACTTACTTGACTGGAGGAATTTTTAAAGAGATTTTCAATCTACTCAGAGCATTTTTATGGACAACGATATCACATTTGTAGTGTGAGAAATACTCTTTGTGTAGCCCTAGTCTACTGAATTCCTGTGGACAGTGATTGTTTTTTCCTAGTGAGCAAAAAAAAGTTTGTCTAGGCCCAGCCTTATTCATGATAAGAACAAATCATATTCTGTGAAATGTTTCAGAATTATATTGTGGAGGATGGTCAGTCGTACCAGTATGTTACTGCCAGTCCTCAATCTCCGCCAGTGTGCTAGGCCAGTAGATCGCAAAGCTAAGATATACACTGATCCAGTCAGAACAGTAAAACCACCTCCCTAATATTGTGTAGGTGTCGCCAAAACCGCTTTGACCCATTGAGACGTGGAGACCACAATACCTATGAAGGTTCCTGTGGTATCTGGCCCAAGTTGTTAGCAGATACTTGAAGTCTTATAAGTTATGAGGTGGGTCTTCTATGGATCTGAGTCTTCTCCAGCACATCCCACAGATGATCGATCAGATTAGGGTCTGAGGAGTTTGGAGGCCAAGTCAACACCTCATGTTCCGAAGACCGTTTCTGAACAACTTTTGCGCTGTGGCGGGGTACATTATTCTGCTGAGAGAAGCCACGGTTATTAGAGAATACTGTTGCCATGAAGGGGTGTACTTGTCTGACACGTACCACCTACCTAAACATTGTTACAAATAACATCCACATAAATACCAGGACCCAATGTTTTCCAGCAGAACATTTCCCAGAGCATCACACTGCCTCCGCCGGCTTGTCGTCTTCTCATAGTGCATCCTGGTGCCACCTCTTCCCCGGTAAGCAACAGACATGCGCCAGGATGTTCAGATGATGTAAAAGTAATGCGTAATTTATTAGACCAGGCCACCTTCTTCCAATTCTCCATGGTTCAGTTCTGATACTTGCGTGCCTATTGTATGCTCATTTTTCAGTGCACAGGGGTCAGTATTGGAACTCTGTCTGGTCTATGAATCCACATATGCAATAAGCTGCAATACTCTGTATCTCTGTAAAACCGCAGATAAACTAGGGTAATTCTGAAGGGAAAATTTGCACTCAATATTGCATTTTTTGATGCAGACCACACATTTTGATGAAACTAGTGCGGATTATCGGCTGCGGATATTGTGTGTGGTGTGTGGTTTTTTTTTGTGTTTTTTATAAAATTGTCAGACAAAATTCTGAGACGTAAATGCAACATAACTTAACATGCCGCATCACAGTTTAACTAAACAAAATGATGCAACGTCTATATGAGATTACCTGAAATCTTATTTATTTATCTGGTACTGTATTACGCTGAGGATTTGCTTCAGGGAGATCTGCGTAGCAAATGCTTCATGTGCATGTAGCCTCCCTGATGGTGCTGTTATGGGTTAACGGAAAACCAATTACTAGTAAATAATTAAAGATATACAATTTTTATTTTTCCCAGAACAGCACCAGGGAAAAAACTTGGGTTATATAAATGTAGAGCTTTTTCCAACACTTCAGTGGTTTTCCATTCCTTGTGGAGAGGAAACTTGGAGTAGATGCTTTCCATACTACAGATACTTTAAAAAATTGGGCTTGTTCAGCTTGCAAAAAAGACACCTTGGAGATATACTTATACATGTTAATAAGATCATGTGTGGTCAATACAAAGAACTGGCACATACTCTGTTCTTTACAAAGTACCAGGGGACATTCATTGCTTGTGGAAGAAAGAAGTTTCAAACAGCAATATAGGAAAAGGTTCTTTACAGTTAGAGTAGTCAAACTATGGAACACCCCCTATCCCAAGAGGTAGTAATGGTAGTAATTTCCTGACGAATGGCATTGATGGTTATAACTAATCTAGCAATAAAAGACGTGTAATTGATTGAGAAAGGTTGAGCTTGATGGAGCTGTGTCCTTTTTCAAACTACGTAACTTTAATAAAATATGACGGCCTTCACCGTAGCTTCCTTCTCTTATATTTTAGATTTCCCGAACTAGCAGAGGTGTAATCGTTCCAGGGCGAAGCCCTGGCACATTTTTCGATTGACCGGGCCCTCTTAAAAGTGGCCCCACTGTACCCTTCAGCTTTCAACTGTGTGCGCATTCTCAGGGTATATTTGAATACTGTGATGGAGTAGGGAGCAGTCAGTGCCCCGCCATTCCCTCTGGTAGGCCGCATTAGGACTGTTGCTTATAAGACGCTGGGACCTTGGGACAAGTGGTGAGCACCACAACATTGCAACTCAGCCCCTGATAAATAAACAACATAGAATTGGAAATGTTGAGAGAAGTGCCTGATATATAGACAGACATACAGTAGTATTGTATTTAGTCACTGTGTGTTTGTGTCTCCCACAGATAGATCCATTTGGGGAAATTCACCAGAGAGATGTCCCAGTCCTCTGTATTCCCAGGACTGTCCAGAGGAAAATCACAATGTCCCAGAGAATCATCAGGTAGATGCTGCTAAAGTCTCACCAAAATAATACCATAAAGTAGTTGAATTCAAGTTCATTATAGATAATTTTTTTTCTCTTGTCTGTTTAGGGTGAAAATCTGATTAATATTAAGGTTGAAGTTATAGATGAAGCAGAAGAGGCGACGGACTTAAGGGCTGATCAGCAATGTAAGGAGCGGGAGACTTTCATTGCTTCTGAAAGAAAAGCCCTGTTTTAAAGAGGCTCTGTCACCACATTATAAGTGGCCTATCTTCTATATAAGAAGATCGGCGCTATAATGTAGGTGACAGTAATGCTTTTTATTTAGAAAAACGATTTATTTTAAACCACTTTATGAGCGATTTTTAGCTTTATGCTAATGAGTTTCTTAATGCCCAAGTGGGCGTGTTTTTACTTTAGACCAAGTGGGCGTTGTACAATCAGCTTCATACACTTCTTTCCATTCATTTACAATGCACTAGTGATATAGTTACATCGTTATGTGTAGCTACATACACTAACATTACTGCAGTGTCCTGATACTGAATATACATCACAACCAGCCTGGACGTGATGTTTATTCAGAATCCTGACACTTCTGAATCTTTTCTGTGAGATTCCAGCAAGGCAAACGTAATCTCACGAGATTACAATCACCTGTCATTTCAAACGAGATTATGCTTGCCTTGCTGGAATCTCACAGAAAATATTCAGAAGTGTCAGGATTCTGAACAAATATCACGTCCAGGCTGGTAGTGATGTATATTCATTATCAGGACACTGCAGTAATGTTAGTGTTTGTGTATGTGGCTGCACATAGCGATATAACTATATCGCTAGTGCAGTGTAAATGAATGGAGAGAAGTGCATGATGCTGATTGGTCAGTGTCATACACTCCTCCGTACAATGCCCACTTGGTCTAAAGTAAAACACGCCCACTTTGGCATTAAGAAACTCATTAGCATAAAGCTGAAAATCGCTCATAAAGTGGTTTAAAATAGATCGCTTTTCTAAATAAAAAGTATTACTGTTACCTACATTACAGCGCCGATCTCCTTATATAGGAGATAGGGCACTTATAATGTGGTGACAGAGCCTCTTTAAGGGTCAACTACATATTCCTACCATCATCTGATCATCACATGCTAACAATTTTTCCTTGAGGTCCATATCGGCAGCACCAATGAGGATTTTATCCTCCGTATTAATTAACTAATTATTTAATTAGGCACCCTACATAGGATATCCATATTGTATTTTTTTCTCTACTGTCTTCCTTGGAAGGTCAGACAGTGAAGATTCAGGATATGTTGAAGTTTTTTTTCTTCTTTCTTTTCCATGTTCTGGGTTTTCTGTACCATCTCGCGTACACCTGGGTCCAGGTGTATGTGGGTTGGCTTTTTCTGACCCCGTGGATCGGCGTATTGATAGTGCTTTCCGATGAGAGTACCTTTCTGCTTCAGCCCAAACCAAGGTTGCCCTATCCTCATAAGTCGTTGCTAAAAACCGGTCATAGCTACTCCAGATGGAGAAGGACATCGACAATGGGGTGCCTAGAGAAGATATACCTAAATCTTTTAGCATCTGATTTATTTATTTATTTTTGCTCTCTGCAGCAATCCAGCAAGTGAGATTTGCATCTCGTAATATTGCTTTCTCCTCTGCTAGGAGAAGAGCTCTGTGAATTGAACAATGAGGGTGGATTCTCACTCAAAGAATTCTTTGTGCCATGTAGCATCAGCCTAATAGGCTTTTTGGGCCAGAGTTAGACTCCGAGATGGAGAACCTGTCGAACAAAAGGGGGATATCCCTTCCACAGACGTAAATTTAAGTGGAGGTCTAGGTTTTGTTGCTCATCGAGAAACTTTGGATCAAGTAAACGGGTAAGAGGAGGTAATTCATCTTTCGGTGTCCAGAGATCAGGCTACAGATGTTTCTGGAGTTCGGGGTAGGGGCAACCCGTCTTCTAGGAAAAAGCTGAATTTCTGACAACAAGAAAATTCCTGTGGGAGGGAGACTATCCTATGTCTGCCACCAATGGTTGTCATCCATAAAAGATCTTTGGGTTCTGAACACCATAAATTGCGGCTACTGAATAGATTTCTCCTCCAGACAGGTATTTCTCCTCCCCAGAATTCTCCCACGAAAAAAAAGTCGTCCTAAAAAGGTCAATTTAGGACTCCCATAGATATGAGGGTTATAGAAGAAATGTCAACCCCTGACATAGGGAGTGGTGTTTTCTCGTGGGTGTTTCTTGTGTCGAAGACAGAGAACCATTCGATAACCTTAATCGACTTGCGGTCCCTAAACGTGTATCCACAAGAAGAATGGAGATAGTTCGGTCTGCGCACTTCTAGACAAGGGAGATTTCTTTGCCACCATAGGCTCGAAGGATGTGTATTTGTACATCCCCATCCATCTAGACCACAGAAGATTTCTGCATATTGCTGTGTGGATAAAAGGAGAGCTGCATCTTCTCCAATTCACCTTGCTCCAATTCAAAATTATATCGGCCCCACACACCTTCATAAAGAGTGTTGTCGCAGACCGATTGAATCGCGATCTTCCTTTACTGGTTTGAGAAGAAGAGATTATGATTGTTCCCTACCTAAACGACTGGCTTGTGAAGGCCAGATCTGCAGAGGTTTTTAAGGCACGTCTGCACACAATATTTAACTACATTGGGTCTCTATTGGCAGAAATGGGATCTTTCTCTTGTCCTTGACGAGCTTTATACCACCTTTTAAACCCTTGCAGGAGATTGACCTGAAACATCTAGATATCAAGGTCTGTTTCCTGGTGGATAAAATGTCACTGAAACGTGTTAGTGAGATACAGGCATTGGACGCTGCTGACCCTTATCCATTTTCATCCCAAAGGTGCTTTCATTGCAGAATATTAACCAGCAGATTGAACTGCCTGTCTTCTATCCAAATCCCTCCTCAGAGGAAGAGAATAAACTCCATTCCTTGTATGTTGATCGAGCTTTGGAAGTCTGTGAATAGGAGGTCGGATTATCTTTTCTTCTCCCATGACTGAAGAAGCCAGAAGGTCTCTAGAGTAACTGTGACCAGATGTCTATGGGAAGAGATTACCATCTGCTATAGCCAAGCAGGTCTTCAGGCCCCACGACCTATTAGAGTCCATTGCACTCGGGCAGTTGCCACGTCTCGGGCCAAAAGAAATCATGTTCCACTTGACCAAATCTGCAGGACACCTCATACTTTTATAAATCATTACAGACTAGACATCAGAAGAGCTGGGGAAGCAGCCTTTGGTCGAGTGGTGTTAAAATCTGTGTTTAATAGTAACCCACCCCAAGTTGATTATTTGCTAAATTCCCATTCCCAGCACTGCTGTTCTGCCCAATAAAGGTTGTGATTTTTTTGTTCAGCAAGCTTTGAGTTTGGACATTGCTTGATAGTACACAATGTGGCTAATGGATATCCTATATAGGGTGCCTAATTAAATAGTTAATTGATACTGTCTGTCCTATTTTCCAAGCAGGACAAATTCCCCATTTGTCCTGCTTGGACTAAAGGAACGGGAATTTACAGTTAGTAGAAATGACACTTTTCTGTCGCTGTGTGTGTGTGTTTCCTACAGATGGATATAGTAGGAGAAATCTACCAGAGAGATGTCCCAGTCTTCTGTATTCCGAGGACTGTCCAGAGGAAAATCACAATGTCCCAGAGAATCATCAGGTAGATGAAGCTGAGTCCTATACCAGATCTATATAGGGGGTGTGGAGCTTTTTGGCTCTGCGGTCTTAGATGTGGTCATAGATTTTGGTGGTTTCTTATGTTGGTCTGTTAGATTCTTCTCACACTCTGATGTATTGTACTGAATTGTCACATATGTGAAATCAGGGGGAAGATCTGACTGATATTAAATTCGAGGTTGAATCAGAAGAGCGGATGAGAGGCGATCAACAGTGTATGAGTGACGTGGAGGAGGAAATTCCAGGAGGTGTTACCACAGGTCCGTAATAATGAATTTACAAAGTGAATACCGAGGTTTCTTAATGTTTCTTAATGTTTCTTAAGGTTTCTCCTTAGTTCTACGTTACAGTAATACTTCTGCACTCTGTATAACCCATTGCCTGGACCTGAGGGAGCTTTGACTGCACATAGAAGTTCTCTACAAGGTGTTCTATGAATCCAGTCATGCATTAGGCTTAACATCAGTTTTTTGGGGGCACCAGCTGCAATTCATACCTGAACAAATGTCAGAACTGAGAGAACTCCATTTAACCCTCATCCAGACATCCTCCATTTACTGCTTTATAAGATGAGTGTGTTGGCTGTAAGTTACAGTCGACACTTCAGTGCAATGAGCAGGATCCTGCTTGTTTAACCCATTAGAGGCCATGGTCAATAGCGACTGCGGCATCTTATCTGTTAGAAATAGTGGGCAGATCCCTCTGATGCCCCATTTCCCCCCACTCCACATAATCGCTGGGTTTTGATGGTTAATGTAGGCCCCCAGATCTGCCATCTTTGTGCTCCTATTAAACCCTGCCAGAAGTACAGCTTAACGATATTCTGCAATACATTAGTATTGCAGTATATCGTTGAAGCAATTTAAGTCCCCTAGGGCAGGGCTTCTGTTGACACAATCCTGGCCAAAATATGTTAGACTGAAGTTTTAGATGGGTGTGTCAACAGACACTTGTCAATAAACATATCCAAATCCCTTAGTTATATCGATATATCGGAGAGAAGTAAGACCGAGACTACTTTGTAAACCCAAATATCCTCCTCTGCTTTATTGACAGAATGTAATTACAATAATATCTTTCAAAAGGGGATTAGGCTTGAGCTCAGCCAATCGCGTACAACGGGGAGTTGGTCGTGCTGAACCAATCACGAGCAAGAAAGGCTCCTTACATGTAAGGGTATGTTCACACTACCTCTTTTCAGACGTAATGGAGGCGTGTTACGCCTCGAATTACGCCTGAAAAGACAACTCCAATACGTCGGCAAACATCTGCCCATTGCCTGCAATGGGTCTTCCGATGTTCTGTGCAGACGAGCTGTCATTTTACGCGTCGCTGTCAAAATGACGGCTCATCAAAAGAAGTGCAGGACACTTCTTGGGACTTTTTTTGGAGCCGTTTTCTCATAGACTCTATTGAAAACAGCTCCAAAAACGGCCGTAAAAAACGCAGCAAAAAACGTCTCAAATCAGGAGCTGGTTTCCCTTGTAAACAGCTCCGTATTTTCAGACGTATTTTGTTAATCGTGTGAACATACCCTTAGACGAAAATTTCCCATAACATGCAACGTCACCACGACTGATGGGCCATAATGATGCCACAGCTGCAATATCACCAGCCTATTCCTCGTAACAAAAATGGTAAACAAACCGGTTTCCGGACGGTATGAGGCGTCCGGCTCGTTTCTCATAATAAAGAACTGGTAAATATTTCGCTATGTTCTCCATAACAAGGAATACTAAGAAACAAAAACCTATAATTGTTCAGACAATCCCAGCATGAGCTTACTTATTTTAACCCCTTAATGACTGGGCCTGAAAAGGCCTTAATGACCTGCTCAATTTTTCTGTTTTTGCCTCTGCATTTCAGCAGCCATAACTTTTTACATTTTTCAGTGACATGGCTGTATGAGGTCTTGTTTTATGCGGGAGAAGTAGTATTTTTCATTTTTTCACGCAGTTTGGGGATAGGGAAAAAATTATTTTTACCACATGAATATAGGAAAAAGCGTTTCTCGGCAGCGCTTTTTTTTTATCCCGTTCACAGGTTATTACGGTCGTGTAGATACCTAATATGTGTAGGTTTTTGTTTTTATTAAATATATTTTATGCAAAATAATTACTTTTTTTTTTTTAAACCCGTTAAGGGATAACTTTACTTACAACTTTATTTTTTACTTATAATGTGTTAGCATACTCCTGTATGCTAGTTCATTATACTGTGTCACTTTGATACAGGCTGCTGTTAGGGCAGCACATAGTGTGCCCTAACAACAGGCAAAGTGAACAGACAGCCCTGGAGTCCTCTCTAGGTACCTATGGCTGACTGCAGAGGGATTCCCCGGTCTTTAACCCCTTCAAGACACAGCCTGTTTTGACCTTCAGGACACAGCCAATTTTTTCAAATCTGACATGTTTCACTTTATGTGGTAATAACTCCGGAATGCTTTTACCTATCCAAGCGATTCTGAGATTGTTTTCTCGTGACACATTGGACTTTATGTTACTGGCAAAATTTGCTCGATACATTAAGTATTTAATTGTGAAAAACACCAAAATGTAGCGAAAAATTGCAAAAATTTGCATTTTTCTAAATTTATATGTATCGGCTTGTAAGACAGATGGTAATACCACACAAAATTGTTGCTAATTAACATCACCCATATGTCTACTTTAGATTGGCATCGTTTCTTGAACATCCTTTTATTTTTCTATGACATCACAAGGCTTAGAACTTTAGCAGCAATTTCTCACATTTTCAAGAAAATTTCAAAAGGCTATTTTTACAGGGGCCAGTTCAGATGTGAAGTGGATTTTAGGGCCTTATATATTAGAAACCTTCGATAAGTCACCCCATTTTAAAAACTTCACCCCTCAAAGTATTCAAAACAGCATTTAGAAAGTTTCTTAACCCTTTAGATGTTTCACAGGAATTAAGGCAAAGTAGATGTGAAATGTTCAAATTTCTTTTTTTTTTTGCAGAAATTCATTTTTCATCTATTTTTTTTGTAACACAGAAAGTTTTACCAGAGAAACACAACTCAATATCTATTGCCCAGATTCTGCAGTTTTTAGAAATACCCCACATGTGGCCCTAGTGCGGTAATGGACTGAAGCACCGGCCTCAGAAGCAAAGGAGCACCTAGAGGATTTTGGGGCCTCCTTTTTATTAGAAAATATTTTAGGCTCCATGTCAGGTCTGAAAGGCTCTTGCGGCACCAAAACAGTGGTAATTCCCCAAAAGTGACACCATTTTGGAAACTATACCCCTTGAGGAAATTAGGGGTATAGTGAGCATTTTGACGCCGCAGGTTTTTTGCAGAAATTATTGGAAGTAGGCCGTGAAAATGAAAATCTACATTCTTTCAAAGAAAATGTAGGTTTAGCTAATTTTTTCTAATTTCCACAAGGACTAAAAGGAGAAAATGCACCACTACTTTTGTAAAGCAATTTCTCCCGAGTAAAACAATACCCCGCATGTGGTCATAAACGGCTTTTTGGACACACGGCGGAGCTTAGAAGGGAAAGAGCGCCATTTGGCTTTTGGAGCTCAAATTTAGCAGGAATGGTTTGCGGAGACCACGTCGCATTTGCAAAGCCCCTAAGGGACCAAAACAGTGAAAACCCCAAAAAAGTGACTCCATTTAGGAAACTACACCCCTTGAAGAATCCATCTAGGGGTGTAGTGAGCATTTTGAACCCACAGGGGTTTCATAGATTTTATTAGAATTGGGCAGTGAAGATAAAAAAAATCCTTTTTTTCCAATAAGACGTAGCTTTAGCTCAACATTTTTCATTTTCTCAACAAATAAAGGAATAAAAGAACCCCAACATTTGTAAAGCAACTTCTCTGGAGTACGGCAATACCCCATTTGTGGTTATAAACTGCTGTTTGGGCACACGGCAAGGATCAGAAGAGAAGGAGTGCCATTTGGCTTTTGGAGCACAGATTTTGCTGGATTTGTTTCTTGACACCATGTCACTTTTGCAAAGCTCCTAAGGTACCAGTACGCCCCAAAAGTGACTCGATTCACGAAACTACACCCCTTGAGGAATCCATCTAGGGGTGTAGTGAGCATTTTGACCCCACAGGTGTTTCATAGATTTTATTAGAATTGGGCAGTGAAAATAAAAAAAAAACTTTTTCTTCAATAAGACGTAGTTTTAGCTGAAAATGTTTCATATTCTCAACAAATAAATGTAAAAGAGCACCCCAACACTTGTAAAGCAACTTTTCCTGTGTATGACAATACCACATATGTGGTCATAAACTGCTGTTTAGGCACAGAGTAGGGCACAGAAGGGAAGGAGCGCCATTTGGCTTTTGGAGTACAGATTTTGCTGGATTGGTTTCTGGGCGCTATGTCGCATTTGCAAAGTCCCTGTGGGACCAAAACAGTGGATCCCCCCCAGAAGTGACCCCATTTTGGAAACTACACCCCTCAAGGTATTCACCTAGGGGTGTAGTGAGCATATTAACCCCACAGATGATTGGCAGAAATTGGTGTGCACGTGATATTGCAGAGTGAAAATGGTTTTTCAATAGATATGCCAATATGTGGCGCCCAGCTTGTGCCACTGGAGACACACACCCCAAAAATTGTTAAAAGGGTTCTCCCGGGTATGGCGATGCCATATATGTGGAAGTAAACTGCTGTTTGGGCACACTGTAGGGTTCAGAAGGGAGGTAGAGCCATTTGGCTTTTGGAGCGTGGATTTTGCTTGTAGTAGTTTTGTTTGGAGTCTTACTGGTGTTTCCGTTTATAATGTGGGGGCACATGTAAGGCGGGCGGAGTATATAAGGGGCATAGTCAGGTGGTATAGTGGGGTAAAAAAAAACAATAAAATAATCCATAGATGTGTGTTACGCTGTGACACAATCCTTTCTGCACAGGCCGGTGTCGCACTAATAAATGGCCTTTACTTATCCCCCTTTTGGTCCGCACTCCGCACCTTTGAAGTTTGGGGAATTTTGCTGGGAAAGTGTTGTCCTGGTATAATACGGGCACCGTCGCTTCCAGCAGATATGTTTGGGCCCTCCCTTTCCTGGATCCCTAATTTTAGGGGCCTTGATAATTCGCCACTTGAAACAAGAAATGTTCCCCTCGGGCCGGCACAACTGCATATTTTTATTTCCTGGCTTATTGGTGCCTTGACTAATTTAATTTTTTCATAGACGTAGTGGTATGAGGGCTGGTTTTTTTTTGTGTGACGAGCTGTAGTTTTTATTGGTACCATTTTGGGGTACACGCGACTCTTTGATCACTTGTTATCCTTTTTTTTTGGGAGGCAAGGTGACCAAAAAGCAGCAATTCTGGCATATTTTTTTAGTTATTTTTATACAGCGTTCACCATGCGTTATAAATTACATGTTACCTTTATTCTGCAGGTCCATACGATTCCGGTAATACCTCATTTATAGCACTTTTTATGTTTTACAACTTTTTGCACAATAAAATAACTCTTGTAAAGAGAATGGATTTTTTCTGTCGCCAAGTTGTGAGAGCCATAACGGTTTTAAATTTTTCGTCGACGGAGCTGTATGAGGGCTTGTTTTTAGCGAGACGAGTTATAGTTTTTATAGGTACCATTTTTAGGTACATGCGACTTTTTGATCACTTTTTATTTCAATTTTCGGAAGACAAAGTGACCAAAAAATAGCAATTATGTCAGTATTTTTTAGTTATTTTTTTACGGCGTTCACTGTGCGGAATAAATAACATAATATTTTTATAGTTCAGGTCGTTACGGTCGCAGCGTTACCAAATATGTATGGCTTTATTATTTTCTTCAATAATAAATGACTTGATAAGGGAAAAAGGGCGATTGTGTTTTGTGTTATTATTTGAAACTTTTATTGTATTTTTTACAACTTTTATTTTTACTTTTTTGACACTTTTCTTTAGTCCCACTAGGGGACTTGAAGGTCCAACTGTTTGTTTGATGTTCTAATACATTGCACTACCTATGTAGTGCAATGTATTAGAACTGTCAGTTGTTCACTGACAGCAAGCCGATCAGGCTCCGCCTCTGGGCGGGGCCTAATCAGCTTACGTAATGGCAGACAGGAGTCCATTCTTAGGGCTCCTGTTGCCATGGTAGCAGTCGCCAGCCTTGCCATCTCGTGGCAAGGCTGCCGATTTGCTACAAACCTCTAGGATGCAGTGATCACAATGGATCGCTGCATCGAAGGGGTTAATGCCAGGAATCGGAGCTAGCTCCGGTTCCTGGCGATGGATCGGGGTGTCCGCTGTAACATACAGCGGACACCCACTGCTGATGACGCCGGCTCAGCTTCTGAGCTGAGCCGGCGCCATCTTGCCGATGGTACCGGAAGCCTCCTGGGCCCCGCCGACGACGGGGCATAGGAGGATTCCGTTGCTGGCGGACCGGGAGGTAAGCATTAGCCCTCCGATCGCCTTTGCAGCCACCGGCAACCCAGCGATCACGTTGCTGGGGCGCCGGTGGCTATAAACTCCTCACATGCTGCGATCGCTATTCAACGCAGCATGTGAGGGGTTAATCGGTCGGATCGGAGGCTAGCTCCGGTCCTGGCCGATACCTCAGGGTGCCAGCTGTAACATACAGCTGTCACCCGGCGGTGATGTCGCTGGCTCAGCTCCTGAGCCAGCTTCATCTCCATGACGTACAGTTACGTCGAGATGCGGGAACAGTCCATCTCCCATGACGTAACTGTACGTGATTTTGCGGGAAGGGGTTAATCACGTCATCGGGTTTCCAGTGACTAGATCAAAAAGAGGGGTCCCCTTTGATCATGCCTCAGTCACGGACCGCGGCGATCAAAGGGTTAAACAGCTGGGGTTGGAATCTTTTCCGACCCCGGCTGTATTTAGTAGGCTGCTCGAAGATCAGGAGCTGTAAGTTACAGCTCCTGCTTAGAGAATGAGCTCACAGGAGCGCTCATCAGCATCTTCTATAGCGACGCCAAAAGGCGTCGCTGTTGACGAAGCACCTGCACCGCCTGCCTTCAAAAGACGGTGGGTGGTCGTTAAAGAAACAGATAATTCTTCAAAATACAAAATGGATACTTCATAAGAGATGGAGTCACATAAAAACGTTTTCCTCACTTTCACAGCTTCTCAAACATATTCTGCTCGGGCCTAACCAGCCAATCCATGGTGATGCCGGTGCCTCACCCGCGAACAAATACTACTGTGCAGCGTGAAACAAATACTACCGTGAAGCGCTTGTATTACCCCCAGCAGCGCTAACCAAATACCACTATGCAGCTCACAATAATCCTAGCAGCACCAAATACCCCAGTACAGCACAAAATTCCCAATGGTTAGACTTTGCACTGTGAGAAGGGTGCAGCGTGCGGAGTACGCCGCAACATCTCCTGGCTAATTCACAGATAATGTAGCAGAACTAAGCTCCGTACATAAACACTAG